>NW_017732011.1:808456-869895 GCF_001890085.2 Hipposideros armiger
AAAAAAAAAAGACAATCTGATTAAAAGAGAAAAACTCAGGCAAGACAAACCTGAGACTTACTTCAATTATGAAACCAATTTTTTCCTCTATCCAAGCAACCACATAAAGCCAAAGTCTGATGATGAAAACTGGAGAAAAAAAAATATTATGGCCTAAAAAATGGAGCATGCAAGCATACCTCTGTGTTTGTGCAAGCAGTTATACATGATAGCAAGCACACTTAAAATGCCATAAAGTTTCCCTGTGGGTATCCTGTGCTAAATGAAGTCAAAGGCTAAATGAATCTGGTCCCCAAGAGCTCCACAGAACTGGAAAACCTGCAGTGTATCACGGCAGTTAGAAAACGGTTATTTTTAAATTTGCCTATGAAACTCTCCTGATCGTGTGCATGTAAATCCCATTCAAGTTCATAGATATTGCACATACAATCAATGCGAGACGTGCAGCCCCCTAATGTTTCCTCTAATGAACTCTGACTCAGCAGGTAGGAGCTAATAATTACCCAGCACAGAATGTGGGTTAGATTGCTTTCTCAGTTTATGGCTATCTGATAACGCCGAGACACGGTGTACACCTTCTGTTTGAAGATAAGGGCACACATATTTTTGTAGACATAAATTTAAATATGAAACTAAATTCTTAGCCTATTCATGGTCAAAGGATATAAAGAGGTAATTCCTCCAAAGTAAAAAAAAAAAAGTTGATATTTTAAGTAAAACAAAATAAAATTTAAAAAATAATAACTAATGCTTTTTAATAACAAAAAAATGTGATAAAATCAAATACAGTTAATGTTATGGGATATCACCATATTTTTTGTTCTGTGTAAATTTGATAGAAATTTGGCTTTCTTTATGGCAAAGTCTGGCAATATTGCAATGAAAACTTAAAAGTATGTTTTTCATCTAGAAATTTACTATCAGTAATTTATCCTAAATTAACAATTCAAAAAAATTAAATGGATAAAGATATACATTATACACTGTGGTGTCATTTTGACTGTCTTCTTAATGCAGCCAGATTCACTTTATATTCCAACCTTCCATTGAAGTATAATAGAGAAAAGTGGAAAATACAATAAATTTTGCATAAACTGAACAGACATATATAATCAGTACTCATATTAAGAAACACAATATTACCAGCATCTGAGAAGCTTCCCTCCCTTCTCCTTCTAGTGACTATACTGCACAAAATTAACAATCAAGATATCTTGGCTTCCAACACAGATAAGTTTTGGCTATTTTTAATTTTAGTTAAATTAAATCATGCATTCTCTTATATGTGGCTTCTTTTGCTCCACATTTTGTTTTTGAGAGCCATCTATGTTGTATCTAATTGAGATTTGTCATTTTATGGCTCTATAGTATTCCACTGAATGGATACACAATAATGTTGATGGATATTTCAAAAAGACTGCTGCTATAAGTCTTCATGAACATTTTAAAAATAAATATAAATATGCATTTATGTTGGATACATAACATGTAATTCCTAAGCAAGGAATTCCTAAGCATGGAATTCCTGGGTTATATGGTATCAGTATTCCAAAGTGTTTATACAAACTTATACTTCTAACCAACAGTGTACAAGATTTCCAGTTGTTCATAACCTTACTAAAATTTAGTATTATTTTCTTTTTAAAATTCATCCATTTTGTCAGTGATGTAGTAGCATTGCATTTTGGCTTTAATTTGCATTTCTTTTATGACTAAATGGCTATCTTCTTTTATAAAATGACTTTCAAGTCTGCTCATTTTCCTATTGGCTTGTTGGTCATTTTACCATTGTTTTGTATATTCTAGACAAAAGACCTTTGTCATATATATGTATTGCAAATATTTCTCTCACTCAGTGTCCTTGTTTCTCATTCTCTTAAATCTGTCTTTTAAAGAATGTATGGCCTTAATTTTAATTTGTCTGATTCATTTATTTTTTGTCTATCAGTTTTTGTGTATTCTCTTTATAAAGCCTATCTGAATTCACCATCAAATTCTTCTGTATTTTCTTCTAAAAGCTTTATTTTTATATTATATTTATATTTGTAATTTAAACATCATAAGATAATATTTTTGTATGGCACAAAGTATTCAATTGTTCCAGTTCTATTGACTAAGAATCATCTTTCCCCCCACTACGCTCTAGTGTTGCTTTTGTCATAAATTGGTTGATCTTATGTGTATGGTCTGAACTCTCTATTTTTTTTTTCTATTTATCTCTTCTTGAATTCTCTATTTTTTTCTATTTATCTCTCCTTGAATCAATACAATATTATTATTATAGCTTTGTAATAAGTATTGATATTCAATAATACAAATCTTCCAGATTTGTTTGTCTTTGAAACTGCCTTGCAATTGTTTAGTGTTTGTGTTTCCATGTAAATTTAGAGTCAACATTTAATCACCCCCACAAAAACTAACTTTTGGGATTTGGGGTTTCTGATTGACATTGCATTTTTATTTATTTATTTATTTATTTATTTGTTTATTTATTTTTATTATTATTATTTTTTTTTTAAGCTGAGCCATCCTGCCACCTGTTGGCAGCTCAGCGGCTGCTCAGCTCGGGCTGGGACTCAAACCGCTGTTGCTCAGAGCTCGCGCTCTTGAGCAAGTTCTTAACCAACTGAGCCACTCGGCCGGCCCTGACATTGCATTTTAATCTATATATCAATTTGTGGGAAATTGACATTTTTGTGTATTATGTCTTCTAATCCATGAACATAGTATTTAATTATACTCTTTCAGGTTTTCTTTCATGTTTCCTATAATTTTTCGTAGTTTTCTGGTAAAATCTTACATATCCTTTATTATGGCCTTCTGAAACATTTTCTATGCCATTGTAAATAGTATACATTTAAAAAAAATTTAATATTGACATGTGTCTCAACACAATTAACTTTTATTGACTTTGTGTCCAACAATCTTACTACATTTATTAATCAATTCTAATAGTTTGTAGACCTTTTAGATTTCTTACATACAAAATAATGTTATCTATAAATAATGACAATTTTTTTCTCCTTTTCTGTGTTCATGCTTTTATTCTCTTTTCTAGTTATAGTCACTAGGATCTCCAGTAAACCATTATAAAGTAGTGCTTATAGCAGGCATTATTATCTTATGGGAAAAGCTTTCAATAATTAATTATTAATATGATGAATGCTATAAGATATTTTTAGACTCCCTTTATCACACCAATGTAATTGTCTTTTATTTTTAGTTTGCTAAAATTATTTATCATGATACATAAAGTTAACTTCTATTAATATGTGCAAAACTTTGCAGAATGTAATATGTAGTATAATATCTCCTTTGGCAGGTTTCCAGGAGTGTAAAGAACAAAGAAAAACTAAAGTGAACAGAATGTATGAATTTATGACATCATAAAGGTAAGATTTTTTTCTTATACCTATCATCTGTGTCTTAGCAATCTAGAAAATAAGTGTTCCTATTTATTCCTGTAGAGATCATTTTAATAACTTTAATTGTGCCAGAGTGTTATCTTATTTATAATTTTTCTAATTCTTATTAATGAAAGAGTTTATGTATCTTTTCAAATGTGTTTTAGTTTTATCAGTATTGAAATGAGGATCCTCGCTGACTATTTTTTTCCATAGAATAAAATGGCAAAGTTTATTTTCCCTATATGTGTGATAAATCTACTTAAACAAGGTAAAGGAAAATCTATCCACTCAGGACAGTCAGTCACAATTTTTGGAGTCATAGAAACAAAACTTTTGCATTACTGACATTTTAAACAGATTGATTTAAATTTACAGGCAATTGTTGTATCACAGATATAACCTAAGTTAATTATTGCCATAAGATTTAGGATTTTTTTTCCCTTAAAGTAATTCAAAATTTAGGATTCACCAGCACATAAACTTGCTATATTGGTTCTTTGTTGTGTACTTTATAACCTATGATTCCCCTGGTGATTTTCAAAATTGTCTTGGCTTCATGCCAGCTTAAAAATGCTTATTAATGACAGGCCTTCCTCCTCAGCAGCACTAGGTACAAAAGAATCATTTGTTGATAGACTGTTAGACCAAAAAATGACTAGATCTTTACTTTGTTTGGGTTTCTTTATATTTTATAATTTTTATAGTTGAAGTAACAAAGCACCAGAGAGACCAACTGACCTCTGCAAAGTCACAAAACTTGTACAAATCTTCATTTAATTAAGCAATCTGATAGCACTGAGATTAGTTTTCCAGAATTCCATACTATAGTAAGGTGAGGAGGAGCTTTTGGTTTTATGTTGCAAAACCTGAGAATCTTAATGTTTTCAGATAAATAACAGTGTGAATGTTTATTGCAATCCTAGATTGAGGACTTGAATTGTGGCTATTGCTGCTACTGAAGCAATGCATAATATACATGAACACATATATACATAAAACAAATTACAACTATGTGGTAGAGGGGGACAATGGAAAAAAATAAATATGGAAAGAAATAATAGATTTTAAACATATTGAAATAAATTGTAGTATCTAAACATCTAAGCCTCATTTTTATTCTGTTTTAATTCAATGACATAATCACCAAAGTATCTTCCTAGTTTATTTTCTTTTCTTAATTGGCTTTTACAAAATACTTATACACGTCTGTGCTAACAGAAGAATATTCACTCTGCAACAACCTATCTTTTACTTAAGCAGACTTCAAAGACGTGCTGTTCTAAATCAATTGGGGGAAAAAAATCTTGAAATTTTAATTATTCAGTGGCAAAGTAATGGGTTTTGTGCAGAAAATGAGATTTGATGGAAAATAAGATAATCAGCAAATCAAACATTAATAAGTATTTGAATATTTTATTATATATTCAATAGGAATCTTTCTGTTCTTCCTCCACATTAAGGAGAATCAGTTAGTGGATTTAACATTAAAAGTGTTTTCCTACTGAAATAGTTAGGGTCTAACATTATAGGAGCTTGCATTACGCAATGCTGATTACAATTACAGGAACATTCCAAACCAAGTCTCACACAACCAAACTATTCTTGTAAGTTTCCTCCATCCTTCCCATTATAAGTTATTCTAATTTGAGCACTCATTGAACTATCCTCTAATAGAAGCCAGGTTTATATGCTTATAGTGAAGTACCAGAAGATGAAAGTTGGTCCATAGAACCAAACATCCAAGTTATATGAAGTCCAAATTCATAATTATAACACATTTAGGCTCTCAACTTCACTTCTTATCTCCAGATATTCAAGCAATATTATGGATATTTAGTTAAATAAAGTACCTGAGGTCAGTTATTTTAAACTAATTTTCAAAGGGTAGAAAGATAATCAAAAGTGATTACATTATATTAGTTTTGTCATTTTGTGTTTTCTTCGCCTTGGGACTTGACAATCTATATCTGTGTAGCATTACCTTTTAGACTATCCAATGTACATCATAGTACATCACAAGTTTTATTTTAAGAGAAGGGCATGAGGATAGGGGTATAGTGAAGCCAATTAATCCCTTTAGAACATTTCTGGAATAGATAATTATGTAATGATTGATATGGACATTTGGATACTTGCTAAAATTTCTTCACATTTATTTACGATATTTTTAGAACAATTTCTTCACTGATTTTAATTTGTTGAATTGATCATTGACACTCTCTCTTCTGAGATGATCTTATAATTAATTTCATATAAAGATAATAAAAGTCTGGCCAATAAATAATGTGACTAAGGTGCCAATTTCTCAGTTATAATAAATAATGTGGCTAAGGTGCCAATTTCTCAATTTTTCAGTGCAATTTCTTTCTACTGACTACCCCTAGATCTTGTGGCTTAATAAAGGAAAAATATTCATATGTACACATGTAATGACTATAGTGGGAGACATTGTTTACAATGGTAATATCATCATGGGTATTTTACAGCCTAATAGAAAGCGATTAATTCTACCAAGAAATATTGGAAGCTAAGAGGCACCACTGAACTTGAAAGTAAACACCACAATAAGTCTGGTCAAAAAAAAAGAAATCAGTAGAGAAATATTTTCAAATCATGTATCTAATGAGGTCTAAATATACAGAATATATAAAGAACTCAATACACAAAGACAGATAACCTAATTATAAAACGGACAAATGATTTGAGCAGACATTTTTCCAAAGATAGACAAATGGCCAATAACCATATGGAAAGAGGCTCAGCATCATTCCTCACTGGGGAAAAACTAAAATGAGATGCCACTTCACACTCACTGGGGTGATTATAATAAACAGGATGGGTAATAACAAGTGTTGGTGAGAATGTGGAGAAATTGGAACCATTAAACATTGCTTGTGGGATTGGAAAATGGTGCAGCCACTATGGAAAACAGTTTGAAAATTCTTTAAAAAGTTAAACATAGAGTTACAATATGACCCAACAAATTTACTCCTGAATATATATGCAAGAGAATTGAAAACATATATTCACACAAAAACTGGCACATAAATGTTGATAGCCACATTATTTATAATAGCTCAAAAGTGGAAACAGCCAAAGTGCCCACTAACTGATAAATGGATAAACAAAATGAGCGTTATATCCATACCACTGATCACAATTCAGCCACAAAAAGAAATGAAGTACTGCTACATGCTACAACATGGTAGAACCTTGAAAACATTATGCTAAGTTAAAGAAGCCAGACACAACAGGCCACATATTGTACTATTGCATTTATACAAAACATTGAGAGTAGGCAAATTTATAGAAAAAGAGAGCAGATTAGAAGTTGCCTGGGGCTGAGGGGAGAGTCAAATGAGTAATGACTGAAAAATGGGTACAGCTTTCTTTTTTGAGTGATGAGAATGTTCTGGAATTAGTGGAGATTACACAATTCTGTGAGTACTAAAAAAAACACTGATTCATACACATACAAGGAGTGATTATTACATAGAATTAAATTTTAATTAAAAAGTAATCATTAAAAGTAGATGATAAGGTGATTTGACAAATATTGCAAATATTTAATAATGGAGCTGAAGCCAGTCTATATGATCTAAAAAATAATAAAACGATTTGAATAAAATTCCCATGTAAACAGCAAATCTAACCCAGGAAGTCCCATTGCAAAAGCAGAAATGGTAAGCAAACCTTGTAATTGGGAAACCTTATCACATGGTTCTTTTGAATAGGAAGTAAATCTATAATTCTCCTTCAGTTTTGAGGAAATACCAATTAACTAAAATAAAATTAGCCTGAGAATAAACTCTATTCATTTTTTCTATTAAATGTTTATTATATTTTGGATCTTTGGCAAATAAATACAGATGGTGCCTGACTTATGATGGTTCAACTTATGGTTTTTCAACTTTCTGATGGTGTAGAAGTGATATGCATCCAGTAGAACCATACTTTGAATTTTGATCTTTTCCTGAGCTAGCAATATGAGAATATCATAGCAGTATGACACTCTTGTGATGCTAGGCAGCAGCAGTGAGATAATTTTGCCCAAAGGTAGGCCAATGTAAATGTTCTGAGCACACTAAGCTATAATGTTTGGTAGGTTAGGTGTATTAAGTGCATTTTGATTTGCTGTATTTTCAACTTCAGTTTTTCACTGAAGTCAACTAAGAAGTAAATATTCTAATTTTCAAACTCATTCAAAATGAGAACATTCAGTTAAGTAGTAAGAACAAATCATATTATGGCCAATTAAATTTTTAAGGCTCTCAATGGAGTCAGCCAATATGGCAATAGTCTTCTGAATTTCTGTCCTCCGAAGGACACATTAAATGTACAGCTGCACATAGATCAATTCTCTCTGGAAGAAATCAAGAAGCTAGCTGAGGGCTGGCCGAGTGGCACGATGGTTAAGAGCTGGCTTGGGACGCCAGAGGGCCCTAGTTCAGATCCCACATATGAGGGCCAGTGACACTGCCCTCTACAGCTAAGATGCTGAACAACAGCTCGACCTGGAACTGGGCTGCTGTGAGTCGCTGGCGTCGGCGTAGGCTGCAGCCCCTGTGGCAGTGGGTTGCCATGGTGTAGCCAGCAGCCAGCGTGAGCGGCCAGCAGCCACAATGAGCAGCTGTCCAGAAGCCGGTGACTGATCTGCCTCACCCGGGAAGAGTGCAATGATGGTGCCAACTTGGGCCAGTGAAGCAACGTCCTCCACAACTAGACTGAAGAATAAAAAACGATAGCAACTTGTCTGTTCCCCTTCCCCCAATTCCCCAATAAAAATCTTTAAAAAAAAAAAAAAGAAGAAAAAAAAAAGAAACTAGCTGAGCAACTTCTACACATAGGGAGAATGAGAAAATACCCACAGCAAAACAGGTAGGCAAGGCTGAATTAAGAAGAAACAGAAATCTGAACAGACCAATTACTAGTAAAAAGATTAAATCAGTAAATAAAAACCACCCATCAATCAAAAATCCAGAAACAGATGGCTTATTGGTAAGTTCTACCAAATATTCAAAGAATTACTATGACTCCTTCTCAAGGTCTCTCAAAACAATAGAAGAGGAGAGAACACTTCTAAATTATTTTACGAGGCCGGCATTACCTTGATAACAAACCAGGTAAGGACACCTCAGAAAAAGAAAATTGTAAGCCAATATCCCTGATTAACATAGATGCAAACATCCTCAACAAACCAAATGCAACAATATATTAAAAGGATCATACACCAAATTAAGTGGGATTTATGCTAGGGATGCAAGAATGGTTTAACATCCAAAAATCAATCAATGTGATACACCACATTAACAAAATGAAGGATAAAAATTATATGATGATCTGAATAAATATGGAAAAAGTATTTGAGAAAATTTGACTATATATATATATATATATATATATATATATATATATATATATATATATATATATACACACTCAACCAATTGGGTATAGAGAAAATGTACCTTAACATAATAAAAGTCATATATTCGTATGACAAGCCCACAGCTAACATAATACAAAGGTGAAAAGCTAGAAGCTTTTTTTCTAAGATCTGGAAAAGATATAAGGATGCCAACTCTCACCACTTTTATTCCAAATAATACTGGAAGTCCTAGCCAGAGCAATTGGTCTAGAAAAAAGAAAGAAAAGGCATCCAAATCAGAAAAGAAGAAATAAATTGTCTCTTTTTTACAAATGACATGGTTATATGTAGAAAATCCTAATATCTCCCCCAAAACTGTTAGGACTAATAATTAAATTTATTACAGTTGCAGGATTTTATATATATACGTGTGTGTGTGTGTGTGTGTGTGTGTGTGTATGTGTGTGTGTATACACTTCTATGTGTTAATAATAAACTATCCGAAAGAGAAATTAAGAAAACAATCCTATCTACCATTTACAATTTATCAAAAACTACTTAGGAATTAATTTAATCAAGGAGGTGAAAGATCTGTACACTAAAAACTATAAAATATTGATTAAAGAAATTAAAAGACATACAAAGATATGGAAAGATATTCCATGTTTATAGATTGAAAGAATTATATTGTTAAAATGCCCATAATACCCAAATGAATCTACAGATTTAATGCAATCCCTATCAAAATTCCAATGGTATTTTTCTTTTTTACAGAAATAGAAAAAAAAATCCTAAAATTTATATGAAAGGACAAGAGATTCCAAATAGGGAAAGCAGTCTTGAGAAAGAAGAACAAAGCTAAGGCATCACAGTCCCTGCTTTCAAACTATATTAGACAACTATAGCAATCAAAACAGTGTGGTATTGGCATAACAACAAACACATACTCGTAGATCAATGGAACAAAATAGGAAGCCCAGAAATAAACCCACACATACATGGTTAGTAAATTTATGACAAAGTAACCAAGAATATGTACAATGAGGAAAGGACAGTCTCTTTAATAAATGGTGTTGGAAACACAGGACATCCACATGCAAAAGAATAAAACTGTATTCTTATCTTACACCACACACAAAAATCAATTTAAAATGGATTATAGAGTTGAACACAATGCCTAAAACTATAAAACTTCTAGAAGAAATCATAGGGAGTAAGCTCCTTGACATAGCTCTTGGCTATGATTTTTTGGATTGGGCACCAATAGCCAAGGAAACAAAAGCAAAAATAAGCACACGGGATTGAATCAAGCTTGTGCACAGCAAAGAAAACCACTGAAAGAAAAAAAACAATGAAAAGGTAACTTGTGGAACCTAGGCAACCTATGGAGAAGATTTTTTGCAAGCCACCTACCAAGGAACTCATACAACTCAATAGCAAAAATTAATTAAATAAATAAATAAATAAATAATAAAATCCATTTAAAAAATGGGCAAAAGATCTGAAAGACAGTTTTCTAAGAAAGACATACAATGACCAGCAGGTACAGGAAAAGGTGCTCAACATTACTAATACTCAGGGAAATGCAAATTAAAACCACAAGGAGATATCACCTGATACCTGTTAGGATGGCCATTTTCACAAAGATAAGAGATAACAAGTGTTGGCCAGAATGTGGAGTAAAGTGAAACCTTGTGCCCTGTTGTGGGGAGTGGAAATTGGCACAGTCACTATAGATAACAGTACAGAGGTTTTGCAAACATTAAAAATAGAACTACCATATGATTCAGCAATCCCACTTCTCGGTACATATCCAAAGGAAACAAAACCATCATCTCAAGAAGGTACCTGTAGCTATATGTTAATTGCAGCATTATTCACAATAGCCAAGGTTTCTGAACAACTGAAGTGTCTGTGGATGAATGACTGGATTCTTAAAAGTCTGACATAGGTATAGGTATAGGTATAGGTATAGGTATAGGTATAGGTATAGGTATAGGTATAGGTATAGGTATAGGTATAGGTATATATCTATGTCTACCTCTATCCATCTCTATATCTATCTCTATCTCTATATATTTTTATCTATATCATCTATATCTATATCTATCTATCTATAATCTATATATGTATCTATATCATCTATATCTCTACCTCTCTCTACCTCTATCTCCATGTCTGTCTATCTCTATACTAAAATATTACTTAGCCTGAAGAAAGAGGGAAATCAAACTCATAGAAACAGTAGAAAAGTGGTTGCCAGGGCCTGAGGGCCAGGGGAACAGGGAGAAGTTGGTCACAGGGTATAAACTTTCAGTCATAAAATGAATAAAGTCTGAAGATCTAACATGTAACATGGTGACTGTAGTTGATAACAGTATAATCGCATAATTGAAATTTGCTAAGAAAATAGAAACTGAATGTGTCATACACACACAAAAGAGATAAATATGCGAGGTGATGGATGTGTTAATTAACTTGATGGGGGAATCCTTTCACAATATGTATATCAAATCATCATGTAGTACACTCTAAATATCTTACAATTTTATTTGGCAATTATACCTCAATAAAGCTGGGGGAAAAACGAAAAGCCAAAAAAAAAAAAATTAAGGCTCTCAATAGTCATATTTACAGAAAATGTTGATGGGTTTTGCAGCAATTTAATTTTTATAATGCACTAAATTAGCTGTGGCATGATTGCCCCATAGCAATTTATGCAGGATTTTCCAGTACCTTCCTGGGGTTGTGTGAGGCTAATGCTACCCAGAGACACCAGCCTGTAACACTTCGGCCTGGTAAAGCAATGTGTCCAGACTCTGACATTGCGGAAAACTTGAAAGATTTCTTACAAAAATACCTATTACTTATTTATACTCTTAAAACTATTCAACCTACACATTGGTACCTGCATTTTCTTTCTGGAAAACAAATCTGATTATTGCAGAATAAATGTAGAACAGTTCAACACCAGAAGAAGGCTATCAACTGTACTGTTTTTCAGTTCCTGTCTCTTATGTCCTTACAGTAAGAGCCTAAGGCTCCTAGCAACCAGCTGCCCTCCATTCTGATGGGCTTTCTCTTCCTTCTTTGTGCCCATCCAGTCTCGATGCAAATTCCCCTGCCTGAGAAGCCCAGGGGCAGGCTTTGTTGGCCATTTCAGTACTAAGCTGGGAACACAGGGGCTTCCCTGCAGTTCTCTGCTTCTATTCCTTTAGTGAAAGGGATACTTTTTGTTTGTTTGCTTTGTCTCATTGAAGTGGTAAATTCTCACATCCTCTGGGCCAGATAAAGAAACCACTCTGTGATACAGGAGAGCTGCACAGAGCACTGGGGCATTGGGTCAAAGGCCTAGCTAATAGGAAAGTATGCGTTTACTGGCCTTTGTTTGTTTCCTTTGTGCATTTCTTTCCTTCAGGGACCTTTAGAGTAAAAAGAGTCTTTGTGGGTAAGGGCAGACCTAGCATTCCTAGCACTTCTTTTCTAATAGTATTTAAATACTTATGATCATCATAATTGTATATCCTGATTTCACTCAGTTTCTACCACATGGCCTTTTAAATGCTGTGTGGAAATGTTCTTTCTCTCCTTTATCCAAATGGAAAACTCCTCTTTCTTCTTTAAACACGAAATTACATGCACCTTTCTCTGGGAAGCCTCCCAGGGGGTGGGAAAATTCTCGGTGGCCTATGCAAGGCTACAGTTTAGCTTCAGTTAAATTGTATTTTAGCTATTTGCTTGCACAGCTGTCCATCTCACTTAACTGCAAGTTCCTTAAAGAAAGGAACCATCTCCTACACATCTCTAAATTCTTATAACCTAACTTAATGCATTTCACAGAATGCATATCAAATGACTGGACAGTAAATAGTATTGAATATGACATGAAAATTTAAAAAAAGAACAGATGAGTTCACTGAATGTTTAAGTGAGATTTATTGAGCCCAATTTCTATGCATAGCATTGCAATCAGAGGTATGGAGAGATGCAAGTGACGAACTTCATGAAACCCTAACTCTTCTGTCTGCTTTTCAAGATCTATTCTGTTTCACTTTAAAGCCTATCTCCCATTACACAAGCCATATGAACTTATTTGTTTTATCTGTGCTTGCCCCAAGGTATTGTTTCTGAAGTTTTGCTCACGCTTTCCCTAAATGCTTTTCCTAAACCTGATGTACAAGCCATCTCAAAAGCCTTCTCCCCACGATTTTATTTCCCTCACCTTTTAACCAGTAAATAAACATTATTTATATTTCATCAAAATGTCACAGTTTTCACATTTTTTGTAACTTTTTGTAAAAAATGCTACAACAAATGTGGGCCCTTTCTAATGCTGCTTCTATTTTCATTAGCATGATTAATGAAAGTTTGGCATTAGTATTTTAAATAATCTTTATTTTTCACTAAAGGAGAAAGAAGCCAAATGTTGCTCAGTATATGTGTCTGGGATCCATTATTTTAGTTTCATCTCTTGCTGAGTTGGCTTGTGACCTTGAGAACATTTTTTTAGTTACCTAATTTATTCATGTACAATGGATAATTTGCATTCTACTAGTCCCTGAATATTAGATTTAGTTATGTTATGCACAGAAGATTAAAACATCATGAGGAAAGTATTATTTATTTATTTTATTTTTATTATTAGTTTCAGGTGTACGAAACAATGCAATAGTTATCCTTTTCACCCCTCACAAAGTGACAAACCCCCTTCCCCCATCCACTGGAAAGTATTATTTTTAAAAGATACTTGAAGTCAGAGGGGAGTTGGGCCCCTAAATAAACTTGTGTTTATTGTTGTTGTTGTTATTCTAAGCAACAATAACAAGATGCAAATTGATTCCTATTATGCCATTTCCATGCTCTTCAATCTGCATTTCTGTACTACTTTTTAGGAATGATTATGCTCACCAGCTCATCTTCTGCCATCCCCCAAATGCACCTCAAAAAATGAATAATTCCTTCTTGGCATTGTTTTGTCAATAGTCTATGGCATGGCAGTCAATGTCTGCTACTTTAGGGAATTCACCAGTACATGTAAATATTAGTGGAGTCCTTTTCTTAACCATCCCTGTTTTCTTGACAACATTTAGCTCAAGATGTTAGAATGGGAACTTGTTAGCTGAATTGAATCCCATTTAGATTCATGTGTTTAAATACTGAAAACTTTTAATGACTATGGAGGCAGATTCTTTCTCTTAAATTTGCTCAGTTAGCCGATGAGGCAAATAGACATGTTCGATATTCACAAAGGCTGGTAATCCACTGATTGTAAGTCACCAAAAGACAGCTGAAGTACAAGCCCTCCTCAGATTTATTGACGTTTGTGACTAGAAGATGGGGCAAGTACTACAGAATGAGGAAAACCATTTATCTTCAAAACTGAAGGCAATGAAAATAAAGAAAAGCGAATCCTGGGGCCTCCTAAAACAGAAACCAACAATTGTCATTATTAATGATCCTCCTTTTAGATTTTCTAAATCAGTGTTTTTCAAGGGGTGGTACCTGGCCCAGCAGCAGAAGCCCCACCCCAAACCTATGGCAACAGGTCCTGAGATGGAAGCTGAGCAATTGCTCTTAACAAGCCCACCAGGGCACTCTGATGCAGTGTGAGAACCATTGTCCTAAATCATAGAGGTAAAACCAGTGACAGAGTTAGGACTTAAACCCAGGCTTTCGAGGCCAGAATATTTAAACAGGTAAAGCAAAATATAGCCTATGTAATGTTATGTGCCACCTGAGCTTGTGCTCCTTAAGTGACACCTCTCAATGAAGCATTTCTGGAGACATGCATTTTAAATAGACCATTTACAAAGAAAAACAAAAAAACTCCAGTCTCTATGGTCTGTGTGCTATTGGGAAAGTGACTTTTTCATTTCCCAGAATAAACCATTGGCCTCATTTCTCATTCCCCTTGTGTCCACACCCTGGCCTCACTGTGGGCGGAGAGTACTTCTCTGCCCCTGGACTGTTGCCTCGGCTCCATGCCTTGCATTTAGCCAAGAAAATTTTGGTAGAAGTAAAAAACATGCTGTTTATGAGCCTCATTCTTAAGAGATGTGTTTGGTTTTGCTTCATTTCTTTCACTTCTGCCCTGTGGTGAGGACCTGTCCAGTTAATCTGTTGGTCTACTTAGAAGCATGGAACAGACCCGCTCTGCTGACCTGGTCAGTGGATAAGCAGTCAGGCTACCTTCCACATTGTGAACAGAATCGAGTCAGCCAGGCTTCTGAGTATTATATTCCACTGACATTTTGTGATTACCGTGCAGAAAAGGCTATCCAAAGAGCCCAGTTAGAGAAATTAGGAGAACAGACAAGACCATGACTTTCAGAAATACCTCTCAGCTCTAACTTGCATTAACTGTGAAATGGTCTTAAAATGGTGAATATAGACAGTCTAGTAGAAGATAAATGAAATGACCAGCTTGGCATTCAGGGCACCTCAAACCCCATGGTTACTGTCAAAACATGCTATACATTTGATTATGTTTGTAAGAGGAAAAATAAAGTCTAACGTCAAATACTATTAATGTGGATTTTATTTCCTAATTCAGGTATATTAGCATATTGAAAGGGTACACTGGGATCATGTAAGATAAAAAAAAATATGTATACACTAGCAAAGTAACAGAAAATGTTAGCATTGACCTCTACAATCAGTAATGTTCATTATAATAATAGATCTAAAATTCTATCATATATGCCTGCTGCAATCAGTAAGTGACTATATCAGGGAAAAACATTCTCATGTTAGCAACTTTCCCTGTTTAGCTCCTGTATGTTTTCCCTGAACATGATGACTCTTATTTTCTGCTTGTATCGAAATTAAATAATGTATTGAATTTTCTTAGAGAACAATGGGTAGGAATAGTTTTTCTAACTTGAGGCTCTAGAGCTCTTAGTCAATCATTGAAATATAAAAACAAGTTAAGGCCTGCTATAGCTAAGATTTGACTCCTCTGCTTCCCCTTCCTGCTTTTGTCTTTGGCCATTGCTGTTATTATACAATTTTTTTTCCCTTGGGTCATCTACTATGTTGAATTATCATCTTTGTAGTTGAATCATTAGTTTGCAATGTTATACAGAGCTTCCACTATATCCTATTTGTTTCAAATTGTTGAGTTATAGCTTTGAATCTTTTTATCCTCAAAGTTGAGTCTGTCCGTTGGTTGATTTGTTGGTTGTTTGGCATTCTTTGGCCAAGAAAATGTTATCTTTAAGCTGTATATAGTCAAGCTGTATGGAAAGACAAATCCCAGTAAGAAACCATTTTATTTATAAAGAGAAACCACTGCAATAAAAAATGATGGTAGTCAAAAGCTTTCTGATCAACGGATTTTCTCTGAGGATGGACAAACAGGGGGTCACATTCTAGTCAGAATTTATGCTGATGAGCAGGGGATCAGAACAGTGTCAGTTTGGTAACCTGAATTTGGAATATCTTGTTATTGGTTTGTTCATGCAAAGGATTAGAAATATTTGAATGTTCTCGTGTCAAATCTGTTGACTACAGCCGTGTATGTTTCTCCCACCAAAGAGGCAGCCTCATCTTCAGGAGTGGAAGTGCTGCTAGTCCCACGAACTAAGTCTCCTTGTCTTTGAAGAGTATTCGGATAGACACTGCTTATGTTTTGCTTTTCCTAGATTCTGTGGCTATGGAAGTCTCCTTCTGAATCACAATTTTTATTTAGATATATGTAATACCTTAAAGAAGATTATATACATTTTAGCTGGTCTGAGAAAATTCTTATCTCTTCCAAATGGATTTACATTTTCATGGACCAACAGTCAGATTCATTACATACTATAGTTTCTGTTTAATTCTCAGAGACCAAACTTGCTTTCTACATCTTTAAATTTGCAGGAGTCCATCATCATAATACCGAATTCTAAATATAGTTATCAGTACTATATTCATTTAAAATCTTTTATCAAGTTGGGGCATTGAGAAGAAATAGTCAGTAGTGCTGAGAAAATTGTTGAGCTACTTGAAAAATATGAATCTAGAGCCTCAGTGTGAAGCATTCACTAAGGATATTCCCAGTAGATTACAGTGATAAATACAAACAAAACAAAAATAAACAAAACATATGAATTGGCTTACTTTTTTGCAAGTAATTAAATCAACTCTGGGTAACATAAAAATGTTTATGAAATATTGTCAAATTTGAGGAAAAATAGATCACCCAAGTTTTGGGTAGGCCTGGAACTGGAAGAGCTGCAGATGTCTATCAGGAACTCTGAAATGATCTCATTGGAACACTGCAGCAAAATAAGAGTCCTGTGTCCCTTTGCTCCTGTGTCATTCAGCTCAAAATCATGTTCCATGGACAAGTAATTGAGCAAGTTTAGCTTTGTTCTGGATACTTTGTTTGAGGAGGCAGCATGTTAACTGAACAAATGCATTCTCTGCTCCTCCATGTTCTAAGTTTAGCAATATTAGATGGAGAGAAAACTCAGGTTCTCCAGTGGAAGGGATTACAGGGTTAGGAAGTATGTTTAATTTTTGGGGGTGTTTGTCATAGATTTAGTGTCACATTTTCCAGTCTACTTTTTATCAGTAGTAAATCTTGTCGTTTCATTGGCATCGCTTTATTGCTGTGCCTTCTTACTCAATTGATTGTGAACTCAGGAAGGAAAGAAGAGTATCATGCAATAGCTTCCTAAAACCCTCAACCAAAAATCTGTGCAAATATTAGAAATGTGGGACCAGCCTGTGAACCAATTGAACAGTGCTTAAGATTCTTAGTATGACCCCAGTACATGTATTGAGACTTAAGTCTTAGTAAGGTGATCCATGTACTTTTGTTTGACAAATTAAGTACTTGATGGTGTCTACAACTTGCTGATGCTCTTTTCTTTCCTTTTCTTTCTTTCTTTCTTTCTTTCTTTCTTTCTTTCTTTCTTTCTTTCTTTCTTTCTTTCTTTCTTTCTTTTTTAATTAAAGTTTATTGGAATGACAATGGTTAGTAAAGTTAAATAGGTTTCAGGTGTACAATTCTGTAATACGTCATTTATCTATCACATTGTGTGTTCACCACCCAGAGTCAGTTCTCCTTCCATCACCATATAGTTGATCCCCTTTACCCTCATCTACCACCCCCCTCCCCGCTTACCCTCAGGTAACCACTAAACTATTGTTTGTGTCTATGAGATTTTGTTTCTTTGTCTTGTTCCTTTGTTGTTTTCAGTTTACAATTTACGGGTTGCCTGTTAGCTATTGGATGTCACATGAAGACACAACAAAAATTCACTTGGATTTGTACAGCAGCCTCATCTGACTTGAACCAGACAAGACTTGGCTTAAGTTGATTTTTACCTCAGATGACTTGGCTTAAATTGACTAAAGACATTTTTTTTTGAAAGGCTTACCTTAAAACAGGCATGACATATAGCAAGCTTAAGACACTGACAAGTGACATAATTTGGCTGGTTTTACTGTGTTTCTCAGGCACATCTAAAAGTTGCAGCTTTAAATTTCAGACATAGCAAAATTGCCTTCCACTACAGAGCCCCAGTGTGTTAATTGGGTACATGCATCAAAATAGGTAGTGCTTGACCAGCAGCCCCAAATTATAGTTCTCTCTATGCTATTTCTCTTTGCATTCATGGCCCAGGACTAAGGAAGAAACAGTAGATGGAATAGTCATTAGGCAAAGTAATTATACCCCCTTCCAACATTGGCTTTGTGTTGGTTCTGACTTTTTTACTTACATGAGATTTATCTAAGTGATCTTGGCTTTAAATTTTGGAGACCAATGTGTAGCAGTCCCTTCAGAAGGTGGGTTTTTTAAAAAAAGAATCAATTTGCAGGAAAACCTCTTATTCAGTTTGGATACTAGAGACAGTGGCATCAGCCAGAGAGGTATAAAGGGAAATGTGTAGTCATAAGAGAGTAGAGTCTCTCCATTATCAGATAAGCCCACACTCAGTGCAGAACCTGTGTGCTGGAAATCCATAGCTACACAACCACTTTCAGAGAAAGGGGAAAGGGACACAGGTGGATGGCCTTCCAGATCTAGTAAACACATAATGCCAGCATAAAACTATTTATGAGAAATTTCTCCCACAGGTCATAGATGCCTGGTATGATGGGCAGAGATTGGTGAGGTTGAAACCAAGAATTGCATAGTCGATTATTCTTTCCACAATTGCTACCTAGTCTCTGCTCTAATAGTTTGCAAAAATACAAAAACTTAACTGCACTGTGCTTTATCTTCTGGGAACATTTTGCGTTAGACTACATACTCTACAGGCTAGACATTGATTTGTTTGTTTCTGAAATTCTATAGGTTTGGGGTGAATAGTGGTGAAATTTTATGTGTTTCCTTAACTTTTGGACTCCTTTAAAGTAAGATGCAGCAGAGGCTAAACCAATTTATGAGAGCTTGCATAATTAAAAATAATTATAATGGAAATTCCCACTTTTAAGTGATTAAAAAAAACAGTCTTAGCTAGGCATCAGAGAAAAATGATTCTGATGGAAATTGAGTGGAAAAAGAAGTTTGAAAGGAGTTTGTTTTCCTTAGGTTTTAATTTACAAAAGCAAGGATATTTGATTTTGCCTTTAAGAATTTTGAACTTTGATTTCTTTTATCTTATAATCACCAAGTCAAAGTTATTGAAATTTTTTGTTACTTTAAATTCTCCCTGGGAATTTGATAATGGGAGTAGTTTATATTTATAATTGAGGAATCCCCACCGTGGTAAAGTAATACATCTTTATATATTGTTCCCTCTCATATCAGCTGGGCCTGGGTATGTGATGGGTATGTGACTTGTGGATGGGATATTTGCAAATGTGACATAATCAGAGTCTTTAAAACTGCTTGCACATTGGAGCTAACCCTCACTCTCTATTGGAGGCACACAAACCAGAGTTAAGCTAAGGGAGAAAAGATGGAAAGAGCATCAATTTTGTTGGTGAAAGACAGAAACCTCATGCACAGGATGCAAAGTAAAGGATCACAGCAAGACATGTATCAAGTATTTAATTATTCAACAACAACAACTAAAAATACAACTAGATTAGCTTTAGGTCTACTATTAGAAGAGAAATACCAGATCCCTAAACTGAAATTTAAGTTTGTGTTAACATTGAAAACGTTTGAAATTTTGAGAAATGCACTACAAAAATATCTTTTGCACAAATAGTCATGATGCACACAAATATATGCCATTTTAACAATACCTACAATAGTGAAAAGTAAGAACCATCAAAACATTCATATTTAAGGAAATGTATAAATAAGTTACAGTACATAAGTTGTAATACATCTGCATCATGATCTCCATGTGGAAACATTAAGTGATGCCTAGATTTATGTATACCAAAAAAATTTTAAGTGATATTAAGAAACATCATGAATTTTAAAGTGCATGGTCTGAGATAGCTGATAGATGCTAGATAAATGATACACAGATAGATAAATAGATAGATAGATAGATAGATAGATGATAGATTCATAGTAAATGATCTGAAAAATTAATAACAATTGCTTAACAGTGAATATCTTTGAGAAGAGCAATGAGATAATTTCTATCCTTTTTAAATTTTTTTTAACTTTTTGCATAAACACACTTTGCCTTGTCAACAAGGCATAATTAAATGTCAACTAATAAAAAGACATGACATGGATAATTTTTAAAAACTTTATATCATTTCTCTAAGAAAATATGCCTCAAAAGTACTACTAAAACTACTAAAATAGGAACCTTTAAGTAATGGGATATATTTGACCAACCAATCTTTATTGTTGAAACTGAATCCTATAGCACATTAGAAGTGAAAAGCTAGTAAGCCATTGTGTATTGAATATTTTGAACTGTTCTATTGCTCACAAAACCATGGCTATGTTTTTATTTATTCATTTAAACATTTAGCATTACTTTTAATAAAAATATATTTTACCCTTTTATTATGGACTCAGTCTCCCTCCTTCTCTCCCTCTCCCTCTATACACACACACACACACACACACACACACACACACACACACACATACACACACAGACACACACACTCTCACACACACACACACACACTCTGGGAAGTAGTTCATTATTACAGTTATCCTGTCACTGTTAAAAGCATTTTTTAGGGCCAGCTGACTGGCTCAGTTGGTTAAGAGCTCGCTCAAGAGTGCGAGCTCTGAGCAACAGGGTCACTGGTTTGATTCCTGGCCCGAGCTGAGCTGCCACTGAGCTGCCAACAGGTGGCAGGATGGCTCAGCTAGAAAACAAAACAAAACATTTTTTAGATTTCTCTCTGGGGAATTTCTTCAGAATTTCTGAGCCACAAAATGAAAAAAACAATTTTCATATTTAGTGTTATCCTACCTCTCCCCTCAAAAAACTTATTCTGTTTGATCTCCACCTTGGACACCATTTTGATGCTGAGTTATTTGCTATTCTTCAAGATCAAATTTACCCTTAAAATGACGAAAATTTACCACCACTGGATAATACCAAAAATATGAGACAGGTTCTGAATACTCTAAAAGAGTTTTCCTGCAGTTAGTTAGCCAACAAATATTTTTGAATCCTTACTTATTGAACACCTACCATATTCCAGGCACAGAGGATTACATTTTAAAAAAGGACAAAATAACATTTGTGTTATGTCTTCATATATTTTACATTCTATTTAGTGGACAGATTATTATGAATTACTTTACACAAATTGATTTTAGAGTGTCTTTGAGACATCAAAAATGAGGCATTAAGTAGACAGTAGGATGGATAAGGATATACTACTCAACAGACATTTGGTTACAGCAATAACTTCAATGGAGGAAAATTTCTTCCACCTCTGGGAATATTTGATAATATTGGAGACATTTTTTATTGTCACAATTGGAAGGGGAGTCCTATTGCCATATGTGAATATGGAAGCTACTGGCATTCAGTACATAGAGGCTTGGGATGGTGGTAAACTTCATACAATGCCTAGGACTGCACCTATCAACAATGAATCATCCAACCCAAAATACCAAAGTTGTTGAAGTTGAGAAACTCTGGGTTAGAGGCATACATTTCTGATTAATCAGTAATAGGTGACATTGAAGTTATGGTTGTAGATGAACTTAATCAGGGAGAGATTATACATAGCTAAAAAAATAAAAACTCTGAGTGAAACCCCAATATTTAATTTTCTGGTTGAGAAAATGAAGTAAAAAATAATTGAATGAGAAATTTCTAGACAGGAAGGAAGAAAATAAGGAGTGTTAAATCATGGAATTAAAGAGAAGAGGGTAGTTAAGAAAAAAAATGTGTGGTCAAGAGAAGTAGAAAATTTCTAAGAAGTTGGATAACATGAGTACTAACTAAAATGCCGGTTGAATTTAGCATCATGTGCAACATTGATGACATTTATGAAGGTTGTTCTAAGCAATGCTTGATTGGGTTGCATGGAAACTGAATAAATGGAGACACCAAGTGTAGTTAATTATTATAAGAATGTGTCTATGAAGGAGATAAGCAAAGAGAATGACTTTATGAAAAGATGGGGCAATTTGTTAATTTATTGAAAGAGATCAGAATTTATTTTAAAATAACTAAGCACATAAATACCTTAGTAAAACTGACAAGAAAAATACAGAAATCTGAATATCCTTAAAGAACTAATAAATTGAATCTGGAATTAAGAATTTTCCCAACCTCAGACGGTTTCATGGTGAAACTTTACAAGTATCTAGTAAGAAAACATTAACGATATGTAAACTTTTCTAGCGAACAGAAGAAAAAGAGGAGAATTTTCCAATTAATTTTATAAGTTAGTAATACTTTGACACCAATAACAAGCATTTTTAAAAAAGAGCAATGTGTACTGATTATCCTCATAAACATAGACAAAAAAGATACATAAAATAGTACAAAAAATGCAGAGATATAGAAAAAGACTAATTTATCATGAGAATTATTCAAAGAAAACAAGGATGATTAAACTTCTAAAATGTTAAATGTAACTTGCAAAATTAAACAAAATAAAGGAGATAAAAGTGTGTGATTATCTTGGTTAACTTGGAAGAAGAGCATATGATAGTCAACAACCATTCAAAATAAAATCTCTTAGCAACTTGAAATAAGAAGAAAATTTCTAATCTGGAAAAAAAAGATTATCCTTAAAACACCTATATCAGACATCTTATTTGATATTGAAATATTAAAAACTCTCCTCCAAGGTCAAGAATGAAATAAGACTAATAGCTATAACCATTTTTATTAAACTTTGCAATAATGTCCCAGACAGTGTAAGAATGCAAATGAAACATATAGATGCCATGTAGACTGAAAAGAAAGCAATGAAATTGTCATTATTTGCTACAACATGATTACAGATATTGAAATTTAATGGGAAACTACTGGAAATTAAAAACAAACTTGCTAAATTTATGTTTTGTTCACAAAATTAAATGTATTTCTATATATCAGTGAAACACAAATAGAAAATAAAATTATTAAAAAACACTTAAATGGCATCAAATATCAAATACCTAGGAGTAAATTTGACAACCATCCCTCAAGACCTCTACAAGAACACGTTCAAAATTGTGTTAGGAAAAATTAAAGATGACCTAAGTAGATGGATGGATATACTGTATTCATAAATTTAAACACTAAATATATAAAAAAGTCAATTCCTGCCAAACTGATCTCTTAACTATGTTATTGTTGATGAGATACCAGATTGAATGCAATTCCAAACAAAATCCCAGAAGAATTTTCTTTTGTAGAAATTTATAAGATGATTCTAGGATTTATAGAGAAATGAAAAGGGCTCAAAGGAGCAAAAGCAATTTTGAAGAAGAATGAAGCTGGAGAATTTACACTACTATATATCAAAACATAGTGGAAAGCTAATGTAATAAGATAGATAGACAAAACTGAGTAGAAAATACAAAAGGAGAGTCATATATAGTCACCTGATTTATGAGAGAGGTGACACTGAAGTTCAGTAAAGAAAGGATGATATTTTCATTAAATGATTCAGAGTTAATTAGATATCCAAAAAGAATAAAGTTAATGTTTGCTCCTGCTTCACACCATACACAAAAGGTCAATTCCAGATGGATTGATGAACTATAGATGCAAACATAAAAGTTTATGAAAAAAACTTTCAAAGGAAACAAAATTTCTTCATAAAATTAGGGTAGGGAAGATGTCATAAACATAAACAGAAACTACCAATCAGAAAGAGAAAAAAGATGAATTTGACTAAAATAAAATTAAAGGTTTGTACTCATAACAGACATCACTGAGAAAATTAAAAGGCAAGCCAAAGATTGGACTATGATATTGACGATACCTATAATTAACAAATGCCTTGTACAAGAATATAAGAACTCCTACAAATCAGTAAAGAAATGACAAAAAAATCCAATAGGAAAATGAACAAAAGAAAAAAAGGGAGCATCCAGCTAAATATTCTGGGAACTGACAAAATCATAAATTATTTTTATAGGCTAAAGTGAGAAGCACTTTAAGAGTGCTCCATTCTTAAGGATAAAAACTACCCCAGCAAGTGCTCAGGAAACTTATATTACTATTTACTGTGTATACACATATATTAGTGAAAAATATGATGAGAGCACCTCTATTAAAGGTCTGCTGCAAACTAATCATGAAAATGCATACCAAGGTGAACTCAGCCTAATCCATGCCACTGGGGAGCTTTCAGTTAGTGGGTGTGGAGTGAGGCAAAATATATTTAACTACAACTGCACCCTTAAAAGAACTATACTAAAAGGAAGAATTAAATATACTGGGGATGCACAAAAAATGTATACACATGACTTGTATTCATCTTTTGTTATCAATATATATATTGTGTATTACAATTTTAATACAGTTTTTTCATTTCTTAAACTGTGTAGACAGTTTTTTGGCACCCTCTGTATAGTGTAATTGGTTTACGGAATCATTCCATGTGATTAGTGAGGAAGCTCTTCTGATTCCTTGAGCTACAAATATAAGTATATAAGCTAGCTTGACTCCTAAATGTCTAAGCATCAGGTCACTGGAATTAGAGATGGTCCTAAGATTCCTCATGTCAGGTTTTTAAGGCCGCATCAAACCCAGCATAAGCTCTATTATTTAGTTCACCACACATAATGAGTTGCGAAGATAATTAAAATACAATTTCAATAAGGGCAATGAAGGCTAATGTTTATTAATCTCTAAGAAAGTTACAGGCACTGTGCTGAGCATGTTACAATTCTTATCTCATTTAATTCTCAAAATAGTTCTTTGTGATAGTTATTAATATTATCACCACAACTTCATAGAAAATAAAAGGAGGTTTAGGGAGTTTAAATCAGTTGACCAAAATCACACAAGCACCAAAGGTATGGCAAGAATGCAACCCTGGCAGCCAGCTTCCCGAATCCCCATACCTCTCCAAGGCCAGCCCTCTGACTTCGGCTTTGTATACTCCAGTTTAGGGCTCTCACATTCTTGCTGGTTCCCTTCCTCTGCATTTCAGCCATTTCCTACACCTTCCCTTTACCCCTCCCATTCAGACAACCTACGGTACTGGTAAGAGCATCGACTTAGAAGATGGCTATTCTTGGGCCCAAATTCTTAGCTGTCTCTTCCAGGGCCTGTTATTTCACCTTTTTGGAGTGGGATCCAAGCCTCAACCATTTTTACTCTGCATAGTGTTGTGAGGTTTAAATGAGATAATATACAAAAAAATGGACTTTGAATGAAAAAGGGCCACATTAACTCTGCTTCCTAAATACACCTGGACTTCTCCAGCTTTAGATGTTTTCACACTTTTTCTGCCTGGAAGATCTTTCAAATGAAATCACTTTTCAAAATATTCCCTCTGTGGAAAACATTTTAAGCTATCAAAATCCTAACCATCTTTCAGAGTCCAGCTTGTGTTTCACTCCCTCTGTAGCTCCATAACCCATCTCTGCCCTGCCACTGAGGAATAAACCTCCCTCCTGAAGCCACTGGCACCTATTCCTAGCCCTTACCATCATCTGCCTTGTAGGGGTGCCTGAGTTCACAGAGGGCCAGGACCACAGCTTTGTCACTCTGTCCTCCCAGCTCTCTCCAGCAGAGCCTTCCATTAGTAATTGGTTTAGGGCAGATGTTCCACAGAGATGTTACTGAAGGGAGTTGTTTAGTCTTAAACCATTGGAAGCCTGATATTCTAGGCAGATACACACAATTTAAGATGTTCTTATCCCTTACAGTGTAGCTGACAGAATAAATTGTTGGAAGATAGCTCTTTACTCTGCTGTCTCTCTTACTTTGTGCACTTTAACAATACAGAGGAACATTGTCCACATTGCGTTGTTATCCCTCTTTACTGCTGTTTATAGTCTGTGCAGAGAGAAAAGGGCAAATCAACAATAGGACCATTTACACAAAACACGGCCGAAGCTTGTCATGACCAGCTCATTCATTCATTATCCTGAGTATTAAAAAGTTGTCCTGCCTTCACAAAATGTGGTGATACAGCCTATTTTACAGCCTTCATCATATTTTCATGTGCAGTACTTCCTAAACAATGTTACTAAAAGTTGGCTTTGAAATGTGTGTGTGTGTGTGTGTGTGTGTGTGTGTGTGTGTGTGTGTGTGTGTGTGCACGGCGAGCACTTGAAAGGTGTAATGTGATAAATTCTGAGTGTTTGTATATAAGACTCATAATATTAATAGGGCTTTTACGTCTACTTAATACTGTGAAGTTTATGTGACTGGAACTCATACAGCAAGCTGCTTAAAAATATGTAGAGAAAACAATCCAATATCTAAGAGACAGTCGTTTATGAAGTAGTCTTCGAAACAGACTGACAAATAAGGCTTTCCTCACTCTGATCTTTATGTCGTCAGTCCCATTGTTCAGTATTTCCTCACGGGAGCTCCATAATCCCAGTAAATGCAATCTTGCCTGCCTGTTTCCCTCCCCTCAAGCCTTTGAACACACTGCCTAGAGTGACAGCACCTGTCAAAAATTAAAAATCCTGTGGCCTAGTTCAGTGGCTGCCTCTGGAATCTCTCCACATTTAATGATAACTGTGGTCCCCTTCCTGTGGCACTTCAGATTATTACCCATATTATGTCTCTCATAACAATAATAATAGTAAAGTGTAAAGCACTTTAAACAAATTTCCTTATTTAATACTTGCATGGACCCAGAATAGAAGATACTAATATTCTGTTTATTGACAAAGAGGAACTTGAGGATTAGAAAGGTCAGATAACTTGCCTAATAGCAACCAACTTGAAATTGGCAGACGTGGGATTCAAGGCTGGGCCATCTGTCTCTAGAGACCAAGTTCTTAACACGATGTTCTGCTAATATTCTAATAGTGAATATTATTGTGATCAGTATATTTTATCCCTGCTGCTAGACGGCACTGCCAGTAGCAGAATCTGTGTTTTACTTATTCTTCCTTATATATAATAATTTGTATCCTTAATTTATTTATAAACACTATGTATTCTCTGTACTAAATCGTAACTCTGTTAGAATTTCCTCTCGCCTCTCAAAGGCCGCAAGAAGAAATAGGGGCAAACAAAAGAAAATATCCATTAATTCAAGCGTTTGATCATAAACAGAACACCCAGTCTCCTAGAGTTGCTAAAGGAAAGCCTAGTTATTGCTATTTATTTCTTATATTAAATGTGGATTCGCATAATTCAAAATGTAATTTTCTAAAAAGGTTAAAAAGAACAGAAAATACCTTGAAAATAGGTTAGAACAGTCTAGCTAAACCTTGTTGAAATGAAACTTTATTCAAATGGGCATGGACGCTAAACATATTCAAACATGCATATTTACTATGTTTAATAAATATTCAAATAACAAGGTAATGTTATGTAGAGCATTTTAATTTGAAGAATTATGAAGAATAAACATTTTTTTAAACTGGGAAATTCATTATAGTAAAAATAGAAGTATATTACTATATGTTAAGATGTTGATTTTCTTTCTTATACTCTACGTTTTGGCACAAATAACCTGGAGAAAGTTTTATCTAAGGATATATGCAATAAAAGTATAAAAAGACAAATAGAAAATAAAGCCAATGCTAACAGAAAGAAATCAATATCCTAATTTACAAAGTAATCTCAATATTCTAGTGTTCTGTGCAAAAATAGAATGTGGCAAACTATTATACATACATTTTTTACCCAAAACAGGTAACTTATCATTGTGCAGGAAAAATATAGAATTTTCTAGAACTAAATATTATAAAATACATTTTATTTGGTATGTTATGTAATTGATTTTTGAGAGTTAAAATTCTCAACTACAAATTTACAACAAATAAAAAAGATGATTGATATAAGAATTTTTAATGATTTCTGTAAGGCTGCAAAATACAGTAAAAACATCTCCTCAGAGGCTTCTACAAGAAATACGAGCTGAGGGGAAGAAAGCAACATGTCCCACATATGTACACGTACATATCACATATCATATAGTGTCTTATCATATAACTTGAATCAAATTAAAACTTAGAATGTGTAGAAAAGATCCCTTTGAAAAATTTCTCAAAATATCATAGTTCTAATTTGTACTTTGCTCAGAAGTTCCCCAATTTATGCTCAACCAGTCCTTCTAGCATCTTATACTTCAACCATCATCTTATATTCCAATCATACAAAAATACGTGCAATTCTCTAAATATGATTTTTATTCATGCCTTTATGCCGTTTTACATGCTGGGCTTTTTGGGATTTATTTTGATGGAAGAAATGACCATTCTCCACGATTTTTCTGTGGAATAGCAATCACAGTCTCTTTGAAAATGTCTCTTATCCACAGATAAAAATCAGTTTGTCCCTCCTCTGTGTGTGTGTGTGTGTGTGTGTGTGTGTGTGTGTGTGTGTATATATATATATCTTAAGGTGATTGCTTTCATCTTGGTTTCCCTGAAATTATCTGTAAACTCAGGGACATAAAAAATATTTTGTTCATTTTAAAATAGTGTTTTATATAGAGAAGATATTCATGATCACATGTTGAGTACATGAATCAATGTAAGTCCATCAATCATTGAACAAAAACAGAATGCATTACTAAAGAAGACTGGACATATTGTTAATCTCTAAAGTAAACGTTAGGAGGTCATACCAAATGGTTCAGGAAAATGGGTATAGTGTAGACATTTGTAATAATATTGAAAAAATGAACTCATTTCTCGTAATATTCCATTCAACATATATCTATTGAATTCCTACTCTGTCATACACCCTATTTGCAGGAATCCCACACCAGAGCATAGTATGAGTGAATAATTTTAGAATCTACCAGGTATAGGGAAAATGATCACTACATCTTGCTGATTTTAGTCTAGTCATCAAGCTGATGAAGATATCTTTTTTACTGTAAGCAACCAAAGATGTTTAGAATATCTGCACTCTGAAGTTTGTTAAAGAATGATCTCTGTAGAATATCCATATGTTCCCCAAGAGGCACACACAAATGGCAAGACAGACGTCTAGAAGCAAGCAGCCTCTCCTGTCTCCCCAAGTTCTTGCCTGCAAATGCTGCAAGAAAGGCAAAACAAACAAAATAAAAAATGAAATTAGGGGGTGCTTGGAGAGCAGAGTTTATGCCTGTTGCTTGAAAACGCTTGGTTTGTCAGTTCAGTAACTTGCTTTGCTTTGCTAACATTTACCTTTATAAGCATTTCTCTTCTAAGTCAGCCTCTGAAATAGTCATTTTATTCTTAGTTTGTTATCCTCCTTCCCAGGGATCTGCATTTATACAAGTTGGAGCAAAGCTCTAGTACATACAGAGATTGTGGGTTTTACCTTTCATCTTCTCCATGGAGTATCCTGATGATTAGGGATTGTTGGTTACCTGCTTTGAGTGTGTCAAAGCACATTTTCAAGATGAGTGTTATTTACATACAGCAGAAGCTATATAAATGTTTTATAGAAGGGGAGCTTGAGGGAGAACACTCAGAAAAGTATTATTTCCTCAGATTATTCTGAATGTCATATCTAAATAGATACTATGTAGAGGATCACCTTAAACAAGATGGTTGGATCTGACATTTTACGACTTATATTTTAAGATTCATTTTGAAAATCAAAGTTAATAATAGAATTGATATCCTTTTTCACAAGCATTGCAACTGATTAAATTTTGATAGAGAAATTTTCAAATTTCTCTTTACATTTCCTTTAATTATGTTTAAAGTAAAAATGTTACAGCTAACAAACTAACAATTCATCTGTGATATCAACATAATACTGGATTCTACGTGACCATAAAATTTGTGTATGTGTGCATATTGTTATAATATAACTGTTTGGAAATGTATTTCAGATAACAGTGTGCGTATATATAATAATATGAAAAAATTGGCCTTACAGATAGAGAAGCCACAAAAGAAAATGCTGCCCATAATAGAGAAGCCAGTTAGTATAGACATGTTTTCTTTAATTTGCACTTTTTATAGAACCCTAGAATGCTATGGTGAAAGGGACTCTTGACTCACTTTTTTAGTCATAAAATAGTCAAAACAGATAATGTGAGACCCTCCCTGAAGGGCAAAAGGTGAATGCCACTCAATTGTCACACCCAGTTCTAACTTAATCTATGCTTTAGATAGTATATAAATCTTCACTTATCTGCCTTCCCAAATACCTCTCTCCATACAAATAATTTAGTATTTTATTTATTTGTATAAGTTATTTATTCCCCAAAACAGATACTAAAAATAGTTATAGTTACTAACACATAGGACATGATGGTGTCACTTTCCACAGATATTTTTCACCAATTTCATAAAGATTAAAATAGCATATCCTAATCCTTCTAATTTGTATAATTTAAAGGCATCTTAATTTATGAGCGTGTTCTAATTACCAAACGCTTATGCATATAATTAAGGGTAACAAATAGCTTCCTTAGTCTCAATCTTATTGTGAAAATGCCTTAAAGAGAATAACCATTACTTTGTCATTTCTGCATGTGGATCCAAAAACAAAAAACAAAAAAACCCAAAACAAACAAACAAACAAAAAACACCTGATAGACTAAACTTTCCTCTTTTCCACACCCTGCTCTAACTTCTGTACCCTATCAAACTTCAGAGGAGATGGTGAAAGCAAGTGTTTTGTCTGTTGCCTTGAAGTCAAGCTGTTAACAGTTCTGTGTTCCTCTCCCCTCAGCTGTGAGCTATCCTGAGGCAGTCTGAGAAACAGAAGTAACAAATAAACAGGGGGGAGAGTTATGTACCATCATTAGAATTTCCCCATATGTTTCAGTCCTTCAGTGACAATGCTCCGAAAAGCAAGACAGTTCCAAACGTGGCAGCAGGCGGAGAAACACTCATTTGCTTTCCCGAGATGTATTAACTAAAATTTTACAGGATCTTGTTTGATATTTGGCAGGATGCTTTGCAGTCAATAACAAATGCCTATAACTGAGGATCAAATCTGGAGCTTGAGCAGCCACACAAAATGTTTTACTGCAAATAAAAATCCCTGTTGCTGGAATAAATAAGTTGTATTTATTTATACCTTGGCCATGAACATTTTGAAAGCTGCAGATTCAGCAGTGACATATGGTGCATCCAAAAAGCTTAAAAATCTTTTTTTTTTTTTAAACAGAGATGTTCCTTGGCTTTGTCACTGTTCGTGTTACTAGAGGCTGCTGTGATAAGACATTTTTTATAGAATCTCAAAATAAAAATCTGATAAAATACTACACCGTTTAGGAGTCCCTATAATACTATAATCTGTCTACTACTGCTAGAAATGTGTTTCAAATAAAAAGGTGTATGGGTTGATATATACCTGCATTCCTCAATATTGAACACATTGAAATTCCAGGCTTCTTTGCTAGCATTTGAAACTTCCATTCGCTGCCCCAGTTCCTCTCTGTAAATACATTTTGGGAGCAGTAATTTGAGAGCTATTCCACTGAGATCTCAGATTATCAGAGAGTCAAATCTGGGCTGCTGTGACCACTATTAATCTTCCTCTCTGGTGACAGCATTCCAGATACAGAAATAGTTCAATCACCCAAGGGGAGTTTCCACTTTAAAAATGTATCTTTTTAGTGCAATGGGAGAATGCACTGTCATTTAGGGTGAAGGAGTCCAAGCCATTTTCTCTAAGGTCATTTCAAATGGAAATCATTGTGAATGTGTGAAGTCTTTTTTCAGTTCAAAAAAAAAAAGAAAAAAGAAAAAAAATCTTTATTTGTATGGCTACAGTATCACAACATATCAATTTCCTTTTTCACCCATTTGACACGTTTTAGTAATTGTGAAAGGTAGCACATGATCCTGAAATTACAGAAAAAAATGCTACATTGGACAAGGTTACTACTCTCTGCAAAGAGGTTAGTAATCTCCCATCTCCCCTGTTTTCTGCTATTTTGTTGCTCATTTTATTTCAAAGTGATTTTCATAGCATGTTAGACTGGAAAGGGAAATTGAGTGTCATGCTGCCAATGAGGACTGAAGCAGAGAGACTTAGAGCGATTGAGCCAAGGGCAGATAGAGAAGTAATGACAGAGCTTACTTTCCATCTGGGTGTGGCTGGGTTCTATCATTAAATGATATAACATATATACCTACAATTAAAAGAACTCCTAGACTTTAAACAACAATAAAACTGCTATTTTGTAACTAACAAAAGTGCCCAAACATCCTCAAGCCATTTGATTTCATCAATGTTATGCAATTTTTCTAATTTATATACCTAATACTGTACCCTTAGCATTTTTTAAACATCTTAGAATTCTATGCACTATGTCTTTGAGTTTCAAAAAGCTGGTGCTTTTTTGGATTTTGGCATCATGAGCAATGAAGCAATGTTTTCCTTTATCTCTCTTTTATTAGAGAAAAAGAACCGAGAGATTTAGTGATCAGATACAACATTAGGAATTATGACGTGTGTCTCAATTCTTGTTCAGCACTTCCTAACAGTTTCCAAATAGGATACAGCACACTATAACAAACAATTACTTGGGAGAAGTTTTAATGTTATTAATTATTCTAATTCTTGATCAGTAAATAAGTGGAACACTCGTTGTCCCTTGTTGACATTTTTTAGTGGGTGTAATGATGCTACTTTCCTTACCAAATTTTTTAAGATAAAGGAGTTGGTGAATTTTAAAACTCCTGGAAATTACAAATACATCCATCCAATAGCCAATGTTCTGAGGTTTGAATTAAAATTTACACATAATTCCTCATTTTTTTCTATTATTTTCTCTTTACGAGACTTTGCTTTGATACCTATTTCATACATCAGGCACAACAGTCATCAGTTAGAAAATACAAATTGAATATAACATGGTTTCTACTCTTAAAAAGGGTATAACTCATACTTATAAATGAGAGATACTTAAACAAATAAAAACGGACTGTCAAATAAATGATGATACCAGAAGAATTCTACAAAAAGAATGTGTTATAATTATGTGAGGAAAACAATATGAATGTAGTGTGCGCCACAGAGAGGAAATTTTGTAGATGGAACACTCCCATAATATTCATAATACCTAATATTTACTCAGCACTGCCAGATAAAGTGCTAATCACTTAGTAAATAATATTTTCTGAACACAATGATTCCCATTTTGCAGAAGCAGAGGCTAAAGACAAACTGTGTAATTAGGCTCACACTAAGAGGCCCTTGAACTTATCTAAGATCACACAGCGTGAATATGGCAGAGGGAAGATTGAAATGAGCGTAGTATTATTCAAAAGCGCACATACATAACTGTGTCTAGTAAAAAAGACTAGTTGGAGCTAGTTTGTAGAAGGTGTTCATTGAATCTTGTATTATTAGGAAATTTGAAATTTATTGTGTAATAAAAGCAATACAATATCAGTTACTTGTTATGTAATCAAGTTAAAGTTCAAATTTTGGAGAACTGAGATTTTCATATAAAATACTCTCTATTCCAACTCAGACATTATAGCCAAGAAGAAATGTCAAAGGTAATAAAGCTATAAAGAAAACATACATTCAGTTAAAGAATTTTGCATAATGAAGACAGAGTTATGAATTAGACTTTGTCTCTTAATTTTGTACTGAGATAAAAACTTACCTAATTTGTATTACCATCCTATGTCTTTAAATCCAGTATTTATATCACTATTCTAACTTACCAAGCAATCACCCCAATCATTCTGGTACCCATCTGACACTATACATAGTTGTTACAATATTATTGACTATATTCCCTACATTGTACTGTATATCCTAATTGTTTTCATAACTGGCAATTTATCATAAAGAGGATTTTTTAGGGTGAATGTGTTGTACATCTTTTTTCTCTAGTTTTATCATCCTCCTATCTACAAGTTACTCCTTCTTAAAGACTATTTGGTGTAAAACACACTTGCATATGGGAGTTCTAGAGAGTCAGTTCTTTTTTTTTTTTTTTTTTAAAGATTTTTATTGGGGTACTGGGGGGAGGGGAACAGTGCAGGGGAATTGGGGGAAGGGGAACAGACAAGTTGCTGTCCTCTTGCTCTTCAGTCTAGTTGTGGAGGACGTCGCTTCACTGGCCCAAGCTGACACCATCACCGCGCTCTTCCCAGGCGAGGCAGTTCAGTCGCCGGCTTCTGGACGGCCGCTCACTGCGGCTGCTGGCCGCTCACGCTGGCTGCTGGCTACACACGGTAGCCCATGGCAACCACAGGGGCTGCAGCCTACGCCGTTGCGGGCGATTCATGGCAGCCCAGCTCCAGGTCGAGCTGCCGCTCAGCATCCCAGCTGCAGAGGGCAGTGTCACTGGCCCTCATATGTGGGATCCGAACCGGGGCCCTCTGGTGTCCCAAGCGAGTTCTTAACCATCGCGCCACTCGGCCGGCCCTAGAGAGTCAGTTCTTACCTTCAATGTTTGATATCATTTTTGTCTTCATTGGTTTTGAAGTGCATTGCAAGTAATTTGTTACTAATGAAAAGGTACATATTTAAAAAATAATTTTAAAATGTTCAAATTATCCCTATAATTTTATTCTACTTGCTTTCCAATCTGCTTTACTTGAGTGAGAGACAGAGAGGAAGTACTAATAACGTCACACATCCTATGGGATGGTTGGAATTAAGTACATCCTACAACCTATGTTATAGCCAGCATGGAGTGACGGCAATCCATGTACTTTGTATTTTATTTTCCTTCAAAACACTGTACTTATTTCATCAAGCTGTGGGTATACTCATAGGAATGCGCTGCACGTGTGCATGCCAACTGTCACTCTTTCTCTTTGCCTCCCTTTGATGTAGATTATCACCTGCTTGTGCTTTCTTGAAAAACTGACTGTATTACCTCATCACCCTCTCACAGGTATTGAAACATGGTCAGGTCTCTCCTAATAAAAGAAAGAATACAGTCTCAGAAACAGCAACAAAAGGATCTTCCCTTGGATCTATCTCACCTCTCTCCCCCACTTCTTTCTCTACCTCTTCTTCAAAGCCATTATTGAAAGGCCTGGTTATACAACACTTGTCATTTCCTCACCTGCTACTACTTACTGTTGAAAACAGTCCAGCCTGACTTCCATTACTCTCCTGAAACAGCCGTCTCTCAGGTCACCAAGAAGCTCCAAGTCACCAAACAAAATGGACACTGTTCAGTCTGCGTGTAATGTGAATCTGGGCAGCATTGGGTACAGTTGACCACTCCCTCGTTCTAGAAACTCTTTTTTCCCTTGGAGTCCATGACCCAGCACACTCCTAAGCTAGCCCTGCCCTTTTTGTTTATGTGCTCAGTGGTTTTCTTCAAGGCTTATTCATAGATTCTTTTTTCTTCTCATACTAAACATTTTGCCTGGGGAATTTTATGTGGCTACTTCACATGTGCAGGTGACTTTCAAATTGCTATCTCAATCTTAGACCTCTTCATATACTTGACATCTCCACTTGCATAACTCCAAAACCAAAATTATACTCTTGCCTCCATTCTATAACTACCTGCTCATATACCATTCTCCCCTACCTGAATGGAAGGCCCCACCATCCAACTATTCATGCAAGGTGAATATCTTGACATCTCTTCCTTAACCATTACACCATATTTCCAATTCCTTACTAACTCCTGTCTTTTCTAATGTATAAGTCTCTTAAATCCATCTTTTATTATCTATGTCCAAGACTACCATTCTAGCCTAAGTAAGCTAGTCACGTCTCCACTAGAAAAGAAAAAAACAAAACAAAACAAAACACTTCTGACTGGTTTCTCTGTCATCCATTCTGGTCCTCATCTATCAAGGTCTCCTCACTGCAGACTGTTATTTTTGAATCACAAATCATATAATCTTACCCATATTCTTACAAGAATTCAATCTTTCTATTGTGTTCAGGATAAAGGATAGACCTTAATGTGGTCTGAAAGGTGCTGCGTGGTCTGGTTCTTGCCTATCTTTTTAGCCTCAGCCTACATCTTTTTGCCACACTGCATGGAGTACACATGCATTTCTCTCTTCTACGAATGATGATCCATTGAATCCTCTTTGCTTTGCCATGTGGACCATACAATCAACTCTCAATTCATTGTAATGTATTGTGCATAAATGACAGAATTACATTTATCTTCACTTGTTGAGAGCAACCTCCTGATAATTTAACTACTTCTTTTAGATCTATACATAGTATTCTATGTAGTTAGTTGACCTTTGTCCATCATGCATTAATTTTAAACTCATTCATTTAATAGGAATTTGTTAAGCATTAATCAGTCAGATTTTTTTTTTGACATCAGTGGAAGGAATTCATGGGGCAGGGCCCGGCTGATCCTGCTAATGTGGGGAAGGGGAGAGTGATGAAGAGGGTCCCTAATATGGCACCAACAATTCTCATGTTTTCAGTATATTTCATGGTCCAACCACTCACGCTTCAGTCACATACTACACCAAGCAAACACTAAAGAGAAAGACTCTCACTTTCACATTGCTTCCTCTACAATGCTTTCTTCAGACTGTACCCTTATAAATCAACATAATATCTTTAAAATGTTTTAAAAGTATCACTTTTTGGGAATGTGAATAAAGGGAGCATGTGTTACTCCCATGCAAGCCCCAATGCCAACATCAGGGTCAGCTTAAATAAAATAAAATCTCAGCTCTTAAAGCACGTATTACCTATATCAGAGTCATTTTAAGACCATTATAAAATCTGGTCAATTATACTTAAGAAATATGTTTTTAAACTTCCTGCTCTTCTGTAAATTTAGCGACCACATTCCAAACCCTCATAATATATCTCACCTGCTTTAGTCTCTGATCTGCTCTCTTGCCCAATGGATCTCTTTCTGCACACTGTTGTCAGCATTATCTCACTGTTTTTCTAACAAATCAAATCGCTTTCACTGTTCTCCCAAAGTACCCGGTCTTTCCACAAACTGGTATCTCCAAACACGCCCCCTCTGCCTGAACGTTCTTTCCCTCTTCTTCCTCCTTTTCTTGTCATCCTCCTAACCACGCTTCAAAATCGAGCACAAATGTCACCCTTGGTGGAACGCTTTCCCTACATCTCCCAGGCAGAGTTAGTCGTTCCTTCATGATTGTTCCCAGAGCATACTGTTATTTCTTGGGCATCACACTATTGTTTAGCTTTTAGTTCATTTTCACTAGGCTATAAGTTCATGAACAACAAAAGCTGTGTGTCTTATTCATCTTTACACAAAGCACACGACCTTGCACATATTAGGCACTGTCTCTGTACATTGATTACATGCAAGACAGGGTACAATAAAGTGATGTATAATATGACATAGTAAAAATCTTTCTAACTTTCCCAAAGGAGGAAATGATTCTAAAACAGAAAGTTAAGTAACAACAAAAATCTCAGATTAAAAAGTGCAAAATGTCCACCCACAGAAAGTGAGTACCAGTGTTCAGCACTGGGAAATTACTGAAGAGGAAAGATTGGAAATGGGACTGGTTGAACAGACACCTGCCAAATACCTTGGTCAGTTTTCATTTGGGAAAATGTAAAGTAAATCTCTCATCTGGCCCATTTTCAGACGCTCATTTGAGCCCTGAATAACACAGCTAACCAGTCCCTCAAATTTTATGCCTATTTTCTTATTAGAAAATTCAGGGTTTCCTTTTCAAAGATGGCCAACTGATTTAATCAGGAAGTGTAGATCTTTTCAATTATGGAAGAACAGGAGATCCAGTGGCAAATATGACATACTCATACGTAGTTCTCATTGAGTGGAACCACACCCATGCTGAAATCAATATACTTAGCAAAAGTTTAAATGTATAAAATGTAATAGCATTACATACATTGATTTCATGTTATGAATCCCCTTTATAGATGAGAAAGGAGAGTTAAAAACGGTCTGCTGACCTCCCTATTGGTCAGTATGTGAGCCTCATTTTCTTTTTTTTTTTTTAAGATTTTTTTTTATTGGGGAGTTGGGGGGATGGGAACAGTACTGGGGAATTGGGGGAAGGGGAACAGACAAGTTGCTGTGGTTTTGTTTTTCAGTCTAGTTGTGGAGGACGTTGCTTCACTGACCCAAGTTGGCACCATCAGTGCACTCTTCCCGGGCGAGGCAGATCAGTCGCCGGCTTCTGGACAGCCGCTCACTGTAGCTGCTGGCCGCTCACGCTGGCTGCTGGCTACATACGGTAGCCCATGGCAACCCACTGCCACAGGGGCTGCAACCTACGCCATCACCGGCGACTCACGGCAGCCCAGCTCCAGGTTGAGCTGTTGTTCAGCATCTTAGCTTTGATGGGCAGTGTCACTGGCCCTCATATGTGGGATCCAAACTGGGGCCCTCTGGCATCCCAAGCCAGTTCTTAACCATCGCGCCACTCAGCCGGCCTTCATTTTCTTTATTTTAAGTCCTGTGCTTCTCCTCTATATGTTTATTGTTATTCCTTCAAAACATGGAACACTGATATTGCAATGACTACAATTAAAATATCATTTCCAAGTAATGTTTTTTTTAAAATATAGAAACAAATAAAATATAAATACCATATTTCTTAGAAACTAGGGGTTTTAGTTTCTCATAAACTAAGAGTTTAAATTTATAAATATTATTTATAACTGTATAAAGCACTTTTTAAAGAAGTAGTAGGTGCAATTTAATAAGAACATTGTAGAGATGGTCCCCAAATTATTTTCCCAATAAAATATACAGCTTATACTTTTTTATAGTATACATGAAAATTGTCCATGATCCTAAATACCCCATTATCTTCAGCTCAATATAATATACAAAGCAGTATTATTCCATTCATTATACTTCTAAGGGTCATTTCATTGAAGAGAGTTGGTAGCATTTATTAACTTCCTGATTAAAGGTACTTGTTTGAGGCAAGATACAGAGTTTTGGCTTCAACACAAACCTTACAATAACAATTCTGAACATGGAAACAAATTGAAGGCAGCACAGATAAGATCTGCTAATTCTTTAAGTTCACAGCCTTCATTTGATGTTTGTACCTTGAAAGCTAGATCCCCTCTCCTTGTCTCCTTCTTGAGTTATATTATAGGAAGTCATTGGTCCAGTAACATCTTTTGTCCCCCAAATCATTCTGACAGCATATATTTTTATTTTACTGAGTTTTTACTTGCCAAGGTAGTATGAACAAATATGAGTGTCAATTATTTATATGCATTTGTCTAGAGCCCAAAAGAGATTTGTCCACCTGTGGACCTGTTTTATTTGGGGTGTTCCAGGTCTGCATTCAAAACAAAGTGGGCTGGTTCACCAGTGACGTGTACTGTGTCTCTTTCATGCAAGTTGACGCCATGCATTCTCAACTTATTGAGAAGCATCTCATTTTGGTGGTTTCTGTCTTCTTATAAACTAAATGTTTCTCTTTACTGCCGGTTACTTTGAGTTTCCTCTTTTTTCTACAATAGCACCTAACATTGAAATTTTCCTCAACGTTACATGGAGATAATTTTTATTTATTCAAGCTAGACTGTGCCCTACCATCATTGAAAAGTGCAAACTAAGCACATGTGGATATCGTAATGGACTCCTTACTGATTTGCTTTCCTTCCAGTTTCTTCTCTAATACATCCTAGATTTTCTAAAATATAACTTTGCCCATATTAATACCCTGCCACAAAAACTTTATGAGCTGCTCAGTATATATAAAATCAAGCACAAGATTATAAACGTGGTTTGGCAGGGCCCCTCCAGTGTACCTCGTCTCTTTTATATTGCCCCATTCTTATCTAAATTTCTCAAAGATAGAAATGGCAAATTTAATGCCTGGCCATTATTATTCATGCAGACATGTTTAACTAAAGAATGTGGGCTACAGACACCAATGCTCTTTACTTACTATTTGCATAAAAATAAAACCAGTAAGCTGCTTCAGATAATGATAATGCCTTATGGATTATTAGATATGATGCTTATTCTGAAGTAATTTAAGACAGGAATCCTGTAGCCTAGGAGATTACACATAGTTAATTCTGGAATCAATTGAGTAGCAAGTAAATGGCGAAGGATATGGTCTACTTCTATATATTTTCAGTGTGTGCTCAAAACAACGTAGTGCTACTGTGTAACATCATGCTTTTTGTTTATTGTACAATGGCAGGGCACCATTCATATTTATCCAATGAATGTGGCCTCCTTCAGAGTGGTGTGATGAGTTATCTACAAAACTGTATTGAATAATCCCTGTATTCTGAAGGTAGTGTGTGCAGGGTCAATATATATGCATCCAGTTTATTCTGTTGATCATGCTGTTAATAACTTGGTATTGTTACTAAAGTTTTAGTTTGCTTATTTTATCTATTACTGAGAAAGTTGTGTTAAAACTCTCCAGTATGATCTGCCTATATTCTCTTGTAATCGTATCAATTTAGGCTTATGTATTTAGGCTGTTACTAAGACCTTACAAATTTAAACTTGTTATACATTTCTGGTAAAGAAGTCTTTATTATCATGTAGTGATTCTCTTGATAGTTTAAAAATACTTTTTTCCTTGACGTCCATTTTATTCGACATTAACAGAGTCTATCAACATGCTCTTAGTTATTATTTGCATGGAAATATTTTCCCTGTTTTTGTTTCAGCCCTTCAGTGGCCTTATATTATAAATTATCTTTTTATAAATAGCATTTATTTCAAATTTGAATTTGTTTTCAGTCCAATCAAACAATTTCATTGTTATAAATAAAATATTTTCACATCCAATGATTGACGACTTATGTATCTGGGTTTGTATCTATTATCTAATTATGTGTTTCTTTTGTGTACTGCCCTTTATTTCTTTTCTTGCTTTTTTGTCTTTCTTATGATTTCTGGATTCATCATTTTATCCTAACTGTTTTGGATCTTATGTACCTACTAATCACTCAGTGGTACACTAGAAATTATAATCTATATAATTACCAATTATATGTTTATTTCCAATGATATGAGGACTTGAAACACTTTCATTCCTGACCTACTGTTGTGCATTTTCATTCTGTAATTTTTAACACCTAAAACAATATTGTTTTATGCAGTCAATGCACATTTAGTTTTATCCACATATTTATCATTTGTTTGAGCTCCATTTCTGCTTACATCTCAGATCATATGTCTAAGTGTGGATATTGCTTTACATATCATGTATGGAATTGGCTAGAGTTCTTGAATCTATGGATTAGATTCTTTCATCAGTTCATGGACATTTTTGCCACTCTCTCAACTCTGTTTGACTCTCTTATTTCCTTCTGAAGAACCTATAAAAATATCTTAGATCTCACTCTTAACTCTCATATCTTTTGTTTTATTGCTGTCTTTGTTAAACCAGCACAGTCATTCTTCAGCTGTGTCTAATCTACTCAATTCCGTCTATTGAGTTTTAGTTGGAGCTCTTGAAGTTTTTCTTTTATTTCTGGAAATTTTAATGGTTTGATAATTTCTAAATACTTTTCTATAAATTTACCATTGCTTTTATATTTGTAAACTTAGTAAACACAGTATGTCATTATCTGCACTAAACTATGTGAAGCATTTTTAGATCTGTTTCTGCTGGTTTCATTTATGGTATGTGTTTTCCCTGTGTGTTTAGTTATATTTCACTCTGAGCTGTTCATTTTTCTTGAGTTTACTTGTGGGCCTACTTGGGAACCTAGATAGCTTTGGAGATGAGTTAGGTTTCCTTCTTTAAGTGACCTAGAACCGCTAGCAATCCCTCCATCTCCTTAAGCAGATTGAGTTTATTTTTTTTTTATTTTTTCCTTTCGTCCTCCCTCCCTCCCCCTCTCCCTCTCTCCTTCCCTCCCTCACTTCCTTCCTTCCTCCCTTCCTTCCTTTTTTTTTTCCCCCCATCCAGGTCATGTGACTTTAAGTTGCAATTCAGCCTATGGCTGACTTGTACATGCAGAATCCCAGAAATGGGTATATTGGCTTTGTTCTTTCCCCCTTTCTCCCTTGAGTACCAAGGCAATTTTCCTTGCATTCCATTATGACTGGGCTGGGGAAGGATGGCAGTTGACTGACATTGTAGCCATTGGATTCCCAGCTTTACATAACAGTGTACTTAGGGGCTCTGCATCATGGGCTAACCTCCCAAAGGATGAAGTTTACACTCTTCAGCAAAAGTTCTGAATTCAAAAGTTTATCGAGTACTCTGTCTACCTCTAGCTTTACACTATCACTTACATTTGTCCCTAATAATTCCTATACTAACTGGGAGCACCTTCCCATTTGAAAAGTCTATAATTCTGTAAGTAACTGTAAACTTTAATGTGGACCTCTGACTTTCAAAGATACAGAAACCTGAACTCTTAAGAGGTGAAGGAGGGTTTACAGTTCTTTTAGTAGAATGATGCTTTTACATTTTTACATTTATTTCGTATTTTTGCAAGCATGTTTTAATTTTCCACAAATGTCATAAAGCACCTCACAGGTAGAGGGGTTCTCTTTTCAACTCTACTCTCATCGGTGGGGTGCTTGGTACGTAGCATGTACATATTTTGAATGATTTGAATTTGGTATTCTGAGTTTCCTAAAGATATATTTCCAAACCTTGGGAAGGTGAAAACATCAGAGTAAATTTCAAAGGGTCTGAATATGTCACAATTAGCTTTTAAGGAATTTAACAAAAATGCAAAGGTAATTTGACATTTACTTTAATCAGAGAAAATGGTACACTTTTAAAATTGGCTCTAGTTTATTTGACCCTTGAGAAGAACTCATCCAAATATTTCTAAAATTTTATCCTGTGGGTACAATCTGTGCTTGTGTTTACGTATCCTTCCTTCCTGGATAGACCCCCCTACGTGCTGCAGTATAGCCCAAAACATATTCACACACAGACATACGCATGCATAAGCAGATCACTTTGCTTAAAATAAAGAAAAGGGCCCTATCTAGGTCAAATTTGTTATTTCAGAGAAAATGAAAATTTCCTGAATGTGAAAATGTAAATGAGAGACAGCATAGGTAAGCAGACTGGAGTTTAGAGACTTAAAATTTTAATGGCAGTTATTTGTGTCCCTAAGATAAATGACTACTAATTTGCCTTGATAATCAGGAAATTGGAGTACCATGGAGTGTTTTAGGAATAATGAATAAAAATTAGATAGTAATTTTTATTTGCAAAGTGTTATATAAAGGTTGAAATATACAAATCATCTGAAGAGAATACTTAATATACACTTAAGAATATGCCCTAAATATTTTTTGCCAAGTTATGATTTTTGCCTCCTAACCAAATATAATATGATAAAAATTTCCACTGGATACATGGTTCACTTGAGAAGAAGTGCCTTGTAGTAGAGAATATCCATAGAAATTACCAGTTTGAGTTGTATTGACTTTCAGAAGTTGGGAGAAACGTCTGACCTTTGAAGAACTTACCCTAATTGAATGTTTAGAAGGATGCTTTATAGAGTTCAGCAAAAATCAATACCAAACTCCACTGTGGTTTCTTTTCTCCTCAAGGGGATCTTGTTTCTGTATTTGAGAGGACGATACGATAATGTCCAACCCCACCCCCCACAGTGATTGCACTAACCTGAATCCTCAAGCTATGTTTCCACGCTTCTTTACCTTGTTTTAGAGATTTTTTTAATCCATCATGAGTACTAGTGAACCTTAATGCTTTATAGCAGTCAGGGGATGAATCATCTCAGCTTACATCTTGACAACTCAAAGTTGCTGGTACATCTAGGCTATATTTTGTGTAAAGTAAAAAATAAATAGATAAAATGTCAGTTAAACCCACTTAGAATAAACCTTGATTAGATTTAAATGAAAATATGTGGGATGTTACTTTTTAGTGAAATGTTTTTGTTTTCTGGGTCTAAAAAAGCAATAATTATAATCACTCTTAAAATCCTAGAGCCACAGTAGTCAGCTGGTGTTCAGATAATGGATGGACGATGACACTATGCATGAATGAAAACTTAAAAGCGGGTATTTTTGTGTGTGTATTGGTTTTCTTTTCTTTCTTCCTTTTTTTTCTTTTTCTCTTATTTTTAATCCATAGTAGTCCAATAATCCAAAAACTCTGGGTCAGTTAAATGTCGGACTTAACTCCCCACTTGGAATTGCTAAGTTAGATATATCTTGTCCACATCCTGGGAGATCGCTAGACAAATCCTGTCCTTGAGGAGCTCCAAGTCTAGTAGGGAGAGAAAGTATATGTAATGACTATGACACGTCTCAAAGTAATAATGAACACAAAAAAGTTCTGCAAAATTTTGAGAGTTCAAAGATAATGGCTTATTTTTAGGGGTGCCTTAAATGTGGTTTCAAATACTTAAAAAGGGCACTAAAATAGTGATTTGTAGTTAGAGTAAGATGCATGGAAAATCCACAGAACTAGAAAAACGCAATTTGTAAAGGCAACACATGTCCTCAGGTTTTGGGTAGAGCGTAGTGCCTAGGAAAGTTGGTGGAAAATTAGAGCAGAAATTAGAATATCCCTATGTTACTCTGATAAACTGAAGAATATTATTTCTCTTCTCTACCTAAAATTATAGTTCTCAGTTTTTTAAAGAAATAAAGCCTGTGGTCTCTGATTCAAAGCTGGCCTGCTTTTGATTGGCGAGAGACATGAGACAGCCTGAGGAATCATGTCAATTATTTCCTCCATGTGACAGGGTAACATTACGTGGGGTGGGTCTACATTGCAAAGCATAAGGTGACAGGAGGATGCTCACAGTTAGGTAATGGTCAGCAGTATACTTCATGCTGTTGTTGAGAGTATAGTGGAAAGAATGTAGGACTTGGAATGAAAAAATAAATAAAATAAAAAGGTTTGAATGACAACCTTAGCTTAAGTTTGAATGACAGATTCATCTAGCTGTGTGACCTTGCGCAAACCCTGTGAATCTTCTGGGCTTCAGTTTCCTTATCTTCCAAATGAGGATAATAATTCCTGACCGATTTGTCTCAACGGGTATTGTGAGAGTCAAAGGAGAGAACAGGTATAGAGTAATTTAAAAATGTTTATCTGCTATAATGAATAATTACGTTGCAGTTATTTCAACGGAGACTTCTATAACATGTAAATTTGAAGACCTCTTCAAAAAAATACCTGACTTGTGTGATTGGGATGCGAGCGTTTCTTAAATTATTGTGCTTCCATTTCTTCAACTAAGAAAAAAAGAATATTATCTTCCCCTAGGGTTATGAAAATATTGATTAGAAATTGTACAGTGCATAGAACAGTACCAGATACATAATAAACTCCATTTAAGTATTTGGTAAATAAATACATACATAAATACATAGGTAGATATTGGGTTGTCAGAAAAGTCATGACATATTTTTTCTATGTTTTTCGTTGCAAAAAATGTGTCATGACTTTTCTGACAACCCAATAGATAGGTAGATAGATAGATAGATAGATAGATAGACAGACAGACAGATAGACGGATAGATGACAAATGGTCCCAGTGTGTTTCCAGCAGGGTATAGATGAGAGAACCTTCAGTTATAATTGAAGTATTTATAGGATAAGACAGGCAGAAATACAGGATTAACCTCTGTTCTTCATGTGCTTCACCTTCAGCTTAGTTTTCCCTCTTTATCTTTTAGAACCCCTATTCTTTTTATTTCTCCTTCTCGTTTATTACTTTTCTAGGCCTCTGTGCTTTTCTTTTTCCATCTCACGAAGGTGACCCAATTGAAATCAGTGGCTACAAGAGCATATTTTAACTCCAGGTGAGAGGGCCATTCAACCAGTCTTTAATAACCAGTGATTTAATTAATGTTTCATTTGATAAGGTTCACTGTAAATTTTTTCCAGATATAACAACCAGTATTCACTGAAGCAAAATTTCCCTGAAATCAGCATTTCTGGGCTGCTATATAATGCTGATAATTCATTCATGATTCAGCCATGTTGATATGCAAGGAAAGAGCCATCTTTTCCGGCCAGTTCATACAAAATAGTCCACATAAGGTTTTCACTAAATTCCCATCACATTACCAAAACTAAGTACTGGGCATAGGGCATTGTTCTCAAAACTAGTTAAATTTCTCAGTAAGAGTAAAAAACGTATTACTCTTTCTTTCCCCTGTCTACAATAACTTACTAGCATATGTCTCTAATGGATTTAATAGCTGAAAAATAGGATGACATGCTTATGTCTTCCGATGGTTTAGCACTAAACAAATAGTTTAATTTGCCCCTCTTCTTCCTAATCCTGCCCTTGATCACAAAAATGTGTGTGCTAAAATGAATGCTTTAGTCCTGCAGTATGATTCCCAATTAGAGTGTTTTTTATTTTAACTCTGGTATGTAGAATACAAGAAAAAAACATGCAAAGAAATTTCAGTTCTATAATGTGTTCCTTTTAAGCATCAGCAAAGCTGTAAATTTTAAATCGGTGTTCTGGGCAAATTCTCTCCATGCTTTTATAACAAATATGTTGTGCAAGGCCTTTGGAAAACTTCCAGCCCATCTGCTTCTACTTAGTTGTTATCGACCATGATTTCCTATCAAATTGTCACGAGTCTGTGTCTCCGAAAATAGCATATTTGATGTAAGTACCATATAATATAGGAAGTAATGACTTTGGTTGCCTTTATAGTTAATTAAAAATGACTTAATGTCTCATTTATGGACATAAGCACAACTTGATTTGTCTTTTAGGATTTTTGTTAGACAGTAGAAAACCTGTACTCTTGAGACAGACTATTTCAGAGAGGGAGCCCATATTTTGGTATGATTAGATAAGAAATACTGACTCTTTCAGCTCCTTACCTGAACTCTTGTATCCTTGGTCAGAAACCACATTTTATTTTATTTTATTTATTTATTTATTTATTTATTTATTTATTTATTTATTTATTTATTTATTTATTTATTTATTTTTAGCTGAGCCATCCTGCTACCTTTTGGCAGCTTAGTGGCAGCTCAGCTTGGGCTGGGCATTGAACCGCTGTTGCTCAGAGCTCAAACTCTTGAGCAAGCTCTTAACCAACTGAGCCACTCGGCCAGCCCCGAAAACCACATTTTATATAACAATTAATACTGAACGCCACTCTAAAATTTAATAAAAATTCAAAATGAAGATTTTAAGGTGAAATTTTTCACAATCTCTAATTAATCTGGGTCTTCCTTCCTCCATTTTTTACTACCTGTACTCTGGTTTCAGCTTCATTTGCGTCTCATGCCAATGATTGAGACCACTTCCTAAGAAGCTTCTGTCTCCATATTCTCCTCCCCTTCAGCCACACATCACACTCTTGCTGGGATAATCATCCTAAACTACAGCCTGTGCTCATATTCCCCCAGGTACAAATGACCCTTCAAACTCGTCCATTTGCCAGTAGAGAAAGCTTCCATCTCCCTGACCTGATTTTAAAGTTACTGCTTTTTTGCAGAAAGACTGAACTATTCACAGTTTTGTAAACATCTCTTTTACTTCAGTGTCTTTGTACCTTTCCTAATTAGAATCACTTATTGTTTATCTCCCTTATCTCTCAATCCCTCCATTCCTAAATGGTGAAATCCTACCTAACTGTGGATTATTCAAGTGCCACTTTTATGACACTTTTTCAGATGCTTCTCCATTCCTTACAACCGATGTTGTATGCATATTTTTAATCTTATATTGCATAGGCTTTATTTTTACTTCTCTAATGCTATGTGGGATGTTTTGTGCTGTGGTTATTTGTGTTGTAGGCTACCAGACTCTAGAGAACTCTGTCGTATCCTTGTATGAGAACACCGTACCATGAGGAACACTGTTCATTTATTGATATTTATTCATCTGTTAAAGGTGTGTTGAGAACCTCTTGAGTCAACTACTGTGCCAGGCCACGGGACTAAGAGATTCACAACACAAAATAGGGCAAGTAGCCTGTGTAATGAGAATGCATAGACCTGAAATCAGTCACTGTCTCAAATCACGATTCTGCTGCTGCTACTGTTGCATTAGGAATCCCACTTTGAGCCTTGTGATGGGATTTGGGAACAACAACAATCTCATATTGTCAGGATTTACTGAAATATTCAATTTAAAACTTCTAGTACCTACGATTTGCTCATTATATGTAACTTACTTCTTCATCCTTTCTTCTTTAAGTCTCCTCAGATCAGAATGCATACAGCTTTCTTAAATCAGTTTGGTAAGTTAATTTCTAAGGATTTTTTTTATTTCATTGATATTTCCAATTTATTACACAAAAAAACCTATTTAGCATTTAAAAAATAAACTTTAAAAGTAAAACTGACATACAATAAACTTCACATTTATAAAGTATAAAATTAGATTAATTTTTGACATATGAATATATTTTCATTAGTCAGGCTCCTTTAACACAGCACAATTATGTTAGAGTTCATCCATATTGTTGCATGTATCAATGGTTCATTCCTGTGTATTGCCAGATGTATTACAATTTGTTCACCCAATCAACAATTATGGAAATTTGGGTTGTTTCCAGTTTGGAGCTATTATAAACAAAACTGCTATGTGCACATCTCTGTTTGGGCAGCAACTTTTATTTATGTTAGGTAAATAATATAAGAGGAATGGCAGAACCATATGATAGGCATTTTTAACTTTTTAAGGAACTTCCAAACTGTTTTCTGAAATGTAGCATCTTATATGCTCTCCACCAGGTGAAGATTTCGGTTCCTCCACATCTTTTTCAACACTTGGTTAAAACAGTCTTTCCAATTTTCTCTATTCTAACAGGTGTGTGGTGGTATTTCATGGTGATTTGAATTGGCATTTCCCTAAGACTAATGTCAAGAATATTTGCCTGTGCTTATTTGTCACCCATACATCTTCTTTGGTGTTTTTGTTAAAAGTAACTGCTAAGGGCTTTTTCTATTTTTAATTGAGTTGCTCCATTCCTCAGTATTGAGTTTTTATAGTTCTTTATATGTTATGGGCAAAAGTCCATCATCAAATATATGGTATGCAAATATTTTCTCACAGTTATGGCTTGTTTTTCCTTCACTGAACAGTGTGTTTTAAAGAACAGAAGCACAGGACTTTTCAGTTTCAGCTCAGACATGGAAAGAGCTTGGAAGTTTTCACTCTCATCCTTACAAGAAAAAGCTGAAACAAGTGAAAGTCAATGGCTTTTTTAGACCAGTCAGAGAATTGTTTGTGAAGTTATAACTTCAAGTGGCATCTAGTTATAGTTCTATGAGTATTGATAATTAACATATTTTCATATGTTTACTCATTAATTTAATGTTAGTTCTTCCTATTCTGTGCAATTTCTCTTGTCCATTTTTCAGTTTTATTTTTTTATTCTTAATGATAGATAAGTACTTCACATATTCAAAACATGAATTCTTTGCTAAGTTGATATATTGAACATATATTTCCCAATTTTTTGGCTCAATATTCCATCTTTGAGGCATTTTTTGGATTAAAATTGTTCATAATTTTAATCAACTATTTTGTTACCAATATTTTTTCCTTTATGTTTGTATGTGTATTTTTTTATCTAGAAAATATGGAGGTATGATAAAAAAATATGGTGAATGTTTAAATTTAAAAAATATGTTACGATAAAAGACACATTGCCATTAATCCCCCTCCAAATACTCCCCCATACTTCAAACACACTTATCCCATCGTTCTTGCCACTTCCTGAAGCAGTTCTGGAAGTCCTCATTCGTGAGTGTCTTTAGTTGGGCTATCATATCTGTCTTTGTGCTATTAAGATCCATTGGCTTAAGTATCTAAGCCTACTTAGATACTTACTGTTTTAATTACTGTGGTTTTATAACAATTTGTGAAAATTTGTGGGGAAATTTGTTATTCCTGGTTATTTTGCTTATTTACATTCGCTATAGATTTTAGTATTTTTATTAGATTACACTGAATATACCTGAAGTAGGTAGCTTTATAATATTGAATATTTCAATACATGAAGAAGATATATCTTTCTATTTGTCTTAGTAAACATATTTCAACAAAATCTCATAATTTTCTGCATGAAATCTTACACATCTCTTATTAGAACAGTCTCTACATACTTTATATCCTTATGCTATTTTAAATAGTGTTTTTTAATTTAAATGTATTTTATAAATATTTATTGTTCCTGTATAGAAATAAAATAATCTTTGCAGTGATTCTCTTGGAAGAAAATTTCTGATTCACTTTTATTTGTTGATATATATTTTTAATTAATAGACTTCAATTTTTAAAAATGTTTTTAAAGAAAAACTGAATGTATAGTTCAGAGCTTCCATATCAACATCCTCCCCCCACACACACACACATAGTTTACCATAATACCCTATCTTTCAGTAATGTGATAGATTTGTTACAAAAGTAATGAACCAATACAACCAATGAACAAATACATTATTAACTAAGTCCATAGTTTATATTAATATTCACTCTGTGTTGTATAATTTAATGGTTTTTAATGAATACATATTATCATGGATCCAGTATTAGAGTATAATACATGATCCTAAAAATCTCCTGTGCTTCACCTAGTCATCCCTTCTCTCTTCCCCTGAACCTTTGACCACCAGTGATCTTTTTGTCTCTAAAGTTTTGTCTTTTTTAGAGTAACACATGGTTGACATCATACAGTGTATAGCCTATTCAGACTGACTTCTTCTTTTTTTTTTTTTAACTTTATTGGGGAACAGTGTTTTTTTCCAGGACCTGTCAGCTCCAAGTCAAGTCATTGTTTTCAATCTAGTTGTGGAGAGCGCAGCTCCCAGGCCCATGTGGGAATCAAACCAGCAACCTTGATGTTAAGAGCCTGCGCTCTAACCACCTGACCTAACTGGCCACCCCCAGACTGATTTCTTTCACAGTGCAATATGCATTTAAATTTCCTTGATTTGTGTGTGTATGTGTGTGTGTGTGTGTGTGTGTGTGTGTGTGTGTGTGTGTGTGTGTGTGTGTGTGTGTGGCTTTGTTGCTTCCATATTTGGGTGATTATAAATAACTCTAAGTTTAGTCTACACTTAGCCTCCAGCAATTCATCAGAATTACCATTTAAGTGTTCCTAACAATTATGGGCTCCAGCAGCTTTTGCTTCAAGTAAGCTGATCTTGTCTGTGGTTTACTGTATTTTCTTGTGTCTCAAGATTTTGGATTACTGATTTTCCTTGTGACCTCAATTCTCAGCTGGATCTATGAAAAGTTGTTGACTTTAAATTTGTTCAGAATTTTTGTTGTAAAAATGGGATTGCCTACTTCCAAGCTCTTTACATGTCAGAGCTGAAACCAGAAATATTTCCGATTTGTTTTTAATTTATTAAAAATATCTCATTAAATATTTACCTCTTTTGTTTTATAATCAGTCATGAGACATCTACAATCATTTCACTTATTCATATCATGTATGCCCTGTACACATGTGACCTTGCATTTATTCATTAAAATATTCTAACACAGCCTCAAGTATTTGAGGTATATGAAGATGAAGGGAGTTATTAACTTATAATAATATAGGAAGATGTGTGAATTATTTATATTAGCATAAAATTTGTCATCTTAAACTTTCCAAATAAATGGACTCTATTTCGTTTTGTAAGCAATAGAAATAATAGTCTATTTGGTTGCACTAATGGACACAAATAAATTTTTTATTCAAGAGAAAAATAAGTCTTTTAATTTTCTTCCAATGAAGGGCAAATTGTGTTTTATAATTATAGAAATAACACCGCATTTAAGTATTGGAGTATATTTGTATTAATTTACTTTTAGATTATCACAAACCATGGCAGAAGCTCTTAAAATTTAATATATATTGAAATCACTTAATAAGCATGCAAAAATATGTCTCCTGCTAAGACACAGAAAACTTAATTATTATAAAATCCTTCATGTGATATTGAAAAAAAATTATTTGTACAGGTGTTTGAAGTAAAATGAATTCAGAATCCAAATATCTAGAATCCAACCTTGGCTTTAGAAGTTGGTAGATGTAGGAATCTCTAAATCTCAGTTCTCAAAGAAATAAAGTGATTTAAAAAAAAAAGTACTAGCACTTTAATGATCCCAGGGTTTCCAGAAGAATAAAATGTGATGAGGAAGAAAATTTATCATTAAGAGAAATACTACATTAAGTGAATGCTATTATACTTAATTGCCAAAGGAAAAAATAAAAATAAAAGTTAACTTAGATATTTCACCTGTTTTCCAATGAACATCATGATTTGAACTGAATTCCTCATTAACCAAACAAATCCCTGTAAAGTCATGTAATGGCTCCCAGATGATTTTATTTCAAAATCCAAAGCTATATCTTTTCTGGGATGAAGATTCTGCTTTAATTCAGTAGAAAGAAACACTGAAATTAGTCAGGATTAGAAATTCAATATGTGGTTATACCGAGAGAGGATGCAGACGTATTTTTTCTCTCAATCTGCTTGATTCTCTCAGAATCATGGAAAAGAGTAATTGACCAAATCTCTTCAGAGGAAAACACATCTCAGAATAGTAAATGGCACACCTGGGCAAAGCTATGCAAAGAAAAAATAAGAAAACTCCTTAAAATATACCCTTTAAATGTATCTCTTTAAAAAACAAAAACAAACATTTATTTCACAATGTCAATGCCATATTCACATTAAAATGATTAGCAAAATTCCCGAACCTCCTCCAGTATGAAAATCACCCAGTTATTCCCAAAGATCACTTATAGCTGACTTGTTCAAACAGGATCCAATAGTTGCACATTACATTTGCTTGTTGTATCTTATTAGTCCTTTTAAGTCTATAACCCTATATCCAACCTTCCCACCTTGGTTTTTAATAATAGGGGCTTATTGAAGAAAGTGGGCCAGTTAGATGCCTCTAGAATATTTGATTGCTTATTCACTTATCTCATTCCTCCGTTGCCTAGATTTCTCATAAAAATAAAAGTTAGTTCAAAGGTTTTGAGTATATTCAAGTTAAACATGTGTTAGAGAACACATCATTGGTGATGGTATGTAATACATGTGGTATCACATGAGAACCCATCTGAGAAGAACTTATTTGGTTGTGTGGTGGTTACTATGTTTCAACATTTATCTTTAGACATGTTGAGTTTAAGGTGCTTGTGGGCATGTAGGTGACCATGTCCAATATATAGTTGGCTATAAGTTGGGAGCGATGGAAATTTATGTGAATGAGAGTGAACTGATAGATTGAAGACATCAAGTATAACAAAATCATGCAGGGAGGGCATATAGAGCAAGAAGATAAGAGGACCAAGAAGAGAAGCATCCTAGGAAAGATCAATATCTAAAGAAAACGCAGAAGGTAGCAGAAAGATAGGAGAGCATAGAAACAAATAGCAGTGTATATCCAAGGCATTCTTGTTCCTAGAATAAGATCATAAAACCTAAACTACATTGTTTTATTTTGGGGGAGAGGAGGTGGTTAAACAGTTTTATTGAGGTATGACTGACATACAATAAACTGCACATATTTAAAGTGTACAGGGCCGGCTGAGTGGCTCAGTTGGTTAAGAGCTAGCGCAAGAGTGCGAACTCTAAGCAACAGTGGTTCGATGCCCGGCCCGAGCTGAGTTGCTGCTGAGCTGCCAACAGGTGGCAGTATGGCTCAGCTAAAAAAATAAAAAATAAAATAAAATAAAAAGTAAAGTGTACAGATTTGATAAGCTTTGATGTACTTGTAAACCTGTGAAATCATCACCACAAACAAGATAGTAAATGGTTTTCTTCTGCCCTTCCCACCTCTCATGACTCTGACTCCCTAGGTGATCGATGAACTGCTTTCTGTCATATAGACTGGTTTGCATGTTCTAGACGTTTACATAAATGCAGTCATATAGTGTGAACTCTTTACTGTCTGGCTTCTTTGGCTCAGCATAATTATTTTGAGATTTATCCATGTTTTTACATGGATCGATAATTCATTTCTTTTTAGTGTGGAATAACATTCCATAATATCGATATACCACAATTTGTTTATTCATTTACTTATGGATAAGACCAAGTTTGTAGTAAATCATATTATTTTAGACAACCACAATTTGAACCCCTTCTATGACCAGACACAGGGCTAGGCACTAAGTTGGGATAGCGAACAAGACAGACAAAATCCCTGCCCTCGAGGAGTTTATAGTTCTACCCATGAGAAATAAAGCACATGATCATGCAGAGACTTATGTACAAGTGGTCACAATAGCTTTATTGGTATCAAGCTCTTTTTAACATGATTGCCTATCAATAAGAAGTGGAATGATTGAATCATATGGGAGGTGTACACTTAAAATTTTAAGAAACTACCAAATTGTTCTCCAGTGTAATTGTACCATTTTACATTCCCACCAGCAGTATATGAGAATACCAGTTTTTTGTTTTGTTTTGTTTTTTAAAGATTTTTATTGGGGAATTGGGGGGATGGGAACAGCAGTGGGGAATTGGGGGAAGAGGAACAGACAAGTTGCTGTTTTGTTTTTCAGTCTAGTTGTGGAGGATGTTGCTTCACTGGCCCAAGTTGGCACCATCATTGCGCTCTTCCCGGGCGAGGTCAATCAGTCACCAGCTTCTGGACGGCCGCTCACTGCGGCTGCTGGCCGCTCACACTGGCTGCTGGCTACACACAGTAGCCCATGGCAACCCACTGCAGCAGGGGCTGCAGCCTACGCCATCACTGGCGACTCAAGGCAGCCCAGCTCCAGGTTGAGCTGTTGTTCAGCATCTTAGCTGTAGAGGGCAGTGTCACTGGCCCTCGTATGTGGGATCCGAACCGGGGCCCTCTGGAGTCCCAAGCCAGTTCTTAACCATCATGCCACTCGGCCGGCCGAGAATACCAGTTCTAATACATCCTCAATAACATCTCATATGGTCAGTAATTTTAATTTTAGTTATTCTACTTGGTGTGTAGTGGGATTTCATCATGGTTTTCACTGATATTTCCCTAATGATTGACAATATTAAGCATCTTTTTATGTGCTTATTTACCATCTATGTATATTCTTTGATAGAGAGTCTGTTAATCTCTTTTATGGCCAACTCTAATATCTGTGGCAGGTCTGAGTCAGTTTTTATTGATTGATCTTTCTCAGTATTATAGATTATGTGTTTCTGGTTCTTTGTCTACCTGATAATTTTTAATGGATGTCAGACGTGAATTTTACTTTGCTATGTGTTATGTATTTTTGTATTCCTATAAATATTCTTGAGCTTTTGTTCTGAGGTGCAGTTAAGATGCTTGGAAGTAGTTTAATCCTTTAGGGTCTTGCTTTTATGATTTGTTAGTTGGATCCTGAGCAGTGTTCAATCTAGGCTAATTATTCCCACCTCTGAGGCAAGAATTTTCTCTACCCAGTGTCACTGTCAATTAAGAGTTCTTTCCATCTGGCTGGTGAAAATAGTCACTAGTCCTAGGCCTGTTTGACAAGAGCATTGCTTCACATCCATATGTGGTGATCATTCCGTACTTAATTCTCGAAGGGGTGCTCTATAGATCTCAAAGCTCTGTCTTTATGTAGCTCTCTCCTGTTACTCTACCCTAAACACTCTGCCCTGGCTGGACCCTCAGCTCTGTGTCCTCAACTCAGATATTCTGCAAGCTCTGCCTTAGTTCTCCCTTTACATCCTTGGTGCTACATCCTGGAAACATCCTCAGTATATAAACTGGGGGAAATGATAGACTGTCTCAGGGATTTCTGTCCTTAATTGCCTGACATTCAGTGTCTTGAAAACTGTCATTTTATATATGTTTGTGTTTTTTAAATTGTCTCTGGTAGTTGGTAAGTCATCTTGCCTGGAAGTAGAAAATGCTTTGCCTCAGTTTTTACATTGCTATTTCCACTCTTCTCAATTAAAAAAAAAAAAAAAGAAAATGTAACCCTTTAATTTATACCTCTTTTATACTTTATAGGAAGGATTGAATCTGTCCATTGTTTTTCATATCTGTAAATATTTCAACTGAGTGTCATTTTCAGGTCACCTAAGTTCAATCATTGGAGATATTTTAACACTTCCATGACCATAAATCAACTAGTTAATCCCTATTTCAATTTGCAAGTAAAAATTAAAAAACAATTGAGGCACCTTAAGTCTCACCTTCTACCTGCAGCACTGAAGTTATTCTAGAAGGAAGAAAATTAATCTTTAATTAACCCTTATTTTTGGACATAGTACTGGAAGAATGTTTGTCTTTACTGGTTTTTAAAATATAATCACAAAATTATTATATCAATCCAAGTAATCCTAGATGTAAGACTCAACAAATCCAGTATTACTTTATAGTTCAATAGCAAACTAGATTTATAGAGATTTCTAGGTCATGTGACCAGGGAATTTGGTAGAGCTCCTCCCTTGATCCTGTCAAAATGCACATCAAAAGAAACAAAAGAAAAAAAATAACAACAGAACTATAAAAGAAATGTGTAAGAAAACATATGCCAAAATCCAGAGGGACTTTATCTTACTTACATTAATAATGAGGAAACGTTTAGAAACACTCTCATAAACTAGTAACCATATGTTCCATCTTCTGATAGAAAATATATGGACAACATCAAAGAAACCAGAAAAAAATTCATTAAACTCCATAGTTTCTAGAATTCTGTGATGGAAAGGCTTAACTACTCTGAGGAATAAACTATAGTTCTCTAATTGCACAGGGACTCTCTAATGAGCTAATGGTCACAGGGAATCTCATCTTCCCATCTCGCTCCTCTTATACCCCATCATCCTCTTTCAGAATCCCAGTAGAGATATCAACTATCCAAACAATGATAAACACAGAAATATTTGGAAGGTTGTACATTGGGTCTCCAAACACAAAACTGAGAGAAAAACAAAATCTAATATTGTAAGTTGGGTCTTTGACGGGAATAATTATAGAAGCAAAGAATACCAAGAAACAAAATGGAAGGTCTTTAGTCCGAGTTCCAAATGTCTGCTCTTACACTCCCCTCCATTCACAAGTTACATCTTGCTGATATTTCTTATCTTCTCTATGTCATTGTTTCTTCATTTAATAAGATGATTAGGTGAAATAAAGTATATGAAATATAGCACAGAAGTTTGTATATAGAAAACATTCGGTAAATTTAATTACAGTCATTATTGTCATCATCATCATTTATTTATTTATTTATTTATTTATTTATTTTATTTATTTTTTAAGATTTTTATTGGGGGATTGGGGGATGGGAACAGTGCTGGGGAACTGGGGAAAGGGGAACAGGCAAGTTGCTGTCGTTTTGTTCTTCAATCTAGTTGTGGAGGACGTTGCTTCACTGGCCCAAGTTGGCACCATCATTGCGCTCTTCCCGGGNTTGCCGGCTTCTGGACGGCCGCTCACTGCGCTGCTGGCCGCTCACGCTGGCTGCTGGCTACATACGGTAGCCCATGGCAACCCACTGCAGCAGGGACTGCAGCCTATGCTGTTGCCGGCGACTCACAACAGCCCAGCTCCAGGTTGAGCTGTTGTTCAGCATCTTAGCTGTGGAGAGCAGTGTCACTGGCCCTCATATGTGGGATCCGAACCGGGACCCTCTGGCATCCCAAGCCAGTTCTTAACCATCACACCACTCAGCCGGACCATCATTATTTATTTTATATTATTGTATGGAAAAAAATAATAGCAAGAATCTAGCTTAGTAAGTGAAAGGACATGATGTAAGTCAAAACACAGCACATTAGGTTTAAAGCCCTAGCTAATAACATATAATTAACAATTGCCTGAACTGTTTGTTTTGCACATTTTCCTCAGCAGCTCGTCAAAATAGTTCCAGATATCTCTTCCAAAAAGACAATGGCATATAGAAACTCAATAAAATTTAATAACCATTTCTCATCAAACTGCTAAGTGTATTGAAAATAGAAGGATATTTTCTTCATGTAATAAAGAATGTCTGTTATTCTGAAATCCAGCAGCCAACATTACATTTAACAGAGAAATACTGGTGGCACATCCTTAAATCTGGAATAAACAGCAATAAGAGAAATAAATAAAAACTCTAGCTATTGAAAAGAGACACTATTATAATTTTTTAACAATCATTTCCTTTACTTCAAAACTGTAGAATTTTTCCTGAGAGACTCTGGAATTAATGATGGACATAAATGATATACTAACTTAAACCAAATTAAATCCTGGTGTATTTAATTTTAGAGTAAAACTGCTTAACTGAAATAAAATGTAGGCTTAATTTTTCCCAAGATGAGTTAATATAAAATCAGCGGGAAAAATCAACAAGGAAAAGATTAAAATATTTTATTACATTAAAAAAATTTTAATTTGTATCATAAAACAAAATCTGTATCATAAACAAAAACCAAAATGACAAATTATAAAATAGGAGAAACAATTGCAAAACATTGTATAAAAGGGTTAAGTTTCTTGGTAATTAGGTTACATTTCTTGCTAAATACAAATTCATAGGAACAAAAATATCCCTTTATATCAATGGGAAAGGCATGGATTTCTGGTGTATAAAAAAAATACTGTTAATGCATATATAAAAAGAAATAGTAATCAAAGTAATAAAAATTGAAATAAGAATATAATTTTACTTAGGATGTTTGCAAACATTTTATAAAACATAATTTAATATTCATAAGGGTATGCCATTAGTACAGTACACTAATATTGTTACTGATATTTATCAAGGAGTTATTGTATAAACCTTTTGCATACAGAATATTTATACAAATTATACTACTCCATTAAATATTCACAACATCCTTTTGAAGTAAGTACTTACTAACATCACTTTATAAAAAATACATAAATCAATAAATAGACACAAAGCAATTAAGAACTTGTCTAAGCACACCCTTAGCTAGAGGTAAATTGAGACTTTAACTCATGTGGTCTGGTTAAAGATTCCACCTAGATAACCACAGCACTATGCTGAAAATCAACACAAACTTTTCTGAAAAGTGATTTAAGCACACTGTATCAAAGATCTTAAAAAATACATATTCCTTAATATCTTAATTTGCAGATTTATAACCTAAGTATTAAAAAATATGAACAAAGGCATATGCATAGAGATAACAGAATTATTTATTAAAAAGTGACAAAATAAATGTCTAATATAATAGCTAAACAAATTATGATATACAATTTATGAAGCGTTCCATCATAAATATGTATTAATACTAATTACAAAAAAATGATAAATATATAACAAAATGAAAAATAAAAATGATGCAAGAGCAATGGTATAAAAAATACAAAACTCAGAATTGTCAACTTCAATTAATGAAGGAATTTATAATCTATTTAAGTTCAAAATTGGGTACAGTTTCTTCATCTCACTATTATTTATATATCTTATCCATTTGTATTTATTAATATTCATATGTATTTATTGTCTTATAAAACAGTCTAAAGACAAAAAATGCAATATCAAGTGATACATTGAATATGATAAAACTATGAATACTTATAAATGGCCTGTTAAAAACAAAAGCAAATATTGCAAAATTTTCACGGGATTGTTCTTGGTAATTACATTATAGTGCTTTTTACTATTTTGTGACTCAGTTTACTTTCCCAGTTATTTCACTGAATGTATCATATTTCCAGTTTTTGATAATGGCAACTAGCCTGACATTAAAAACAATGGGAAGTTCTGAAAAAGCCACAGAGAGCTGAAAACACAGCAGAAAAAAATGACCAAGCTGGAACCTATGAGAAAGGTAGAGACTAAAGTGGCAAGTTGAGGCTGGACGCTGCTTTTACACTAACTTAACTTGACAGAAGTCATTTTCTTTTGTAATGAGAAGGACAGAGGCCAAAGTGCAAGATCTACCCAAATTGCAGGATCTCATAGGCAATCCCATAAGTGACAAAGAATTATGCCTTCAGGACAAATAGGAATCAGAAACAAACAAATTACCCAACCCAACTACACACCACTGTAGAGGGTTGGTAGGGCTTGCATGCATCACCTTTGTCCTAAAATGACTTTTTCAAAGTAAAGAAGCAAGTCAGGAGCAAAAGTGTCTCTTAACTCAAGTCTTGTAATTTTAATCCTAATGCTATTTCCACTAACCTAAATTGTGGAAAATTGTATTTTATGACTTTTATTATTTTTTAATTTATTATCTTTTACAATGGCATTCCCTCCAGCTCCAGATGCATATACATATAGCCCAAAGCTGAAATAACATCTTCAGGGAACACATAATTGGATGCCTGTGAAAGGATGACAATAATGACAAGGGGGTTATTAATCACAGTGGCACCTGGATGCTTTTTTCCTACCTACTTCCTGTGTAATAAGTATAGTCTTTTATCTCTGACAAGGAGGATTTTAAACACATTTTATAAACCAAAGAACATCCTTCCAAACTAGGAAAATATTATGTATAATGAATTCCCACTAGCACCCTCAGCTCTCACGCTATCAATGTGTTTTCTAAAATTGAAGTTCTAATGTAAATTATATTTTCCTCATAATGATAGACATGGTCTTTTGAACCTAAAACAAAATGGTAAGCAATACACTTGCAGATACTCATGCACAATTAATTTAGAAAGATTAAAACTTAGATCCCTGAGATACTAAATGGCCATAGTTCATAGCCCTCTCCATTTAGGTCAGTGATTCCCATATAGGAAGGAAAGGAATGATGAAATTTCCCAGAAGGAATTTGGCAATGTGTGGAGACATTTTGGGGTGTCAAAGCTGGGCATATGATTTTGGCAGAGGCCAAGGATGTTGTTCAATACCTTATAAAGCACAGATAGCTCCCTACAGCAGAGAATTATCTGGTAAAACATGTCACTGATGCTGGGGTTGAGAAACCCTGCTTTAGGCCAACTTCATCACTAATTATTTCCTACAGGCTAACACTAAACAGAAGTCATTCAAGAATAATTTTGTTATATTTTACTTATTGCCAAGTCCTCATGTTTTCCTGTGGAGGAACTTCCCTAGAATCATCTTTTGCTCAAAACTTGGTCTCTTTCCTTATCTTTTTTCTTTTTTAAGTACAGTTGGTATATAATCTCATATTGGCTGTTATACTTTCAGGTGTACAATATAGTGATTTGACATTTTTATACCTTACAGTGTGATTACTCTATTAATTACCGCCATTCTCCATTTGTCAAAGGGGAGAGAGGTGATTTTCTGATTAGCAAGTCTGGAAAAAGAAACTGAACATGCTTATTTCAGCTCCACCTTCCCTCCTTTTTCAGAAACAGATTGCTCGCAAATGCGTCCATTCTTGGCTTTCCCTGCTTCTCCATGCTGGTTTCCAAGGCTGCCCACACCAGGGAGGCCTAAAATTATCCAGTCATGCCAAGTGACTCAACGTGTAAGATTGTTTAATTCAAATACAGCAAGCTGATTGGCTGTAA
>NW_017732011.1:874300-877765 GCF_001890085.2 Hipposideros armiger
TGTAACAGGAGCTGCACTAAACTCAGGGATAAAACAGTGCTCGAGATACAACAGTTCCGTTGCCTCAAGGAGCAACATTGTAATGAAAAGACTAACAACATTACACAAGGAAACAAAGAAGAAAACAACGACAGAAGGATATGATAAAGAGGAACCAGGGTGTAAGTGAGAGCAGGTAGAGTTGTCCTGGAGATTTTCTGAAGAGGTAATATTTAGGTTCACATCATGTGCAGCAATGTGCAAACCGCATAGAAGGAAAGCACAGAAGTGAAGGCCTAGACGTGACAAATAATCGGCCAGTTTTTAAAAAACCTCAACCAGTTCAATAAATCTGGAGTAAGCAAGTTTTAGGAGTGACGAGACATGATACTATCAGTGAGCTAGACAGAGGGCGGATCAAGAGAGAGCATGCTACGCTAAGGAGCTTACCATTTATTTCCCGACATTGGGAAGCTATTATAGAATTTGTAGGGAAGGGAATAAACGTTCAGGTGTGCTTCTCACTACAATTTCCCATCAGTCAACTGCAGGATATATTGGAGGTAAGATACACTTGCACCCGAGAGAGAAAAAAGGCAGGAACTATGCTAATTCATTTAAGATATGGTAAGGACTGGACCTGAGGTACTGACAGGCGATACGGAAAAGTTAAGAGGGACTGAGACACTTAGAAACACCTTATTTAGATCTCTTTTATAACAAGTATGAAATTGTTCTGAAGTCATTTGTTTTCTTGCCCATCTTCCCCATCGGAACATAAGCTCTTGGAGGGGTTATACTTATCTTACGGCACGTGTGTTTGCAGTGCTTCTCAAAGTGTGCATAGTAATCAGTTTTTATATCTGTTGGATAAATTCATGAAACAATCTCATATGGCAACACATTTTTGCTATGTGCTTTTTAATTTTCTTTTTTTTTTTGTTTTGTTATGCGCTTTTAAATGCAATGCCTCATGTGATATGTAGAACTGCTCCATTTTTCAGATAGGGGAAAATGAAGCTGACGTGGGGAGGAGGCCGTCTTTTTACCTCTCTTCATATTCCATTTTTCTTTCCACATAACCAAAATACTTTGTCAGGAAGGGAAAGAGCATTGAAGCAGTGATGGCCATTCACAAGTCATAGCTATTCCTCATTTCTTCTCACGCTCACGGGGCCAGGTGCTGACTCCAGGAGGGGGCAGGGCATCGGCTTTCCGACCTCCCCAATCCAGGCAATTAACTGGCCTGCCCCCCCAGGTGCTGCGAAGTACCTGTTCTGCTCTTGTCCTGGATCTTCTCTCAGTCTCAGTTTCTTCATTCCCGATGGCACTGGTGGGGGAGGGTAGTGATAGCAGCTGTTACCCAGCCGCTGGCAGAGCTGTTCATTTAACAGCAAACCTTCGATTTGTTTGTCCTGTAATTAGAATGACTTGTCAGGATTCTTATATACAGCAGGTACATTACAGATACCATAACTTTAAAGATAAGATGATCGTATATGTTTAACTTTTCAAATCATGTTTTTTTTGTTTGTTTTTTATTTTTGTCATTAACACAAAATTACAACAGTAAAACAGAAAGAAAGTAGATTCAATCTTCCATTTCAGTTTATTTTGGGCTCAAGCCTTAAGATACTTCAACAAATATTTTCTTTTGGACTAAAGATCACTGGATTTAACTGGAGTCTTCTTAAGTTATTCAGTGGCATGAACACCTGCATTGCAGAACTAGTATTTTGCACATCAACTGTAAAAATAAAATTGAATTATTTTGAAAGTATACACCTGATTCTTCTGCATAGTCTATACTCTATATTTACATAAAGAGTATATTCTTTTCTAAAATATATACTCATAATTATAAATGAAATGTTCATTTAAGAAAAGTGAAAGTGTACAATGACAGTATTTAAAGAAAGTTATACAACATATTTAGCATCTACTTGTATCTACATCCTTTCCCTTGGGTAAGGGTGTAATATAGTAGCAAATATCATAATAATGTAGCATTTCTTCATTATTTCTGCACACACTGTGTATTGAACCAAAATTCATTTACAAACCCCTTCTCCCTTTCTTTTCTTTACTATAGAGATAGTAAAGTATACATTAGACTCACCTAAAAAGCTATGTGACATATTCTTGGCTCAGTGGCTCTGGGGAGGAGATGAGAATTGTCACTTCTAACAAGACCTTAAGTGATGATTATGCTGCTGATCCAGGGATCACAGTGGAGAACCACTGCTTCACCACTGAGACTGAAACCCACATTCACCTGCCTCAGTGTCTTTGTGTCCTTATATCCCTCAAGAGGGCTGGGCGATGCTGTCATAACAAACAACTGCCAAAAATAAGTGGCTTAAAAGAACAAAGATGTATCTCTCTCAACTTAAGTGTATGTACAAGAAAAGTCANTGTGTGTGTGTGTGTGTGTGTATTTTTTTCCATCTGGATACAGGATACAAATATAACTTGTTTGTAGTGAGCACAAAACAACTAATAGTGAAACTCCACTGAGGTTGGAGGACATAAGGTAGAATGCAGTATTTCCTAAACATGGACAACTTACGAAGGGCAGAGTCTCACGTAAGGCCAGGCTGTGTGGCTGAGGAAGAAAGGAAGGACGATGTGAGGGAGGAGGATGGGAGAGATGGAGGGACAGAGGAGAAATATCATTTATGAAAATAATATTACTTCATGGAGGCAAATTTTTTGATAACACTCAACCCAAATCATACTGTCCCCTGCCTCAACATCAGAAAAAGACATTTTTGTTTTCTTGAATGCCTGTGTAACCCCTTTGTAAGTCATTCAAATAAGAGAGTTGAAGCTCCTTGGCCAGCTAAACGTATTTTCATTTTGGGGTAAAATACCTCCTGAGTTTGCAGCAATTGCACAGATATGTGCAGTCAGTAGTAAGGAGAAATAGATGAATAGAGATGTAGCTGATTAAAACTGTGGCAGAAATTCTTTTTTATTAAAGAATTTTGAGTAAATTCTGACCAAAGCCTTCAAAAGTAGCCGTAACAGTGAATCATATAAATACGTCATTAGTCTGACATGGGATCTTGTGATAAAGAGAGGGAGCAAAAAAGAAATATAAACAAAAATAAAGAGAATGTGAACCATAACCACACGAAATCAGTAATCTAACAAGTCTAGGCACAAGACTTTAATTGTACCCTGAGGATGGTCTGATCTTCAATAATGAAGCCACACTGTAGAAGTTAGAGTTGAATATTATTTGAATATTATTTATAATTTCATTTGTTATGACTACAGATATGTGCAGCCATTTGCTTAAAACTTGTCTCTCGCCCTTTGCCATTCTCCTGACAGTTTTATACGAGTCTATAACAACCTCTTTAGATTTTTAAGATGAGAAACTAGGACAAGCACACTCAAATTTTTAATCAAAACTGAGGCACCTAATTGAGGCAGGCTTTAGGGCTGCATCACACATAGGTTGGGGTCTCTTGAAGCAGA
>NW_017732011.1:879330-883905 GCF_001890085.2 Hipposideros armiger
TCACAGGGGTCGCCTAAGACCATCGGAAAACAAAAAGATATTTACATTACGATTCATAACAGTAGCAAAATTACAGTTATAGAGTAGCAACAAAAGTAATTTTATGGTTGGGGGTCACCACAACATGAGGAACTGTATTAAGGGGTCGCGGCATTAGGAAGGTTGAGAACCGCTGTCTACATACAGCATGGCGCTGTTAGAAAGAGGATTCCCCAATCTGGTGATCATCTGTCCTGGTTTTCATAGAACTAATCTCAGTTTTAACACTGATGTTCCCACTTCCTGGGAAATCTTCAGGTTCAGGCAAACCAAAGCAAGTGGTCATCTTATTTCCCAAGCCACACTGATTCTCTCAATGTAGAAAGGACCCAAGATTCCTGCGTTCCCATGGGGCTCTGTTGCACAGATGATAGCTGATTTAATAGCACTAGTCCTCCCATGGAATAGACGATGATAATTCAGAGGGAGGGAAACTCATGGCAACATTTTAGGCAGGGGCAACGTGGGGCATGCGGCAGACATTCAGAAGTTATGTTGCACCTACAAGAGCCCAGATGAGACAAAATCAGATAGGTAGCAGCACTGGGACCTTTTAAGAAGAATGAGAATAGATCAGAGGATATACCATTGAGAGCAATGAATTGACAATGCCAGAAGACCAAACAGTCAGTCCACTGATGAAGAATATCCGTAGTTAAGTGAACCTAGCCTATTCCATGTAGATTTGAGGCTCTTTATTATTTTTTTCCTACAAGGTCATGGTAAGCCCTCTCATGCACCTAAATATCACTTTGGGGACAAAATAAATAAATAAAAGATGTGTATGGGAGGAGGAAAATGTTTGAAAGATTGAATATGTATTCAAAAGAGATAAAATGTTTTGCAACCCTAATAATTTATTCAGGCAAGGATCATAAATGGACTCTAAAGCTATTAAGTAGAATGTTGATAGAGAATTGGATATTTGCATGGATATAAAGTATTGACCCATAAAATATCTTATTGCAAGGAGTGAGTATAACTTTATAAACTCTTTAACATAGTAATCAATCTTAGCATCCCTAATGGTGGGACAGCCAAAAGTCATGTACCTTTTGACATAATGTAATATGAAGCACACAGCATCATCTACAAAGTATTCTCACTAAAAGTGGTTCAAGCTAAGTGCTGTGTCATTCTATAGTACAATTGACCGGGTTGGTGTCTTCAACAAATCAGTGGTATAAAAATAAAAGGTAAGACCCATATAGATTTAAAAAGACCTCAGAGGCATAACAACAGGCTATTGAAAAAAAAATGATAAAGCCAAATTTGTGAAATGTTACCTATTATTAAGTGTATATGATCAGTAACTGGAGACTATACAGTTTTCTTCTACTGTTTTTATAATTTTGAAAATTTTCATAATGTAAGACTAAAAAAAATACACTTTTTAAATTGTAAGAATGTTTTTAAGTAATTACCTGTTTGTGTTTTTTTTTTCCTTCTTTTTTTTGTGTTAGTTTAGTCCACATAGTTAATGAAGGCTCATGAGAAAAATCAGTTACAAAAAATAGTTGACTTCTTTTGGGTGTAGTGTGAGTTCAAAAAACTAAAGCTTATAAAACTGAGGTGGGAGAGGGGGTGGTGGGAGAGAGGCCATTGAAACCCTGTGCTTTCTGAGACTCTTGCTTCTCTTGAGCGGGAGGAACCTCCTCCTAAGCTCCTCTCTGATTCACTCTGCATCATTCACTACCATCGCAGTCGCTATGGAGACCTCAATTGTAAGGAAGTCCCTTTGGCTCTTCAAACCCCATGAGTTTAATATTGAATCCAACTTAATTATCTCTGCTAATCAAATTCTGTTCATTTGTAAGATGGTACATTAAATGACTAGCAGTGTTTGAAACATAGATTTTTAATAAATAATACTTGCAGCATTATAATTATTATCATTATTAATTAAGCAGTTAATTTATTCTATTTCCCTCCACATTCATTGATTCTTCACAGTGCCCACCACAAACATCTTTAGTTATCTGTGTTTTTCCACTTCTACTGTCATTAACTGCCCTCACTGATTCTCACCTATCATTTCTGAATTTTTCCACCTATATTTTACCTTGGATTCATATTCTACATTTTGCTTTAAGCTATACTACTTCATATTATGATAAAATGGAATGTAGTGCAGTGCTTAAGAGCTGGGGTTATAGAGTTAAATTGGCTCTGTTAATACCCAGACGCTATTATTACCTTCTAGCAAGACATTAAGTGAGGTATTTAACTATAATCTCATCTGCAGCGTGGTTATACTAATAGTGTCTGCCTCACACATTTGTGGTAAAAATTAAGTTAGGTTATATTGTGCATCACCTAGAACAGGATCTAACATTTTGTAAAGTCTTTAAATAGTTTCCAAAAATAGAATTAATGGTTGAAATGCACATGGACTATTAATCTACTAACCTAATATTGTATATTTATGAAATTAACTATTTTAAATATTCTCTTGTAAATAAAAATCCTTGTAAATTAGAATTGCATGGTCAACTCACATTTTTAAGCCTTGTAAATAGATATACTAATTTATATATCTGCTAAGTTTATAAGAATGTGCATTTCAAAAGAAATTTGCCAAGTGAGAATTGCTATTTATTTAATATTTGCCAAAATGAGAGGCAAATATTTTATTGCTTAAATTTTAATTGCCTAAATTCAGAGATTCTATATATATTGAACAGCCAGTTTAGTGTTTACATAATTCATATCTCTTATTAATAATAAGAAACTAAGGCCCCAAAAGGTGAAGTTACTAGTTAAATGTTATTTAGAGGAAAACAGGCCTCCTTCCTTTGGTCTCATTTGGTATTCTTTCCATGTCTTAATGCTGTTGTCAATTATATTTTTGTTTAATCATGTTTATATTCCCTACTTTATGCTGAGCATTTTCAGAGAAGAAAGAGCCTCTATTTCTTCCTAGTACCTACCACAGTGCTTTGCACAGACACCTTTCAAGTAAATAAATGTTGAATGATTAAATAAGTATATGAATCGCATGCGAAACAAAGAGTGACAAAATAAATTAGGAACTATTGAACAAGCCAGATTTTCTTTAAACGTTCTTGTCATTTTGTCACTGTGAATTCAGTCACAACAAGCTATGTAGAACAGTTTGCTACAGGGGGAAAAAAAGCAAGAATATAATTTTTAAGATTAACCTGAGGGGGGAAAGGAATCCAGAAATGAACAGTCTTACTCCAAGAAAAATAGCAAATTGTGCATGAGTATAGGTCANTTCAATTTTTCCTCCAATTCTATCTATAAAAATACCCAGATTTCTTAGCATTTAGTTCAAGTAAACTTTCAACCTGTTCCAACCGACACCTTACATCTACACGCTGATCAAATTGGAACAATCATTTTTCTCCTTATGTGCTCTATTCTTGCCCATCAGTAAAGTAAATATAGTGGGACCTTCATCTCTTTAATATGACCATACACCAGGGACTTAAGCTCTCTATGCCTCTATTTGCTCATTTATAATAAAGAACTAATTATTTCTGGCTTTCTTTCTTACAGGATAATTATAAGAATTAAAAATAATACAAGAAATCTGTGTCAAGTTAGTGCACATGTAAGATGCTAATATAATAATAAGGAAATGTACATAGCTTAAATGTGTATAGGCAGGACTTTGACTGTGATTGTCAATGATTGGAAAGGTCTCTTTACAACTTCCTACATTTAATTTGCAAGAGGCTAATGCAAACTTAAAGACTGAATTCTAGAATTTTATAACCATGTCATAGATTCTGTTCCATTAACTTTTTGTCTTTGCTTTTACCTTCAACAGAAAAGTGAAAAATTATAAATTGTCAGTGTTTATTAAATGTGCATTTAGAGGGTTCATGTAGATTTTCAAGTTACTACTTCCATTAAGATGAATATGTCTGGGGCCCCTGAGCATTTACACATCAGTGCACTGAATAATAATGTCCTCTATTTGCATCTTTTTCTCTCTGATAGCTCAAAGCACTTTACATATTACAAAATTATGCAAATTAATACTTATGTATAAACTCCTAAACTAAATACAACCAAACAAAAATGTTAACTTAAAGAAGAAAATGGGCTGACAAAATATTGTAAATTTTTTAGTAATAATGATAGCTAACAATTACAAAATGACTACTATAAGCCATGAATTACATTTTGAGAGGATGAGGTCCCCAAATCTTCCCAAACCTCATGCAGTTTAGTTATTATCCCCTTTCTCTTCATCCACAGATGAATGAACTAAGCATCTAAGAGGTTGTGTGGCATGTTCAAGGTGATCTAGCTACTAAATAGTCACCCTAGAGTTCATTTCCACTGTTCACTCCACAGCCCTCACGCGTGACCATAGTCCTGTTAAATCTGTAAACTTACACATGCAATGCTCCAAAACTTGTCCTAGAATGTACCTAGAATGTACCTAGAATGTAGTACATTAGATAGTACAACTGTACTTGTACGATGCATAGTGTCATTCAACTTTGTAACTTTGATAATGAAAGTTTCAGCAATATTGCAGCCTATGTCTCCGTATACCAG
>NW_017732011.1:887093-889089 GCF_001890085.2 Hipposideros armiger
ATAAGGTAATGTATGAGGTAGGCCCTGTGGGTGCCACTTAGAAAGAAGAGGCAATTTGCATGATGAAAACCCTTCCCTTTCTCTTCCTCCAAAGGAAAGGTTTCTGGCCCGAAAATAAGCCTTTCTTTTCTTTGTTAATAGCTCCCTTGCTCCATCCTTCTTCCTATAAAAGCCTTCCACTTTTAATAAGACCTCAGAGAGCCCTTGTAGCTAGACTGGATGCTGCCTGATCCATGAATCACTTAATAAAGCCAATTAGATCTTCAAATGTACTCAGTTGAATTTTGTTTAATTTACCACAGGATTATTTTATTATGACACAAGTTCTGACACACGAAATTCAAGGTTAATGTGTTTCTCAGCCTGATGAATTTGACTCTACCCCCATACACGCCTACAAACACACACATATACACATTTCCAATGATTAATGAATCCATTTTCCAGATCATTTTGGGTTTTTTTTGAAAAAGTTTGTCTTCAAATGTATCCATCCATATTTTAGATGACAGTATTATTTTCCTTGAATTAACCATAAACTGATTCACAGAACTACCTGGTTGCCTAATACATCTTCTAATTAATAGGCTGCTTTCTACTAAAAAAAAAAAAGTTTATTTTCCACATTATGCTGCTAATGGCTTTGTGGCTTTTATAAATAAATGAGATCTAGCACTCACACACATCTTTAAAAGAAGAGAGTCATCAGGTGATTTAAAAGCAATGACTAGATCAATCTTTTTAACTCTATCAATTGAGAAGAGTTAAATTTCACAGCCTGTGTTTGGTCTGTAAGTGTCTGTTTTTCTTCTATCTGCTTTCACCTCTGCATACTGCCTTGTGTCCTTGAGACACAAAGTAATTTAGTGTCTCTTTGCTATTCCTGGTAATTTAGCCTTGTTTTTCTATTGCACACTCCACAGCTCAGTGTGAAACATTTATCCTACTTAATCATGACAATGTAGACGCCTGGAGGCGTTGAGCAGCTAGCAGGCAGCAGGGATCCTGCCTCAGGGTGAAAGAAGGCCTGTCTCCTTTGCTTCCCCAGTAAGGTCCATGGCATGCGCCCCTTTTAGTATCTTCCTCTTTCCTTCACGTATGTTCACTGTCTCAAATGATCAACTTTCATCCTCCTCTAATCTAAAATTCTTTCCTTTTTGCCAAATCTCACACATTTATTACACAGACTGGTGAAGTTCTTAGGAGGCTTTATACATCTCCAGTAGGTATAGATACATTTTGTGTGATTTATTTAAATGCATTTGATTTAACATGTTCTAGGAGGCATTGCACTTCAAGGGTTTCGTGGAGGCATACCTTCTTATTTGAGCCGACATGCTGACTCAGAGAAGTGATGTCTCCAAAGTGCCTATCGCTCATTTGGAGTCAGCTGTTTTAGCATCATGATAAGTCTTCTATTATTTGGTTCCTTCCTCAATATTCTTTTTTTCTCCATACAAGGATACAAAACAGAAGTATTACTAGGCAATAACAGTTAAGTCATTTTTCTGTTATTAATAATAATAACTATTGACAATGCAAACTCTAATAATTATTGTCTGAGTTTGCTTTGTGCCATCTACTGTGTTACGTTACTAAGATCTCACAGCTCATGAAGCAAATACCGTTACTATCTCTGTTTAACAGAAAAAAAAAGCTTAGTCAAATGTTTAAGGAGCTAGCTCAGGGCCACATTAACTTTCAATACAAGTTCTTATTTTGAATGGGGTATTATTTCTTTGATAATTCTTTTAAAATTCAGCATAACTGGCAAGACAAATGTCTCATGTTAATTCTGTTTCATAGACTTTATTTCTTAAATACAAGTATTAAAAATTAAGGTGGAAAAAGGAGTGGGAGGGAGAGATTACATTGTACCCATGTACTAGCTATTTTTAAACAAACGCTTTTTAATTTCAAATCTGATATTTCTCTGTAGAAAGGATAGAAAGGTAAATCGTAAAATATCTCACAATTCAGATCAAGCCAGTATAGG
>NW_017732011.1:897124-899622 GCF_001890085.2 Hipposideros armiger
AGTCAGACCTCTATAATAATTTGATTTTTTTTTTGGTACAAGTGAGACAGCTCTTTAAAACCTACATTAAGCTTTATTTTAGCCTTTTTACCCAAAATAGGGAACATATTATCAGTTAATTGATGACAGAATATTCAGGTACAAGCTTATCTTTTTTGGCACTTCAAACTATAAACTCACTTTCCATTTTTTCATAGTCATAAACTATGCTTTTTGATAGCCAGGCCAACCAGAAGGTTTTACTATAAAATTTTATATTCCCTTTGTTGATGTACCCAGATAAGTTGTCACTTTATGAACTATAGCCTTTTAACCCACATTCATATCTACCAGCTTCTTTTGCATAAAACAGTCCTGGAGAAATACAATTATCTCAACATTATTATTAAAGCAGCAAGGAAACATATCACTTGAGAAAAGGTAACTACCATACCAACTACACCCCTTTGGCTTCTAGTGTCAAATGCCTTCTAATCAGTTGATAGCGCTTCTTTAGAAAATTATTTGCGCCTTTGTTTTTTTCCCTTTGTAGAATGTTTAAAAACACCTACCATCCTAATTTTCTCTTTCTTACTTTGTATTATAAAGTTCATAAGTAAACCTGATACTTCTGTCCCAGTTCCCTTCTCTTAATATGGTGATGAGTTATTCTTACAATTTGGCTTAGCAATTATGTATAGAAGATATACTTTTTAGAGACAGATATAGATTACTTGCTGTTTAAGGCAAAATTAGGCGTATCAAAGAGATGGCAACTCATAGATCTACCAAATTAAATTCTCCTCATAATGAAGAGTTTCCCCACTGTAGCATCAATAAGATTAGCTTTGGTTTTAGGAATTTATGTATTTTACCTTTTAATATCATGCTTGAGATGATAAGAATAAGAATGTGACAAAGAGGGGAAAAAGGGATTAAGCAGAGTCAGAAGAGTTTGACACTGTTNAGCCCACTGTGAGTCACATGTTAGTATAAACTATCAGATGTGTCCTGAAAGAGTTCAACATAAAAAAGACAATGGGCAATTTAGTTTACCTCCCAAGAAGTGGAGACAAAGGCCAGCCACATTCTTTATTACCTGGTAGGTGATATAACATATGCTCTCTAGGAGCACCTTGATTCAACTTCCTACGTAGTCCAAGAATTATTTTCTTTAAGGGACTAGTCAGTAAAGGAAAAGCAAAGGAAATGTTCGTGTAAAGGAAACACTCTCTCTTCCATGCTGGTGTATCACAAAGTAGGCACAGAGAGAAGTGACTCTGGCTTCAGAAACATAGTCTGGCTGGAAGAAAAAAAAGTGGCTGGAAAAAGTATCCGTGAACTAACGTTCCAATAGCATAGTGGTCCATTATCTAAAGCTTCAGCTCCATTCTATTCCTAACTCATGAGTCAGTCATATTCATATCCTGTATCTTAGGGACCTTTTAATTGTGTACCAAAGGCCTTAGATCTTTGGTTAAGTTCTTTTGGTTAAGAGATTGTGAGACTTGCTTTCCCTCTACCCTTCTTTCCTAATTCTTATGATCTGGCCCTTTGCCCGTGCAAAAGATCATGGGTATTAGTGGAATTTTTCAGTAATTAGAAATTAGTGTCAACACAACACATGAAACTTAAACACCTTGCTTTGTTTGGGAGCCATTTCTGAAAGAATAAGCTACTTGTTGCAGGAAAGCAAATATTTTAGGCATATCATAGTAGCATTTCTTACCCCATCTCGTCATATAATAAATCATCCAACACTAGCTACTCTTCACTAACAAAACATGTCTTCCCTGCTTTTCTTCCCAAACAGGTAGATATGCTATCACCCTGTTTTAAGCGTGTGTGTCCCTGTGTACGTGTGTGGAAGGGTACATTTTTTGTGATAAGAAGCGATTAGTGCTGCAATGCAAATGAACAATACCCTTCACTGAGATGATTAATTAAAATGGAATGCTTTCACATATATATTATTGTATGTGGTTGCTTGTACAGAGGTGCAAGGGATTAAAGAAATGTTTTCTGTGCTTTTTCTTGTGACAGAATTAGCTTTGGATCTTATATACTCAGAAGCTTTTTAAATACTATTTTTCAGTGTAGGAGACTCTTTGTGAGGAGAAAATATTCCTGAGATATAACATGGAACCAAATATGAATGAATCCTCAAACTCCCTTTTTCAATTGTATTTAATCAATATGTAGCCAGGCTAAACCAGGCTAGGTCCAAGCAACAGAGATGTGGAATATCATGTTCTCCTGGGTCTCACCAGGTATTGATGAAGCAGACATGGTCTACGATTTATTTAAAGCAATTTGATGATACTAACATGTTCTCCTTTAATGGCCTCTATAATAATTTGATTTTTGTACATGTAAGACAGCCTTTTATAATATATATTAAGCTTTATTCTAGAATTTTACCCAAAATAGAAAACATGCTAGCAGTTAATTCAGAACAAGATATTGCTGTACAAGCTTATCTTTTATTAGCTCTTCACTGAGATATTTGATCTTAAAGA
>NW_017732011.1:902892-903884 GCF_001890085.2 Hipposideros armiger
TATTTTACCTTTTAATATCATGCTTGAGATGATAAGAATAAGAATGTGACAAAGAGGGGAAAAAGGGATTAAGCAGAGTCAGAAGAGTTTGACACTGTTGTTTAGAATTCATGTGTGTGAAATTAACTTCCTTTTAGTTTAGTTTCCCCATCTCTAAAAGGAGCTCAGATAGGACCTTCTCTACTTGAACACTATGATTTCCAGGAGGCAGCTCTTCTTTAGTGCATTTAGCTACAGACCATTTTAGATAAACCTTGTTTTTCAAACATCCACCTGATTCTCTATACCTTCCTGATAAATTATTTGATAATTGTATACAATTGGGAACTTAAATTTATATTTCTATAAATTTAATAATAAAAGCTGGCTATTATTGTTTTATGTAACTTGGGCAAAAGTTCTCTTTCAAATTGTTTGTTCCATTTGGTCCAACCTAAAGATCAATCCTCTAGCTAGAGCAATACACAGATATTTAGCAAATGAGTAGTGTGGTCCCACCTCATTTTGTCTGGAATCTTCCTCCAACAGGAGATCTAATATACTTAGTTCATATTTTAAAACTTCTAACAGTTCAAAAATTCTCTTAATTCTAATATAGTAGAAAGTTTTCACAGTATCCTTCTGACCCAACTGTGCGTAATAGAAATCTGTATTTTAAGTGTTGAATAATACTGCCAGGCCTCCCTAGACTACAGATATTAATAAAGTTCTCATACTCATCAATAAACTGAGAGTCTGGTTCTTTTCACATGCACACCCCCTTTCTGTCCTGATTTCTGTTTACCCACTTTCCACACACAGCGTGCTCATGTGTTACCTTTAGTCCCTAAAGTAAATCCCTTTTCCTTGTTTTCCAGCAAGTCCTAAATGAGTGTCTCACAAACTCAGCTACAGTCATCATGGGAAGGCCCTCATGTTTTATTCTCTTGCTTTATATAAACCATCAGTCTCTGCTCTCCAAGAAGCCATGAAAATAAGTCTTCTAGGAGAAC
>NW_017732011.1:907809-909568 GCF_001890085.2 Hipposideros armiger
GTATTAGAAATTGTCTGGCAATATCAACCGGTGCTAATTATATACCAACCCCATGACCCAACATTTCTGCTTGGAGGTAGATTTCCAAGAAAAGAAAGCATATATGTTCATCAAAAGATGCAAAAAGAACATTACTGGAAATTTTATCCATAATTGCTCCAAAGTGAAAACAATCTACACATCCTTCTACAAAAGAACAGATTGGATGTAACCATACAATGGGATACTATGCAATAAAAAGCAATGGATGACTGCAACAAATAGATGAATCTCAGAGACTAATAAGAAAAAAAACTAATAAGAAAAACTCTATATTCTGTATTATTCCACTTATTTGAAGTTCAAGTGTAGACAAAAGTGAGAATATCTACTATGATTATAAAATGCAAAATTGCAGGAGACAATTGCCTCTAGCCTGACAATAAGAACAAGCCAGATAAGCGACAAAATTATAGTTTTTTTAAACCCACCAAATAACCCATCAGATTCAGCATATAGGTGTACTCATGGCTATGATTTATTTTAGTAAAAGAATTCAAAGCAAGATCAGCTGATGCATAGGTGAAATCAGGCAGAAACCAGAAGTAAGATTCCAAGAGTTCTCTCTCAGTGCGGTAAACACAGGCTGTGCTTACTTCCCCCAGCAATGAGTTGTGACAGGATGTACGAAATGTCTGCCAGGGAAGCTCATTAATGACTCAGTTTCCGTGGTTTTTATTGGGGCTGGTCACACGGACACTGTGTCTAACATGTGCCTAAATTCCAGACTCCCTGAAGGAGAGCAGGTGTTTGGCATAAACCATATCGTTTTTATAATGAGTTTAAGCACAGTGAGCCATTCTTATCAGGGCATGGTGGGAACCCCCTTGAAATCCCAGTTCTCAGATTTCAGCTGAAGACCAACTTTGAAAGCAGGTCTTTTTAAAGATAGCAAGACTCCCATATTACCTCCTTTCTGAGTACCCAGAAACTGGAAAATACTGGGCATACTGGCATAGAGGGCAGACCTTTGCAACTCAGTAAAGTTGTTTATAAACTCTTGGGTTTACTCTTGACCTGTGCATACTCGTATGTGAATCTGATCCTAATCACACACCAGACACTTAGAGAACTGAGCCAATCCACCCATACAGACTAGTGGGAGGTGAACACACAGGACAGATCTGAACAGCATCACAAAGGCTCTGAAAGCTGAACTGCCATCAGAAGCACAGACAAGAGAAGTCAGGCTGGAACATGTGACATGAAGATAACCAGGTAAATTGCCTGCTAAAACAAAAATGTAAACATTCAACCTTGGATTTAAACAATACCCAGAGTCACATAACTTAATATTCAGTAAGTCAAAGATATCATAAGAAAATAAGTACTCAGCATATAAATAACCACTAAAATCTTAACTGGAATGGGGAAATATAGTCAATGGGCACCAACATTGAGATAACGCAGATTCTGGATTTTCCAACAAAGATTAAAAAATGATCGCTAAACAAACAAACAAAAAAACCCTGTTTTTTAAAAAATAAACAATTAAATGCTCTTGAAACAAAAGATAGAATAGAATGTATCAGCAAATACATAGAAGACATAAGAACCCAACTGAAATTTTGAAATGGAAAAATACAATAACCAAAATATAAAATGTTTCCCTGAAGGACTAAATAACAGAATAGAGATGAGAGAAGCAAGAGTTAAGTATGGTAGTTAATTATGTGTCAACCTGGCTGGGCCACACTGCCCAGATATTTGGTCAAACATT
>NW_017732011.1:911783-915042 GCF_001890085.2 Hipposideros armiger
TATACAGTTGCATTTTTTTCTTCCGAAAGAGAACTAAGACACGACCAATTTTTAACTGAAGTATTCAACCTAGGATTTGCACCTGAGCACCAAGAACTATGTCTTTATGTTTCAGTAAGACAGCAGAGACCTTCTTTCATCTTACTCTACTTGTCCAAAAGCCTAGACACTAGAGATAAAGAATAAAAGGACTGACAAAATGTAATCTCTCCTCCTATTCTTCCTCACCCCCAGGTAGAGCTTTCTAATTCATTCAACCTCTTTGCAGTACATAAAGGTATAGACACTTCAGTGACACGCAGTTGTGGTAGTGGAGCAGCAGGCACTTTTAGGCTTTATGATGAGTACTGGTTTGGCATTTCCCAAAGGCACTCCTCTGGGGATCAAAATACTTACCACAAAGCCCGTATGCTCCAAAGGGAAATCAGTTGACTGAGCAGAACAAAGCCATTTCAAAGGCTTATGGGTCACTTTGGGGAAATCGAAGTTTCTCATGAAACTCTAAATCTGGAGTTTAGCACTTTTGACAAGTCAATTCAAACCCTATTTTATAATTCCTAGCCCCCTTTGAATTACATTTGGTTTTAACCAGTTCTGGAGAAATAAAATATTGTTCCACAACATAGATATGGTAAATTGACATTTCAAAAACCAGTCTTTGGCAATCATGTTGTAACTTCATAAAGATTTTTTTTTTTTTTGTTAAATAGCTACCCTGTGACAAACTTAATCACAAAACCACAGTTCTCAATAGCAGGCAATGCAAACTTGGTAGATATGCGACCATGAGTACCTTTTTGAACCCTAATTAACTAGTGACAGGATTGGGCCATTTCATCTTTCAAGGAAGCCCATCAGAAAAAATATATCAGTAAGTGAAGGCAAGAGAGAGTCAGTGATAATTAAATTATATTTACAAAAATTATTCCAATTCTTAACATTATTTTGAGAAATGAAAGCTGTTAAGAGGTCATATATGGCAATGANTGTAACATTTGCTAGATTAAAAAAAGGCACAGTAGCCATTTATCTAGTCAGTGACCATAATTCTGGAGACTTTACCCCTCTTTAAAACAGCTTTGGACCCCAAGTTAAAAAACAATTGGGCCACTGAGGACTAGAAATTACTTTCATAATGTCTTGCCTACTGCTTCTTGAGCTCTTACTCAGAGCCTTATCAAGTTACTGGCAGTTATACCACAATGCAAAATATATCCTACATGGAGTAAAAAGGTTGGGGTTCAAGTTGTATAGTTAAAACTTACTGATTACATGGACTTATAAAATATAACCTATTTATCTGACCTCCCAGTTACTTATTTGTAACATGTAATTAAAATCTACCACTCAGATTTGCTCTGATGGTTAATCAAAATAATGTATATTAATGTGTTTTGTAAATCGTAAACTGCCATATGAAATTATTTTGTCCTTCCAATATAATACACAATTCTTGATTTACTTGACCACCTGTTTTTCTGCTCACAAAAGATAAAGACAGAAAACAAGAAGGAAATGAGATAAAGAGAAATATTCTTAGTGAGAAGCAAAATTATTGTAAAAGACATACCAACTGATCACCCAACATTAGAAAAGATATTAAAGCCCCCAAAGATAGACTATATTGCTCAATAATAACATAGTGGATATTTGTCATGATAACTCCCAAGATCAACAGAGAAATGGACCAGTGCCCTGTGCTATAGAAAGCAACAAAGGAAGTTATCCCTTTTCAAAAGGCTTTTTTAAAATGAAAATTTTAGAGTGTAAATTTGAACTATCTGAAAAATTCAATTATGTGAAATACCACATTCTCAAAGCTTTTGAATAAATGAGGTCTCATTGAATCTAGTTCTTGGTGAAGAGTCACCTTTAAAACTCCTCATGAGAAGACAGTTTGAATCTCATTAAAATCAGAATCATTTATGGGATGTATGCTCATTGACATTGTCTTCCTAGTTCGAAATTATTTCCTTATACCACATAAAAGTGAATTCATTGGACAAATATAAAGATCTAAATGAGTGGGAAAGTAAATGAAAATAGAAAAATGAGCCCACTTGGTCTATTTCTCACTTTAGTCAATATGGGCTTATTCATTTTTATGTGATATTTTTAATTGAATCATGATGGTTATTCCCTTGGCCAGAAGAAAGAGCGGAGCTTAACGAAGATTTACCTTAGAAAGAAATTAAAAGTTGGCTCATCCCACCAGAGAGAAATTAACATAAGCACAGAGTTTGCTTTATTCTAACATCAATAAATACTTGCCAGAGATGAAATAATCTTCTTTAGTGCTTGATAATCACTAGGGTATATGTGTTTGTGTGTGTGTGTGTGTGTGTGTGTGTGCGCGTGTGTTTATAAAAACATGGATAAAATTCTTTTTAAAAAAGGTTTAGTATTTACACATGTTTTTCAAGGTTGTTTTCAAGGTGGGTAGTTAAAAGCCTTGTGATAGAAGACTTCCCTAAACAATGGCACATAGTGTGAAAATCTTAAAGATTTATGAGAATTGAATATAAAGTATATTAAGGGAACGATGGGAGAAAATGTTTGGAAAAACAAAAGGGCTTAGGGCCAGGTCATGTGGACACTTGAGCATTAGGTGAAAGCACTAGGATTTTTATATTGCTGAAATAAAATAGAAATGATTGAGAAATTTTGAACAAGGCCAGAGCGGCATCCTGTCAGTATTGTTGAAAAATTAACTATTAATAGTTGGCATAAAATGCATAGATTCAGCAGAGGTGGGGGAAATGGTAAACTGGAGCTTCTGCAATTACTCAAGGAAGAAATAATGGGACCTCTTTTAAAATACTGGCAGAGGAAATGGAGAACAAAGGATAAATCTCCCTTTCTCTCCTTTTTCCACTACTGCTGTCAAATCAACAGGATTTGGTAATTGATTAGATATCAACCTCTAAGGGAGATGATGAAGCTATAGATTACATCAATATTTCAATAATGGGTGATTGGAAATATAACTCTATTGCAGTTTATAGCCATCCCCATTAAAAGCCATATGATCGATACAGAATGAATGATTTCTATGGAGCTGCAAAGTAAATGGCATCATGGTATGATCATATTGATTATTTCCAAGGCATGTGTATGCATTCATAGCAATGCAACTTTGGTTGAGCCTGTCAGCCTCAAGAGATTATTAACTTAGAATGTACAATGACATTTGAAGCACCTGTATTAACTGTAGCTAGAAAGCTCTGTGATTTCCTCGTCAACCAAAACAGGGTAGTTT
>NW_017732011.1:924302-926678 GCF_001890085.2 Hipposideros armiger
ATATAAAAGCAGGCTTTCTCTGATTGAACTGCCTGCCTGACCAGAGCCCTCAGTTACCATGCTATAGACCTTAGTGGTGCTCAGGGCAACACCAAGGGCTCCAAAGAGTCCATTTTGAAGGCACAAGAAACTTAACACTGAAAAAGAATCTTACATATCATCTTGCCTAGACTTAAAAAAAAAAAAAAAGAGGAATTCATCCTGTTTGAATTAGAATAAATGAAATCAGCAGCCAGGGGCATATCAGTCCACCATCACCAGGGAGGGTAGCATCCACTTCTCGGACCTTCTCTGACATTGAAGACATTTCTGACCATACGCTCCAGACTCATTCTGTTTTATTAATGATACTACATGAAACATTTTAATGTGTGTCCTAGCATATTTGGTATTTATATCCAAATATTAGTAATTTGGAGTTTCACCTCATCATTCCTCTATTAAGTCCACATATTTAATGAGAAGTAGAGTGAGACTTTAATTAGGGAAGCATCTGATGCTCACAAACTGGGATGTAATGGACTTTAGGTTTCAACTATATTGCTGGTAAAATGTACTTTTGCTCATTATATGGTAAATGCTAACAAGAAATGATCACTGGGACTTCTATAAGCAAATCTTTTCATAGGCCTTGGACATACTTACGGACATTCATTGCATTATGTTTAAAAAGTGTTTACCAGTTGATAATTTTGATTGAGGTTTAGGTTCACTTTAGTCAAACGAGTCCTTGTAACCTGTCCGGCAACCAATTTGAATGTCTTGGTGAGCTGACTGGCTGACTAGTTGTTTGGGTTCCTATTGCCACAGCTACATAGGAGCCCAAAATGTCTTTTGAGCTTCCTCATAGTTCATTGCCATCCCACCCATGTGGTGCCACCTCACCCTCCACTTAAAGATTNCATCCTGTCAGTATTGTTGAAAAATTAACTATTAATAGTTGGCATAAAATGCATAGATTCAGCAGAGGTGGGGGAAATGGTAAACTGGAGCTTCTGCAATTACTCAAGGAAGAAATAATGGGACCTCTTTTAAAATACTGGCAGAGGAAATGGAGAACAAAGGATAAATCTCCCTTTCTCTCCTTTTTCCACTACTGCTGTCAAATCAACAGGATTTGGTAATTGATTAGATATCAATCTCTAAGGGAGATGATGAAGCTATAGATTACATCAATATTTCAATAATGGGTGATTGGAAATATAACTCTATTGCAGTTTATAGCCATCCCCATTAAAAGCCATATGATCGATACAGAATGAATGATTTCTATGGAGCTGCAAAGTAAATGGCATCATGGTATGATCATATTGATTATTTCCAAGGCATGTGTATGCATTCATAGCAATGCAACTTTGGTTGAGCCTGTCAGCCTCAAGAGATTATTAACTTAGAATGTACAATGACATTTGAAGCACCTGTATTAACTGTAGCTAGAAAGCTCTGTGATTTCCTCGTCAACCAAAACAGGGTAGTTTTGGTTGCGAAAATGCATTTTGAGAAATATCTATACTCACTGTTATTATTTATACATTGCTTATAAATGTTAATATGAAATATGAAAGATTGCAGAGCATCACTTAAAATAGTATCCATCACCTTATTTAAAATATATTTCTAAGTTATTTTTTTCTAAAATCAAGTGTTTATTTAAGACTACAATTGCAATATTCTGTTTTCCTCTTTGGTACAGTTCTCTTTTGTGATACCTTGAACTTCTTTTATCTTCTTTTCCTTTGCAAATGAGTAGATTAAAATATCAGACTTGAAATCAAAGGAAAAATAAGGATTCTTTTTGGGATATATGAATTGTCGGTTCACACAATAGCAAATTTACACTGAGTCCATTCTACAGTTCTGTCCTGTCAGGATTAAAAGCCTCAGACTTATGTCAGCTTTGGGAAATGTTAGGTTAGGTCACTTTCAGAACAATAATTAAAACTGTCCAAAAAATTATATAGCCTACATTTTGAGGAAGTAAATTGTACAGGACTGCTACAGAAAAGAAAACCCTTTTAGTGGATGTGCTTAATTTATTATTTAGAGGCTGTTGTGAATGGGAAGCACTTAGAAACAGCAGCAGAAACAAAGAAAGGATTTTGATTTGAAATCTGCTCCAATACCAGCTAGTGTGTGATCTTGGGAAAGTCATTTCCCTTCTAAGAACTTCAGTCTCAGCAAAATGTAACTTTAAAAACTATCAAATATGAAAATAAAATTTAAGCTGTTAAATTGCTAATAGATATAGAGGTATAATGTATTAAAAGAATACTATTCCATTTCAAGATCAGTATTGGATTAATTTCTCTAAAGACTAGAAAATGAACAATATAGAAGGGAAAACTAAACACATACACATGAAACACCCTCCACACC
>NW_017737590.1:0-1172 GCF_001890085.2 Hipposideros armiger
CATGACGATGCATAACAGTAGCAAAATTACAGTTATAGAGTAGCAACGAAAATAATTTTATGGTTGGGGGTCACCACAACAAGAGGAACTGTATTAAGGGGTCGCGGCATAAGGAAGGTTGAGAACCGCTGGTCTAGGGGCTCAGGGCAGTTTTTGAGTCCAGTTTTGAAAATGAGAAATACTTTGTCAAGTGAAAGAAAGATGGAAACACGTACTTAGCAGAGGGACTTAAATATATAATAAAATAATTATTAGTAACAATAGTAATAATTGTAATGACCACAAGAGCAACAACAAACATACAATGCTTTCCAAGAATGGTTTTAAGTCCTTTATACGGAAATAGCCAAAAAAATGTATATGCATTTTAAGAAAGGAAAAAACTGTATTAATTGTAATAATATAAACAAATGAATAAAGTCACGTATTTTTTTATTAGTTTCAGGTGTGCAAAACAATGTACATTTACACCCCTCACAAAGTGATAATCTCCTCTCCCCCGAATCTACTACCACTCTGACATCGTATAGAGCTGCTACAATTTCACTGACTCTGTTCCCTATGCTGTACTGAACATCCTGTGACTACATATGTATATTATAGTTGACATTCAGTATTATTCAGTTTCAGCTTCAGGTGTATACTGCGGTGGTCAGGCATCTACACCATCCATGAAGTGATGTCTCCCTAATAAGACATCTGACACCCTACAAAATCTTTACAACATTATTGATTATTTTCCCTGAACTGTCTTTCGTATCCCCATGGCAATATTGTGGTTACCAATTTGTGTTGTCTAATCCCTTCTCCTTCTCCCTCAACCCCACACCCCATCCCGCTTCAATCAGTTTTTCCTCTGTATCTCTGAGACTGTTTCAGATTAGTTTGCTCATTTACTCTGTACTTTAGATTCCACATATAAGTGAGATCATAATGGTATTTGTATTTCTTCATCTGGCTTATTTCACTTAGCATAATGTTCTCTAGGTCCACCCATATATTGTTGCAAATGGTAAGATTTCATTCTTTGTTTTGGCCCAGTAATACTCCATTGTATAAATGTACCACAGTTTTCTTAAGTACCGTATTTGCCGGCGTATAAGACGATTTTTTGGCCCTGAAAAATATGCCTCCAATTGGGGGGTCGTCTTATACGCCAGGTACACTTCAGA
>NW_017737591.1:0-1117 GCF_001890085.2 Hipposideros armiger
TCATGTAAAAAAGGAGTTAGACAAGCAAAGGCAGTGAGTGTAACTAACACAGCCTCAAGCTATGTCATGGAGTCATTCACAAAGATCTCCACCAAATCGAAGAGCTACCTTTCTAGAAAATGTGTTGTTCAACTCTATTTGATCCTGTGACTCTCTACTTCAGTATCATCATCATCATCATCATCATCATCATCATCATCATTATTGCTGCTCTACTTGCTTTGGTTTGCTATTCATGGCAATCAGAGCCCTATTATCTTAATCTGCCCTAATTTATCTCATTTTTTGGTCACCAGTTTCCGTTCAACCTTCACATAACCACAACGCCAAACACCTCTCTAACCTTCAGTTTATGACTTCAGCTGCGGTCCTACCCTTGGCTCAAAGATGAAGCATGTAGCCTAGACATAAGCTCATCAGTGTGTCATCTCCTCTCTCCCACTTACGATGGGCTGAGAAATGGGGATGTGACCTATTTACAGCCAGTTATGCATTGTGAAGCTTTTGCTAATAATCCTGCAAATAATCCTTCATTTCCCATTAGACGTGAACCAGAAAGGCAGCTTCAGTAGCTGTCAGGAACCATGTTGCAACCACAAGGGTAAAAAGCCTGTCTGAGAATGGAGTCAACCCAGAAAGAGAAAAACTGGATCCTGAGCCCCTGGCCCGTGTTGTTCCTATTCTCTTTCTTTGCTTAAGTCAGATGAAAGCAGCATTGTCATCACTTACAAACAAAAGGGTTTTAACTGATAAATCCTATTCCTCATTCCTCCTGCTGCAATTAGATAGTGTGAAAGCAGAGGCTGGATTTTATCTGTAGTTGTGTCCCTAGCAGCCATATTAGTGTTTGGCACACAGTAGGTACCAAAACAGAGTTTCTTGGATGGGCTTGAGGCTGCCTTCACAAGCCATTTTTAATAGAGTCCCAGGGCCATGGGTAGCTAGGACAGCTTTTGCCCCCTCCCCAGGCTGTTACTAATGCAAGTCCAGGATCCCTCCTGAGTCATCAGCTGAGATGCACAGGTTTTGGTCAAGAGGGAAGCTGCAGTGTGGGTTATGACTGAATGGTCAGCTTAGAGGTTCCAACTGAAACTACAGAGGCCAAATTCACCCATCT
>NW_017737592.1:0-1171 GCF_001890085.2 Hipposideros armiger
ATATATATATATATATAATTATAGTTGACATTCAATATTATTCTACTTCAGCCTCAGGTGATACCACAGTGTTCAGGCATCCACACAATCCATGAAGTGATCCCCCTGATAAGTCCAGTACCCATCTGGCACCCTACATAATCTTTACGACATTATTGATTATATTCCCCATACTATATTTCATATCCCTGTGACTATTTTGTGACTATTAATTTGTACTTTCTAATCCCTTCACCTTCTCCCCCATCCCCACCCCCCTCCTATCTAGCAACCATCAGTTTTTTCTCTGTATCTCTGAGTCTATTTCTATTTTGTTTGCTAGTTTATTTTGTTCTTTAGATTTGTTCTTTAGATCTCCACTTTTAAGTGAGATCATATGGTATTTGTCTTTCTCCTTCTGACTTATTTCACTTAGCATAATATTCTCTAGATCCATCTATGCTGTTGCAAATGGTAAGATTTCATTCTTCTTTATGGCTGAGTAAAACTCCATTGTATAAATGTACCAAAGTTTCTTTATCCAATTGTCTAATGGTGGACATTTCGATTGTTTCCATGTCTTGGCTATTGTGAATAGTGCTGCAATAAACATAGGGGTGCATATACTTTTTTGAATTAGTGTTTTGGATTTCTTTGGATAGATACCCATAAGTGGAATTGCTGGGTCATAAGGTAGTTCAATTTTCAATTTTTTCAGGAACCTTCATACTGTTTTTCATAGTGTCTGCATCAATCTACAATCCCACCAACAGTGCACAAGGGTTCCCTTTTCCCTACATCCTTACCAACACTTGTTGTTTATTGATTTATTTATGATAGCCATTCTAACAGGAGTGAAGTGGTATCTCACTGTAGTTTATATTTGCATTTCTCTAATAATTAGTGACATTGAGCATCTTTTCATATGTCTGTTGGCCATCTGTATGTCCTCTTTAGAGAAATGTCTCTTTATGTCCTCTGCCAATTTTTTAATTAGGTTGTTTGGTTTTTTTGGTGTTGAGTTGTATGAATTTTTAAAATAAATTTTGGATATTAACCTATTATCAGATGTATCAATGGCAAATATTGGATCTTCGGAAAAGTCATGATGCATGTTTGCAACAGATGGCACTAGTTCATTTTTGGAAGTACTAGAGTCATTTGCATCTTTGTTATTGCTATGTCATTTGAC
>NW_017737593.1:0-1113 GCF_001890085.2 Hipposideros armiger
ATATTTCCTCTTTCTACTACCCCATCTCCACTTTTTTTTTTAATAAAAAATTTTACAGAAAATATTGCACCTAACTCTGAAAGAGAAGTTATGGTAAATGAGTGAATTATAACAAAATAGAGCACGCTAGCTTGGCAGTTACATACCGTAATACAGACTCTTCCGAAGTGTGGCACAGGAGATGACTTTAAGTAATCAATATGTCTATTTTATTGGTCAGTAAAAATAACACAAGTAAGTCACCACATCTGTGAAGTCATAGAGTACTGCTGAGGATAAGATTAAAGCAAGCAGAGTAATTCACAGGCTTGTCTTATAGGGCTGATACGCAGGAATGCTCTTGTTTTGCACCTGAAGTAACTGAACCTTGTAACAATTTTTTTTTATTTAATTAAAACTTTCAGACATAATGCACAGACCATAAAATCCACCCTTTTAAAGTGTACAATTCAGTGGCTTGAGTCTACTCACCAGGTTGTACAACCATTGCCACTCTCTAATTCCAGAACACGTTCATCACCCTGAAAAGAAACCCACACCTATCTGTAGGTACAACCATTCTACCCTCTTCCCCCAGCCCCTGGCAACAGCTGATCTACTTTCTGTCTTTATGGATTTACCTATTCTGGACATTTCAGAGAAATGGAATCATACAGCATGTGGCCTTTTGTGTCAGGCTTCTTTTGTTTTCAAGGTCCTTCCGTGTTTCAGCATGTATCAGTACTCCACTCATTTTCATAGCTGAACAATATTCCATCACATGACTACACCACATTTTGTTTACCCATTCATCAGCTGATGGATATTTGGGTTGTTTCCACTTTTTAGTTATTGTAAGTATTAATAATTCTACCATGAATGTTTCTGTACAAGTTCTTAGGTGGACACATTTTCAATTTTCTTAGGTATATACCTAAGAGTAGAATTGATGGGTCATTTGGTGAATCTATGTATGTTAACCTACTGAGAAACTGAAAAATGATTTTCCAAAGCGTCCACATCATTTCACAATCCCACCAGCAATGTAAGAGGCTCCAATTTCTCCGTATTTTCACCAACACTTTATTGCCCTTTTTAAAATTATTACTATTATAGCCATCCTAGTGGGTGTTG
>NW_017737594.1:0-1101 GCF_001890085.2 Hipposideros armiger
TGATGTATTTACTAAAAATACCTCCACTTTTCTGCCCATTGTTTATTAAAAGCACTACTTAAAAATATCTTCTGTTTCTTTCTGAGCTCTGAAGCAGAAAAGGTTAAACACTATTTATCAAAAACCTTTGCCTTCAGTGGCTGTTAAGTTATCTCAAGAAGCTTAGCATTTTCTTCGTGCACATGTTAGTTCTATAATGCCTATATGCCAGAATACCATGTGTTTCCTCACCCCGAAAGAATTTCAGATTTGGACAAAACCTGCCTGTGTCCTACCTTCAGGTAACTTTATACATAACTAAAACATTGTTTCACAAAAGCGGTGGACATCTGCATTACTGTTACCTGGGGTGCTTATTAAAAATTCAAGTTCCTTGACGCCATTCCTAGCAAATGAGAATTCCTGGGGATGATGTCAAAAACATGCCCCAGTTTTTTCTTATGAACATTAAAGTTGGAGATCTATTGATCTAAGGATAGCAATGCAGAGATGAGTAGGAAAGAAGGGAGCTAGAGTTAGTCATCTTCCCTCTATCTGTCTGAGCCTCCTCTCCCTTTGTCTGTCTACCCTCACTTATACACACAACCATATTGGCCAATCATCTGTAGAAAGTTAGCATAAGGAGAATTCATTTAGAAATTTATGACATTGGTGTATGTGTCTCATTTGTTTGTGATTTTTAAATAGTGCCTATATGTATTTTTTGGGCAGATTAACAGCCAGAATCAATGAGTATAAAAGGAATGAATCTCTAAAAGATAGAACTTGACACCAAATTTCTAAGTAGAAGTGTAATGGAAGCATGTGTTTTTAATATTTATCATGTTAATTGTGAAATTATAGCATAGTTCCTAATTTATGACATCTTGTATAGATTTTTATTTCAGTGCTCTGTGATTATCTTGATGGAGCTAGTAAAATATATCTGTATTTATAAAATACATGATCAGTTTTCAGGTTAAATAATTCATTAGGTTGTTGGAGAAAATCAAGGAAATGTTGTTTAGTCTTTCATCCACAAGGGGGTGCTCTACCCCTTTCAAGCATAAGGAGGATTTATTGAAAATCTAGTTCATAGTAGGGAAATTGCTATTGTGGTAA
>NW_017737596.1:0-1167 GCF_001890085.2 Hipposideros armiger
CTGCAGCCTATGCTGTCGCTGGCAACTTACAGCAGCCCAGCTCCAGGTTGAGCTGTTGTTCATCATCTTAGCTGTAGAGGGCGAGTGTCACTGGCCCTCAATGTGGGATCCAAACCGCAGCCCTGCTGCTCAGAGCTGGTGCTCCCAAGTGAGCTCTTAACCAGCTGAGCCACTCGAGTGGCCTGCAAATTATTTTTTTAAAGACAACTAGGATGCATTTCTTTTCCTTGCAAATAGAGAACGCTAAGTGACACAGATATGGGCTGAATCTAACAAGGTGACATCACATGTAAGGGACACTTGTATTGGCTTGAAAATGGGTCCAAAACCACCTCTATGTAGGCCAGATGGTGGAAATGGACACAGGCAGGAGCAGAATGTGAGGTGTGAGCTTGGGGATTCCGGGAACAACACAGCAGGAGTCAGCAAGGTGGTGTGAGTACCCCTCCTCCCCTAATTATGGCTCCACTAATGGAGCATAAAATTTGGACAAGCCAGGTAATGCTCACGTGGCATCCTGCAGAATGCTCAGAAAGGCCACTATGGGGAGGAATCTGGAAATCTCATCAAAGGAGAGGTAATTGAAGAAGCAGAGTTGTTTAGCCTGGAGTGGAGAAGGCACGTTATCTTAAAATATTGCTTCTTTCTCAGTCATCTGACAATTATTCCTGGCAATTAAGGCACTGCTAGATAAGGCAAGGCATATTCTCTTTTAGAGAACTAGCAGTCTAGTACCACGATGGGGGAAGTACAGGGCTCTGTGACAGTGTGTGCTCCGAATGGGGAGTAGGCTTTCTGGAGGAGGGGGTATCTAAGGTGAATCTAGCAGAATGTGTAGGAAGGAGTTACTCTAGCAAATAAGCAGATGGGGTGGACATGGGAGAGCAGCCTTTTAGGCAAGGGCAATAGCAGGTGCCAGGGCTATGTGGGGAGAGGGCATACTGTCTTGCATGGAGTGGGAGCTGAGTGTAAGGGAGCTGGCACCAGTTCAGAAAGAGCCTCAGATGTCATGCTAAGGAACCATCGAAGGTTTTTAAGTATAAAGCGACAAGATGGGATTTGCATTTTTAAAAGATTACTGTGGAAAAAGATTTGGAAGCAGAGCAAGTCTAGAATATATGAGATTAGTTAGGAGTGAGTTGGAATAGTTTGAGAAGGGAAGGGGTC
>NW_017737597.1:0-1149 GCF_001890085.2 Hipposideros armiger
CACACACACACACACACACACACACACACACACACACACACACACACACTATTGTGAAGGCCTGTGTCAGGAGATGAACAACTGAGAGCGTTCAGGTGCACAGCTGATGGGGCTAGCCTTAAGCATCCGCAGGATGGTAGGGGTCAGCCATGGGGTCAAGGCGGGCGTCTTGCACTAGCCCAGCTGAAAAGGCTGAGGGATAACTGCAGTGTGGATCCCAGGCTGGGGATGGGGGCAGAGGAGGAAGCTGGGGGAATACTCAGGCAGCTGGCATCTGTGAATATGAAAACCTGTGGGTCAAAAACGAGTGAAGAAATTCTGCAGGCGGTCCTTGGCACCTGTGCTGGTCATTGGTTTCTTCAGTGGTGAAAGCGGCTGGGGTTCCCTGCTGAGAAGGTAAGGGAACCTAGGTCACTCCTTTTGTGTGGCTGATGCTGGTAGCCCATGTCCTCCTTCCTTGTTCCCAGCTGTCTCTGCATAATGCTCAGCTTTGCTGGTCGCTGGGTGGGGCGAAGCCGAAACAGGTCCTTCCTGTAGGGCCTGAACGGCTTCAACTCAGGGGCTCTTGCTTTCCCAGGGCGGGAAACTCTTTCCAGCTGGGAAGTTCCCTCTTGGCGCTGAGTAGTGCTGGCTTGTGGGCCTGAGGCAGGTGGAATGAAGCTGTTCTTCCTCCCCTTTTTGCGTGGATATTCTCAGGTTTTGTATTCCACTGTGTTGTTGAAGGTTCTGAAGTGGACTCTTGAGCTCAGCTCTCCCAGAGCTTTTTTTGTTCTTGGTTAAGCTATTTGTTGATGTTTTTATTTTTAATAATAATTGTTGATCTTGATAGGGGGATGGAGGCTGGTGTCTCCTTCATTGACTGCTTTCTTGGTGATGTCTTTTGGAGTTTGTTTGTTAAATCAACGTGTTCATTGTTTTATAAATGGAGAAAACACCCAGTTGAAATTTTCTTTATTCTGCTGATTAAGTTCGCTGTATATTCATTACAGAACTGTAATTGGAAAAAGGCTTTAAATAATCATGTACTTAGTCTAACTCATATCACTGGACAAGAATCACCTTGATTTGAAATATATATAATATAAATATAAATATATATATACACACATATTTTATATATATATTATATAATATATAATATATAATATA
>NW_017737598.1:0-1112 GCF_001890085.2 Hipposideros armiger
CAAGGTATTACTGTATTCATAGTAACAAGACCAAAGGTGTGTGTGCCAAGGCTTACCCAAACCCTCTCCCTGGCAGCCAGGCTAACCAGAAAGTTAAGAAAGGAAGGAAAAGCGGGACAACTTTTTAGCCAGAAATAAAGCTCCATTTAGAATCTGTGTGATAGCGACAACGGTTTTTAAATGGACCCTTGAATATACAAGAACAAATGAGAATTTCATCCTAATTAAACTCTCCTACAGGGGTGCCTTATTGTAAGTACCGTTTATTTCTTAAGTATTAGCAACTCAAAATGAATTGACAAAAATGGAGAAAGCTAATTGTTTACACAGTCTTGACGCTTTTCTAACTGTGGTTATTATTTTGTTGACGTGCAGGTGAACACATGCGTGTGTGTGTACGTGCTGTGTGCACACACAACATACACACAATAAATGCATGAACCAAAAACAGCCAAGGAAATAAAAGGCCGATAAGAGATTCTCTTTTACTTTATAAAACAGACTTCCTTACACAGGCTCCTTTTCACAAGATGGCAAGCTAGAATCAACCCGGTAAACATTTCAACAGTTGATCATTCTCTTGTGAACTCAGAACACTAAATGACTTTCCTGCACTTGGATCAAGTGCCTGTGCCAATTTTTAAAAAAAGATCAAGAGTTAGCGAATAAAGCAGTGACAAAACGAAGTACCATATTTCCCCATGTATAAGACGCACCCTTTTTTGAAAAATTTAGGGTCTAAAAACTGTGTGCGTCTTATACAGTGGTTGCAGATTTTTTTTACTTGCATTTCCTGCTTTTTTCGTGCTTGTTTTTGCGCTCATCCCACCACCTTATAAGATGCACCCAGTTTTTAGACCCCAAATTTTTCGAAAAATGGTGTGTCTTATACATGGGGCAATATGGTAAGCCTCATTTCATACCCTTCAAACACTATCTTTCCATTATCAGAAGGTCTTCTCAGGAGAAGCATAATAAACAGTTAGTGGACACTGCTGATGCTCAGAAATGCCACCATAGGAAACATGCAAAATTTATAGTCCATGAAAGCATTGTATATAATTTCAATGTGAAATTAAAAGACTTGTTACAACTTGGTTAACTAAAATAAC
>NW_017732012.1:0-10307 GCF_001890085.2 Hipposideros armiger
GTAAACATTTTGAATTGATTCAGGACATCAAGGCAGCCATGACAGCACAACTAAAGACACTCACTATAGAGGACTTCCAGAGCTGCTTCAAAAAGCGGCAAGAACTATAGGATAAGTGCGTTCAAAGTGAGAGGTGGGGGAGGGAGGTATTTTGAGGGGGATTACTGGAAATGTGTCTTTTACTATAACTTTTTAACTTAAACATTTATCATATTTTTTGACCACACCTCATATATGTGTGTGTGTATATCTATCTATCTATCTATCTATCTATCTATCTATCTATCTATCTATCTATCTCTATAAACCTCTGCATCTAACACATTTTCTGTATCCTTTCATCTGTTACAGGCACTTAGGTTGTTTCCATATCCGGGCTATTGTGAAAAGTGCCACAATAAACATAGAGCTGCATATATTTTTTTGAACTAGTGTTTTGGATTTCTTTGGATAAATACCGAGGAGTGGAATCGCTGGGTCATAGGTTGTTCTATTATTAATGTTTTTAGGAACGTCCATGCAGTTTTCCATGGTGACTGCACCAATTTACATTTCACCAACAGCACACATGGGTTTCTTTTTTTCCACATCCTAATAAACATTTGTTATATCTTGTCTTTTTGATAATAGCCATTCCAATATGTGTGAGGTAATAGCTCACTATGGTTTTGATTTGTGTTTCCCTGATCATTAGTGATGTTGAGCAACTTTTTTTTTTTGAAACCCAAATCAGAGTTCTGTTTATTTGAACCAATGTAAAAATCACAAATTTTATATAAAGAAAGAAAACAATGACAAAACAGTACAAAAAACAAGACGAAGAATGAACTAGGTAGGGGTCCTGAGAAAGCTGGACAGTTGTTTTTCATCTGAAAAACAGATAGAGACGGTGGCTAGTGGGGCTGCAGGCTTGGATGGGAGGTGAGTTGTGCCAGACCCATTGTAGAAAAGTTCTTGAAGAAGTTGGAATAATTGGAACAGGCTCTCTTCAATTGGAACCATGATTCAGACAGTTCTAAGTGTTGTCATGCTGGTTCTCTACATTCATGAACTTTTCCTTTTCTCCAGATTGCAGTCCCACAGAGGAGTATCGCTGTGGAGATGGGAGTTGCATCGGAATAGAGATGGTGTGTGACAGGGAACATGACTGTGGGGATAAATCTGACGAGGTCAATTGCTCAGGTGAGTGCCCTGAGGATTTTCATTTTGCTTATTTTCCCATTTCTTGCCTATTTAGACCAAAATACAGTACTCTAGGTTCACTATCTAAACAGCACTCAAAAGGAAAGATTCTTATGTTTTGGCCCTCACCTGGATTGAATCTGAACTGGACTATCACCTGAGTCCTTGCTTAATGGAACACAATGGAGCAGAGCAGACTGTATCTTGGCTGATCTTGGGAAAGTGAGGACATGATGCTGAAGTATAACATTTTTGGTTCTGAGCCTTGATTCAACAACAGGGAGTTTTAATGTTTGCCAGTCACTCAGTGAAGGCTGAAGTCATATGATACATGGTTTCTGATGATCATTACTTTCATCTCAACATCAGCTCCTATATATTATTTTCTTGGCTCCCTCTGCAGGCAGATGCTATCTTTTTTTCTTTTCATTTTATTTTATTTTTATTAGTTACAGGTATTCAATACAGTGCAATAGTTATACTTTTTACCCCTCCAAGTGACAACCCCCTCCCTCAATCTGCCGCCCCACTCCCCCCCACAATATTATACATACCTATTACAATTCCATTGACTCCACTCCCACACTATACTCCACGTCCTGTGACTATATATATATCCAATTATAGTTGACATACAATATTATACAACATCATCTTCAGGTGTAGAGTGCAGTGATCAAGCCTCTACCCCATCCATGAAGTGGTCTCCCTAACAAGACATGTGACCATATGACACCACACAAAATATGTACAACATTATTAATTATATACCCCGAACTGCCTTTCATATCCCTGTGGCAATATTGTAGTTACCAATTTATGCTGTCTAATCCCTTCCCTTTCTCCCTCATCCTCACCCCTCTGCCAACTAGCAACCATCAGTTTTTTCTCTATATCTCTGAGACTATTTCTGCTTACTTTGCTCGTTCATTCAATTTTTTAGATTCCATATATAAGTGAGATCATATGGTATTTGTCTTTCTCTGACTGACTTATTTCACTTCACATAATAGTCTCTAGGTCCATCCATATCGTTGCAAATGGTACAATTTCATTCTTCTTTATAGTGGAGTAATACTCCATTGTGTAAATGTACCACAGAATCTTAATCCAGTTTTCTACCGATGGGCATTTAGATTGTTTCCAAATCTTGGCTATTGTAAATAGCGCTGCAATAAACATAGGGGTGCATATAATTTTTCGAATTAGGGTCTTGTTTTTTTCTGGATAGATACCCAAGAGTGGTATTGCTGGGTCATACGGTAATTCCATTTCCAGTTTTTTGAGATACCTCCATACTGATTTCCGTAATGGCTGCACCAATCTGCAGTCCCACCAACAGTGCACCAGGGTTCCCTTTTCTTCATAACCTTGCCAGCACTTGTTGTTTGTTGAGATTGATGATAGCCATTCTGACCGGAGTGAGGTGGTATTTCATTGTGGTTTTTATTTGCAATTCTCTAAAGAATAGTGAGGTTGAGCATTTTTTCATATGCCTGTTGGCTATCTGTATGTCCTCTTTAGAGGAATGCCTCTTCATATCCTCCGCCCATTTTTTTCATTGGGTTGTTTTTTTGGTGTTGAGTTGAATGAGTGTTTTATAAATTTTGAATATTAACCTTTTATCAGATATATTGTTGGCAAATATCTTCTCCTATTCAGTAGGCTGACTTTTTGTTTTATTGATGGTTTCCAACGACTACTACTAATACTACTACCATCAGATATTTATAACGCATTCACTTATATGAACTCATTTGAGTGCACAGCAATCCTACCATATGGATGAAACAAAATTTTCGATGTAAAAAATAGGTCAGAAAACTGAGGCAAAGCAAAGTTAAATCACTTGCTCGAGGTGAGGCAAGTGTAAGAAGTAGAGGCAAGACTTGAACCCAAGCAGCGTGGGCCCAGAGTCCTGGTCTCTATTGAATATTTCCATTTATGGGCTATAAATATATTCCCCAGCTTTTCGTTTTCATTTTACTTTTCCTTTGTTTTAAGATTTATGGACGTTTTTAATATTTGTGGACGTTTTTAATATTATTAGTCTTTAAAATGTCCTTTTTTTTTCTTCTTTCAGAGCTTTGTTAAGAAAGTTGTTTTCTACTTCAAGTTTAAATAAATTATTTCATCTTTATTGTAATAATTTTATAAATATATTTAATACTAAATAACTGTGTATGTTATGTTATGATAGAAAAGTGATCTAATTTTATTTAATTTTTTAAAATATCACTTCCTGAATTATGTCTTTTTTTTCTCACTGATTTGGATGCCACGTAAAAAACACGATAAATTACACCATGGCATTCTTCCATAACTGGTTTTTGGAATTTATTTAGACTTTGATTCTACAAATGTCTGTTGAGTTAAAGGTGGGCTAGTGGAGTGTTGAGTCCATCTCGCTTTACAGTTTACTAGGTGCTGAGGCCTTAGTAGTGATGAATGAAATGTTCCCTGGCCCATACAGCTTATAGTTTAGTGAGGCTGGGGACCAAAATAAGAATTTATAATAAACTCTACTAAGTGTCATCAGTGAAGAAATCAGCAGTGTTATTTAAACTAGGTAGGGAAAGCAGAGAAGGCTTCCCTAAAGAAGTAACGTTTAAGCTGAGGCCATGCATTCTTTTCTTTCTTTTTTAAAAGATTTTTATTGGGAAATTGGGGGGATGGGAACAGCGCTGGGGAATTGGGGGAAGGGGAACAGACACATTGCTGTTNAGAGGTATTGATGAGTTGAAGGAGAAGTATGGTTGAAATAAGAGCAAGCAGTAGAAGAATAGAATTTCAATATGTAACATTCAGAAAAGGAATCCTTACCAGAAATGGCGGGATCTAAGGAGGGGCCATGGATGTGAGCTGATGATCACAGTTTTCCTGGTAAACTCCAACTCATTCATCAGGCATCAGCTTAAATATCCCTTCCTAAAAGAAGCTTCCTCTGCCTGGGTTCGACCTTCTTGTCTTTCCCCTCATACTCCACCTGTTATTGTGCCCTGTGTTTTTTCCTTTATAGACTTTTCACATACATTAAGCAATCATATATATATTTACATATATGACCCTTCACCGTCCATTAGATTGTAAACTCTATGAGCCTAGGGCTAGTATCTGTCTTGTTTATTGTTTTATTCCCAGCCCTTGGCACAGTGCTCATATGCAGTGGAACACTTGATATTTCTCTCTCTCCCTGTTCCTTTCTCAGGTGTGACTAACAGTTAAACCATTAAAAATGAAAAGAGAATGAGTACATGTATTAAGGAAAGCAAGGATAAGATCAATTTGGGGTTAAACTTCATGCTACTCCAAGCTATGAATCAGGAGATACTCCAAGCTATGAATTCCAAAAGAGTGGGAGGGTGGATGCAGGAAGAAAAATGGTGCAAGTGGATCAGCCAATTGGCTGCTGCATTCTCAGACCCTTGAGCACCAGCCCCCTCTCAGGGCAGGGCTGCTGGCCTTGGCAGCTACACAGACAGGAGGAGATCGGTCTGTTAAATACTCTGTAGAAGACAGCCCCTCCTCATCCCTGAAGAGAAGAATTAAGCCCCAAGTGACATGTGTGGGCTGGGTTGGGTGGTCTTAGGAGCTAAGAAAGATCCCTGAGGGGGAAATGTTAGATTCTGTCAAAGCCCAGTGTTGTTATGAGTCCCTCTGTCCTCCAGATCCCCAGCCTCAAGATCATTATGAGAAGGGGAGAAAGAGCAATAATCACACCTCCCTCACTTGACGATTCCCACCTCACCCCCTCCACATTCACCTGTGAATTCTTATGCTGTTGGTCCTCATTTCCTGTTGGTCTGATAATTATTCTCATATTTCAAGCCTCTTTATGGTTGTCTGCTTCAGCCATGAGCTCAGTCACAGGAAGAACAATGCTTGACTACACCAAAGAAATCCTACCATGGGCCAAAGGGTAATTGATTGCAGCACACTGATCCTGAAAAATCTCAGTCTGCAGCGATCAGCCAGAACTATTGGGGGAGAGAGAGCCACTCATGCTTTTGATGCAACTTTTCTAACCCAGCCCTGACCACATGGGCCTGGTTCTCAGGGATCTAAGGAAACATGATGTCAACGGGCTGTGTTGCTCATATAAGGAGATATTGAAGATTCAGAATCTAATTGGTGTGGGAGCTTCAGAAAGTGGCAGATGAAGTCTCTGATAGCATCTGATATGGTAAAAGCCATCTCTATTGGCTCTCAGTTGGGAGGATGTTAGGGGGTGTGTCTATTATATTCCCCCCTCCCATTGCTGAAGGCCTTCGTAGGTATGCTGATGCCTCCTCATAGGGTTATTTTGTAGCTGGGACTGTGACCTTGATGACATAGGAGTCAAGATGGCTTTGAACGGACATGTCTTTCTTCAGGGTCTCTGTTTTCTCCTCCTCAACACTGTGGTGGATGCTCAAGGTAGGCGTTGCATCTCTTTCCTTGGATAAAAAGTGAGTGGACACCTTAGTAAAGGGAAAGGCCCCTGGAGTTATGGAGCCAAAGCCCCAATGTAAACCATGTTTTTGACCGAAATGATTGTGAGATCGGCTTTTCTCCTGTGGGTTGTCATAGCGGCAGATTTTGCAAAGAAATGTTTGATCGCAGACTGAGGTGAGCCAGTTTCAGTCCTCTCCTATGTCTCCTGGTTTTCAGGGAGCATCTATTTTGTCCCAGTGGCTCCCCGTGTGTATGAAGGACCAGGAATTGACCTCAGCTGGGCCTCTGGGCTGTTCTTAGCACACTTCATTTGCTTGCTGTGTAGAGGACTGCCCTATAAGCATTTCTATGCTTTATGTATTTATGCTCCTTTAGGGTATGGGTTGTGTGTGCGTGTGTGTGTGTAGTGGATGTGAGAGAACTGTTGGTGTGAGAGGAATAGGGCTGCTGAGAAGTGATTGAGTCAGTTGGTCTGTGGGACACACAGTGCCCCCGCTGTTGAGGTGTCAGGTCAGCTGTATGTAACCAGATCATAGAAAATCTTGCATCTGCCTGATTCTCCTTCTTCAATGTCACAACTCTCACTGCTTGACTGCAGTGTTTGCCCAGCACTTGGCTCTGTGAGAGGCTTTGCCTTCTGGCCTCACCTATTGCTTCTAGGTGTTTGCTGAAGAGAAGAAACTACAGCCATGGCAGGGGACCTCTTCTTTATAGAGATTAACTGATCTACAGCATCAGTTTTATAAAGATCCTGCCCCAGTTCTTGCAAATTGTTCCCTGATTTGTTGATGTCCTAAGATGTTCCTTTCCACTCCCCAGGATCTGTTGTGAATTCAATAGGGTGCATTTTTCTGTCACGCATTCTTCTGTTCCTTCCGGCAAGCTGGTTTCCGCTGAGCCAGAGGACTGGAGGCATCAGTCATGAAATCTAGCCTTCAGCCTCAAGGAGGCAGCTCTTTCAGGTTTGGGTAATGGTCCAGGCTGAGACTGCATACAGCTCTGTCTCTTCTCAATGCTCATTGTCTTCCTCCTAGAGCTCAGTTTCTCTGTGTCATACCTCTTCTTGGGAAATCCCATCCCTCTAAGTTGCTGCTCCTGGAGTGTTGGCCAGCTGCTAGTAAGATTCTTCTGATGACAGCAGTGCAGAGGTGGGTTTTAGTCCATGAGAGGTATAGTCAATGGGTGTTTTCATAACAAGCCCCCCTCTTCTTACTAGGAAAACTGGGAAATTTCCTCAGTGGTTACTTAAGAAGCAAGAATATTTCACCAAGGCAAGCATTCTTGCTGTTTCCCCTGGAACAACACCGTTTAGTGTTATTCTACTAAAACTTTATTCTTCTACTTCACATGGCATTGGACTTGCTCCTTGTAAAACAATAGTTTTGGCCTTTCTGAGCATTTGATGTTTTCTGAGCTGGGCACACATTACGGGAGTCTCCACTGTGAAATCCATGATGAGCACTGGCAAAAAATCATCCCTTCAACCACAATTTATTCTATTATACACAAAAACATAAACCCTCAAAGACTGGGTGATTTGGTTTATATTATTTTGTAGCCTGCTTTTAAAAATTAACAATATTTTATGGATATCTTCCTATATCATTAACTAGTCTTCCTTTATATACTAAAATGTTTTATTATAGTATTACAAAAATATAGAATATTACAGGGATAATTTGGGAAATTTAATTGCCTCCAATGATTGCATTATATGACTGACATGCAGTATAATCACTTAATCACCTGTGTTGGGCGTTTAGTTGTTTTCAGCATATTTGCTGTTATGAAAAAGGTTCCTCAACTTCCTTGTATTTAAATGTAAGGACTATTCAATATTGTTTCTCTTAATAACATTTTAAAAATGGAATTGCTCTTTTATAGGCTATAAATACATTTAAGCTTTTTTTTTTTAAGATTTTTATTGGGGAATTGGGGGAAGGGGAACAGACAAGTTGATGTCCTTTTGTTCTTCAGTCTAGTTGTGGAGGACGTTGCTTCACTGGCCCAAGTTGGCACCATCATTGCGCTCTTCCCGGGTGAGGCAGATCAGTCGCCGGCTTCTGGACGGCTGCTCACTGCAGCTGCTGGCCGCTCACGCTGGCTGCTGGCTACACACGGTAGCCCATGGCAACCCACTGCCGCAGGGGCTGCAGCCTACGCCATCGCCGGCGACTCACGGCAGCCCAGCTCCAGGTTGAGCTGTTGTTCAGCATCTTAGCTGTAGAGGGCAGTGTCACTGGCCCTCATATGTGGGATCTGAACTGGGGCCCTCTGGCGTCCCAAGCCAGCTCTTAACCAATGCACCACTTGGCCGGCCCCATTTAAGCTTTTGATACATAGTGATTGTCTGCCAGAAATGTTTGCATGGAATTTTATTCCCACTAACACTGGATGAGAATGTTAGTTTCCACCTACCTTCACCAACATTGGCTTTTTATCAAGTTGTTAAATCATAGCCAGTTTCGTAGGTAAAACTAATGTATATTAGGTAATTTAATCCTTCATTTGTGAATTACTTGCTCATGGCATTTGTCCTTTTTATCTTGGCATGTTTGTCATATTTGTCATGATTTATGTTGGAGCTCTTTATTACTACTACTACTACTGCTGGTACTATGACTACGACTACGACTACTAGCACTACTACTACTGTTACTACTACTACTACTACCATCAGGTACTTATACTGCATTCACTTATATGAAATCATTTGAATGTACAATCATCCTACCACATAGATGGAAATAATTTTTGACCTAAAAAAATAGATCAGGGGCTGCCCGAGTGGCGCGTTGGTTAGAACCTGGTTTGGGACACCAGCTCTGAGCAGCAGGGCGCCAGTTTGGATCCCACATGAGGGCCAGTGACACTGCACCCTCTACAGCTAAGATGGTGAAAAACATCTCGACCTGGAGCTGAGCTGTCATGAGTCGCTGGCAATGGTGTAGGCTTCAGTGGGGCTTGCCCGCAGTGGGCGTGAACTTTAGTGAGCTGCCATGGGCAGCCCTGAGTGGCTGTCCAATGTCCGGGAGTGACTGCCTCATTTGGGAAGAACGCACTGATAATAGCAACAGAGGCCGGTGAAGGGACATCCTCCACACCGAGACTGAAGAACAACAAAACCAACAACTTGTCTGGTCCCCTTCCTCGATTTCCCAACGCTGTTCCCCTCCCCCAATTCCCCAATAAAATCTTAAAAACAAAAAAATAGATCAGAAAACTGAGGCAAAGCAAAGTTAAATCACTTGACCGAGGTGAGGCAAGTAGTAGTAGTAGAGGCAAGACTTGAACCCAACTGGGTCCAGAGTCCTGGACTCTATTGAATTTTTCGTTTTATAGACTATAAATATTTTCCCCAGCTTTTTGTTTTCATTTTAGTTTTTTTTTTTTTAGATTTATGGAAGTTTTAAATATTATTAGTCTATAAAAATATCCTGTTTTATTTCTTCTTTCAGAGCTTTCTTAAGAAAGTTCTTCTCCACTTCAAGTTTAAATAAATTATTTCATCTTTATTGTAATAATTTTATAAATATATTTAATATTAAATAACTGTGTAAGTTATGTTATAATATAAAAGTGATCTAATTTTATTTAATTTTTTAAAATATCATTTCCTGAATTATATCTTTTTTTTTCTCACTGATTTGGATGCCACTTAAAAAACATGATAAATTACACCATGGCATTTTTCCATAACTGCTTTTTGGAATTTATTTAGACTTTGATTCTACAAATGTCTGTTGAGTTAAAGATGGGCTGGTGGGATGTTGAGTCCATCCCCCTTTACAGTTTACTAGGTGCTGAGGCCCTGGTGGTGATGAATGAAATGTTCCCTGGCCCATACAGCTTATAGTTTAGAGAGGCTGGGGACCAAAATAAGAATTTATAATAAATTCTGCTAAGTGCCATCAGTAAAGAAATCAGCAGGGTTATTTAAACTAGGTAGGAAAAGCAGAGAAGACTTCCCTAAAGAAGTAACATTTAAGCTGAGGCCATGCATTCTTGAATGAAGTTGTTCATTGTTTACAATTTATAGTATTATTGATAATGTCTAATATAATATATTATATGGACTCATGTATGCATACATGTTTAGTATAATACATTTCTATGATCATTTATTTTAAGTCATTTATTTCAATTATTAAAAGCTGAGAATTGTATTGTAAGCTCTTTGCATCTTCAAAAGCTTTTTACTATATATATATATTCCTATTTGTCTAGCTTTATTGAAATATAATTGATATATAATATTGTGTACATGTAAGGTGTACAATACGATTATCTGAAACACATACATATTATGAAATGATTACCTCAATAAAGTTGGTAAACGCATCTATCACATCTCATAGTTTTGCTTTTATAACAGCTTTTAAGATCTACTCTAGTAGCAACTTTCAATTATGCAATACAGTAGTATTAACTATAATCACCGTGTTGAACATTACATTCCCAGAACTTATTGATGTTTTAACTGGAAGTTTGTACCCTTTGACCACCTTCATCCATTTCCTCCCCCATCCCCACCCCGCTCCTGGCAACCAGCAATTTATCCTCTGTCTCTATGAGTTCAGATTTTTACATTCTACATGTAAGTGACATCATATAGTGTTTGTCTTTCTCCATCTTACTTATTTCACTTAGCATAATGCTCTCAAGGTCCATCCCTGTTGTCCCAAAAGGCA
>NW_017732012.1:15258-55582 GCF_001890085.2 Hipposideros armiger
AATTTCTTTCATTTTTATGGCTGAATAATATCCTATTGTGAAACTCCATTGAATGTTACTGCTCGTAACATCAAGGTGATGTTAATTGTGTTTTTTGACCTTGATGGAATTATGTGAGCTGAGTTTGTACCCAGGAACACTACAGTGAGCTCTGAATATTATAAGGGCTCATCAGAACATTTAAGAAATGATGTGCATAGAAAACGGCCTGAGAAACGGGCAAAAGGTTTCATCCTCCATCATGACAATGCTCCATGTCACACATCACTTCTGGTACAGCAATTTCTGCCAAATAAAAACATTATGGTGTGTCCTCATCCACCTTATTCACCAGATCTGGCATTGTGCAACTTCTGGCTCTTCTCCAAAGTCAAAATGACCATGAAAGGTAAATATTTTGAATCGATTCAGGACATCGAGGCAGCCATGACAGCACAACTAAAGACACTCACTATAGAGGACTTCCAGAGCTGCTTCAGAAAGTGGCAAGAACTATAGGATAAGTGTGTTCAAAGTGAGAGTTGGGGGAGGAAGTGTATTTTGAGGCTATCTTTCCTCCTTGGCTGCTAAAAAGACTAGTGCTAAAATTTAGGCAGCTGTGTTTATCCTTGGAGTTCATATATTTGCATCATTTTTCTCATCTTGACTTTTTTCCTTGTTGTTACTTTTCTCTGCCTTCCTTGCATGAGTCTTATTGTAAACTAGCCCACATACTTTGAGCTAAAGCAGCTAAACAAGGTAAATACTGAAAAGAAAAAGTCCTCAACAAATATATCTCCAGGGGTCGCATCTTCATACTGTAGAGAGTGATTTCATTTCCTCCAAAACTTGTACAAAAATCAGAAATGCCAAGGTTTTACTCCTCTACTTATATCTTTGTCCAAATGGCAAAAATACAATTGGGGTAATTACATTTTTAAGAATCTGATTACAACTTTTTCCCCCTCCTGATAACAAACCAAGCACATCAGGGGTATCTTATGTTTAAGTTTAAACCAAATAACATGCATTAACTTTACAGTTATCTGACTTCTTGTACATACATTTGCTATTGTTACCTCTAAGGCCCTATCACTTATCAACAGGTTGGATCCCAGCCAGGGAATCAGAGGATATTTTTAGATCTCCCAGTATTCATCTCACCATTCACAAGATTGTGTCTCTTGTTTGTAAGCTGGTACTTAGATGTGCTATAATTTCTTCCTTCCCCAGGACAATTAAGAAGCCATTTCAGTTTCATGAGGAACAAGGGCTTCAGGAAGACTAGTGGCACAGGGCCCCTGGAAATGAAACGGGAATCTTTTGGTGGCTGGGGTGTTTTCCATGTTAAATTTGGCCACTGGAACGCCCCTGGCCGACATCTGGGGGGCAAACATGGTGGCAGGATAAACCACAGAGGACATTCTCACCACTAGACATAAGTCACAGAGGGCCAGCTCTCTGTCCACCTCCTCCAGAATGTCAGGATCCAGGTTTTCTCCAAACCATATTACTTTAGGTGACAACAGGCCCCCGCACCCTGCCTCTTCAATCCCAGTTTCTCAACTGGGATTCTGGCATCTTGTGTTTCGGGTTCTGGAGCACCTTTTTTCTGATAAAACTGGACAAATTGGACTCTTATGGGTCTCAGCTGCAACTCCACAAGAGGTACACCGAGTTTTAAATACGCTACCATGGATTTCCAGAAGGTTCTTGGTGCCAACCTTGCAGTGCAGCTCGTCAATGTTTTGGGTGATGACCATGTGGCTCTAATCATGCAGCCAGGCCTCACACTTGACAATGGCAAGGTGCCTGGGGCTCGGCTCTGTGCTCTGCATGACTTCCCGCCGGTAGTGGTAGAACTCCCATACCCAAGACCAGTTGTGGGCAAAGGCCTCAGGAGTGGCCAGGTCTTGAACTTGAACAAGCCAATGTTAGGCAAATTTTGGTTCCTGAGGCAGCTGGAGACTTCAATCCACAATAAGCTGGGAAATTAATTTTCTGGGGACAATTTAGAAAGGTCCCATTAGGTTTCCTTTGTAGAACTAATTCTTTTTTTTAATTAAAGTTTATTGGGATGACAATTGTTAGTAAAGTTACATAGACTTTAGGTGTACAGTTCTGAAATACATCATCTATATATCACATTGTTTTTTCACGACCCAGAGTCAGTACTTTTCCCATGACCATATATTGGACCCCCTTTCCCTCATCTACCACCCCCTTCCTTCCTTCTCCTCTGGTAACCACTAAGCTATTGTCTGTGTCTGCGTTTCTGTTTCTTCATTTGTTTGTCTTGTTCTTTTGTTGTTTTCAGTTTTATACACCACATATCAATGAAATCATATGGATCTTGACCTTTTCTCTCTGACTTATTTAGCTCAGTATAATTATCTCAAAACCCATCCATATCATCACAAATGGTACTATTTCACTTTTTCTTATGGCAGAATAGTATTATATTGTGTATATATATATATATATATATATATATATATATATATATATATATATATATTACAACTTATTATCCAAACATCCATCGAAGGACACTTTGGTTGTTTCCATGTCTTGGCCACCGTAAATAAAGCTGCAACGAACATTGGAGCACATATATCTTTATGGGTAATTCTTGAGATAGGCTGCAGGAGGTGGGAACGGTGACGGCCCCTCCCACTTTGGTCTTATTTCTCAGGATTGCCATGGGTATTCGGGGTCTTTTATGGTTCCATATTAATTTTAGGATTATTTGTGCTAGTTCTGTGAAAAATGTCATTGGTATTTTGATAGGGATTGCATTGAATATATTTATTGTTTTGGGTAGTATGGATATTTTAACCGTATTCTTTCTATGCATGTGCATGGTGTATGTTTCCATCTATTTGTATGTTCTTTAATTTCTCTCTTCATTGTCTTACAATTTTCTGAGTACAGGTCTTTTACTTCCTTTGTTAAATTTTTTCCTAAGTATTTGGTTTTTGATGCAATTATAAATGGGATTGTTTTCTTAATTTCTTTCTGATAGTTAATTATTGGTGTATACAAATACAACTGATTTCTGAATATTAATTTTGTATCCTGATAGTTTACTAAATTCATTAATCAGTTCTAATAATTTTTGGTGGAATCTCCGGGGTTCTCTCTATATATTATCATGTCATCTGCAAAAAATGACTATTTTACTTCCTTCTTTCCAATTTGGATAACTTTTACTTCTTTTTCTTGTCTGATTGCTGTGGCTTGGATTTCCAGTAGTATGTTGAATAAAAGTGGTGAAAGTGGGCATCCTTGTCTTTTTCCTGATCTTAAGGGAAATGCTTTTAGCTCTTCTCCATTGAGTATGATGTTAGCTGTGGGTTTGCCATATATGGTCTTTATTAGGTTGAGATATGTCCCTTCTATTCTCAATTTGCTGAGTTTTTATCATAAATGGATGCTGAAGAGCACCTTTTCATATGCCTGTTGGACATTTATCTATCTTCTTTGGAAACATGTCTATTCATGTTCTTTGCTTACTTTAAAATCAGATTTTTTTTTTCACTGCATTATATGAGTTCCTTACATATTTTGGATATTAACTCCTTGTCAGGTATATAATTTGCAGTTTATTTGTCTCATTTCACCATTGAGTATGTTGTTAACTATGGGCTTCTCATACATGGCTTATATTATGTTGAAGATTGTTCTTTCTATATCCAATTTTTTGAAAGTTTGAACTTTGTCTAACACTTTTTTTGCATCTATTGAGACGATATAATTTTTATCTTTTATTTAATTAGGTAGTATATTACATTTATTAATTTGCATATGTTGAATCATTCTTGCATTAAGGACAAATTCCTCTTAATCATGGTGTATAATGATTTTATTTTTATTTATTTATCTTTAAAAGAAATTTTATTGAGGAACAGTGTGTTTTTCCAGGACCCATGAGCTCCAATCAAGTAGTTGTCTTCAACCTAGTTGTGGAGGGAGCAGCTCTGTGGCCCATGAGGGGATTGAATCGGCAACCTTGGTGTTATGGGCACTGTGCTGCAACCACCTGAGCTAACAGGCCACCCCGTGTAATGCTTTTAATGTGCTGTTGAATTTAATTTGCCAATATTTTGTAGAGAATTTTTGCATTTATATTCACCAGGAACATTGCCCTGTAACTTTCTTTTCGTGTTGTATCCATACATGGCTTTGGTATTGAATTAATGCTGGCCCTATAAAATGATTTTGGGAATGTTTCTTCTTAAGTTTTTTTTGAAGAGTTTTAATAGGATTGATGTTAATTCATCTTTAAATGTTTAGTGGAATTCATCAATGAAAACCTCTGCTCCTGGTCTTTTCTTAGTTGGAGGATTTTAAATTGCTGATTTAATTGCCTATCTCATTATTGATCTATTTAGATTTACTGTTTTTTACAGAAAGTTATTATTTCTGCATTTCTTGTGAAGGACAATTTTGGTGGGTAAAGGATTCTTGTTGAGAGCTTCTTTCTCTTAGCATTTTGAACATATAATTCCATTGTCTTCTGGCCTGCATGGTTTCTTTTTCTTTTCTTTTTTAAAAAGGAGAAAATCAAAGTTTTAATACATGAACATGATCAATTCACATAAGCATGAAAATTCCAAAGACAGTGAAGGGTATATGACATTTTTGGACAAAGGAAAAAGTGGAGGGATGGGGTACTAGATTTAAGAAGAGAGAATGGGCAATTTACAGATAGTAGAGGAAGAGTGGAACTAACATGGCAAACAAATTCTTGCTACGCAACTCAGAAACAATGGAACACAGGCGATATCTAGCCAACATGCTTGGAGCTTTCTTGACTAATGCTAGGATGAAGATTCTCAAGGTGATTAAGCCAAGTCTCTCTTCTTAAGACAGGGCTTTCTGTCTGAATCTCTTATGCAGAAAAACACAGGTTTCAAAGGATCTGTCTGATTCTTGTTTCTTAATAAACAACTTAAAATCAATATCCCAAAAAGTAGCTTCAAAGAAGCAATCCCTCTCCTGGGTATATACCCTAAAAATTGGAAACCTTTATCTGTAAATATATATGTGCTTTGATGTTCATTGCAGCTTTATTTATGGGGGCCAAGACATGGAGACAACCAAAGTGTCCTCTGATAGATGATTGGATAAAGATGTGGTATATATACACAATGGAATACTATTCTGCCATAAGAAAAGATAAAATAGTGTCATTTGCGAAAACATGAATGGATCTTGGGATTATTATGCTAAGTGAAACAAGTCGCAGAAAAAGTTGAGAACCATATGATTTTACTGATAGGTGGGATATAAAACTGAAAGCAACAAAGGAACAAGACAAACAAATAAAGAAACAAAAACTCACAGACACGGAATAGTTTAGTGGTTACCAGTAGTGGTTGCCAGAGGGTAAGGGGAAAAGAAGGTGGTAAATGAGAGTAAACAGGGTCAAAATACGGTGATGGAAGGAGAACTGACTCTGGGTGGTGAACACACAATGTAATATATAGATGATGTATTACAGATTTATATACTTGAAACCTATGTAATTTTACTAACCATTGTTACCCCAATAAATTTTAATTAAAAAAAAAAACCCCAGTAACATTGGAGAGATGGGACACATACACCAACATAGAAAAATTGTATATTCTGTGTTTTGTTCAAGTGCATGGTTTCTTTTGAGAAATTTGCTGATGGCCTTGTGGGAGTTCCCTTGTTTGAAACAATAATTTTTTACTCTTACTGCTTTAAAAATTCTATTTGTGTTTCGTAAAAGACAGTGTTTTTTTTTTTTTAGTTGAGCCGTCCTGCCACCTGTTGGCAGCTCAGTGGCAGCTCAGCTTGGGCCAGGCATCGAACCGCTGTTGCTCGGAGCTCAAACTCTTGAGTGAGCTCTTAACCAACTGAGCCACTTGGCTGCCCCGGTAAAAGACAGTTTTAATATAATGAGTCTTGGAGAAGATAGTTTTAGATTGAAATTTTGGGGTGACCGATAAGCTTCATGAACTTGGATATTCAAATCTTTCCCCAGGGTTGGGAAATTCTCAGCCATTATTTATTTAAATAATTTTATATCCACTTTTTCCTCACTTTTTGTGGGACTCCATGATGAGTAAATTGTTTGCTTGGTGGTGTCCCATAGATCCTGTAGGCTTTCTTTATTCTCTCTCTCTCTTTTTTTTAGCTCCTCTGATTGGATAAGTTCAACTGATACATCTTCTAATTTATTGAATTTTTCTTCTGCTTGGTCAAGTCTACTGTTGAAGCCCTCTATTAAATTCTTCATTTCATTCATTCAGCTCCAAAATTTCTGGTTCATTCTTTTCTTTTTATGTTTTCTATCTTTTTGTTGTTCTCATTTTATTTGTATTGTTTTCCTGATATCATTAAATGTTCATCTGTGTTTTCTTGTAGCTGTCTGAGCATCTTTAGAACAATTATTTTGAATTCTTTGTCAGGCAATTTCTGAATCTCCAGTTTTTGGGGACTAGTTACTGGAGGTTTACTGCATTCCTCTGGTATAATTTTGTTTCCCTGATTCTTTATGATATCTAGTCTCTTGAAGGTGTCTGCACATTTGAAGAAGAAGTCACTTCTTCCAGATTTTATGGACTGACTTCAATAGTTAGGGGAAGCCTTTCACCTGCAGTTGGAGGCACACTGGGTTGTGCTATGACCCTGACTCTATTGGTGCAGGGTGCCAGGTGCAGAGACAAGTGGTGGCACTAGGTCTGGGTCTGTCATGTCTTTTTGGATCGGGTTGCTAATATCTACAGCATTGACAACTGTGTGGACTTTGATAAGCATTTTGGGGTCCTTCAGTGGTTGCAAGGGCCAACCTCAGCAGCGCCTCAAGGTCCAGTGGCTAGGGATGATGGCAGGTAGCAGTGGTGGCCAGAACCAGTGGAGTGCACACATTTGGCTTCGGGGGCTAGCTGCAGGTGCCTGTGTAGGGGAGGTGCCAGTTGCAGACACACATGTGGTGGTGGGGGCCTGGGAAAACAGTGAGGGCCTGGGCCAACTAAGGTCTCACTGGTAGCTGTGAAGGCCCTGGTTCTTGGTATGCTCTCCCATGGCTGTACACTCTTCCCTGGGCCTGGGCACTGTAGTGGAGGCTGGTGATGGGTGTCAGACTGGTGATAAGCAAGTGCACAGTTGGAGAGTCTGGCCCTGAGCACCTGCATGGTGTTGAGGGTCAGTCCTGTGGGTTTAGGCTAATGTTTTACATTCATGCCCCCCCAGGGGTGTGAGCAGGCTGCCAGTGCTATTCCTAGGCTCCAGAGGAAGTGGAAGGGCAGGGAGCAGGGAAGGATCCCAGAGGTGAGTGTCAGTGAATGTGTATACTGTGAGGCTAAATGTGGTGAAATTTGCAGAAGATATGCAGCATCTATGTGGGCTATTAATTTTTTCAGTGGTAAAATCTACTCTGTTTATCTGTAGGCAGGTTATTGTGAACTGTGATTCCTCCTGATGCATGGCTGCTGTTTGTCTCCCCTGCTTTTCTTCTTCATTCCTGGTCATCTCTGTCCATCTCAGTTTTGCCAGTCTGGGTGAGTTGAGACTGAAGTAGGACTTTCATGTGGTGCTACAGAAGGCTATGAAAGCTGGTTGCTCAGTCTGATCTTATTTTCCTGGTGAGGGAAACTCTCTTGATGCTTTTGGCATTGGGTAACAATGGCTTGGGGGATGGGATGATGCAGGCAAAATGAAGGTGTTTTCATGTTGCTGAAATTTCGTGTCTGCAAAGCCTTCCCATAACTGTTTTGGTTTGTGGACAGCTATCTAATTGTTGATCTTTGTTGGGGGGATGGAGGCTGGTGTCTCCTATATCTCCACTTTGTTGATGTTGCTTCTGAGGCCCTTGTACTTTAACAAAATATTTTTGAGTATAGAATTTTAGATTGGCAAGTTTTTTTTAACACATCTAAGGTTTCAGTCTACTGTATACAAACATTTCTTATTCTTGCCAACTTAAATGTTTTCCAATTTGAGGTAATATATATCAAGTTTCTATCTTAATAATTTTCTCTTTGTCATTTTCTGCTGTTTATTATCATTTTAGCAAGAATAAGGTAGATTATGTTGTAGTAACAAATAGCCAAAATTTATTTTTACACTACATGTTTTATTCAGTTTGAGAGGGCCTCTGCTTATCATAATTATTCAACTACTTGGGTTGTTGAATGCCCTACATCTTATTATGCCACCACCTCAACACAAGGCAGCAGGATTTGCTGTGGTAGAAGCATATACAGTAAATCCTCACTTAATGTCATGAATAAGTTCTTGGAAACTATGACTTTAAGTGAAACAACACATAATAAAACCAATTTTACCATAGGCTAATTGATGTAAACAAGAGTAAGTTTCTATGTCATATTTCCAGCCACAAAGCATCACCAAACTTCTAAGTAAAGAACCAAAACACTTCTAACTTTAAACATTGAAGTCAATGTTAGCTATTCATATATTTAAGAAAATGGAAACAAGTCAGATAATTACTTTCCAACCTGTTGATTCTAGTTCAGCATTGTGGGTGTGGGCAAGGAGTGGTTCAGAGTACAAGGTGGGAACCAACCCTGAGTGGGATGCCATTCCATTGCAGGGTGTGCTCACATATACGCCCATCCTCACTTAGACTGGGACAATTTAAACAAACCAGTTCACCTAATGTGCACATCTTTGAGATGTGGGAAGAAACTGGACTACCTGGAGAAAACCTGCACAGACTTTAGGAGAATGCAAAATCTCCACATGGACAGTGACCGTGCCTGGGAACTGATTTCTTTTCTCCTCAACATTATAACAAAACAACATTGAATGAAACATGTTACTCGAGGCCCTGCTGTATTGACTCTTAACTGTTTCTATCTGAAAGTGACACACACCATTTGTTCTCACACTTCATTGGATAAACCAGGTCACATGGTTATGCTTAACTTCAATCAGGCAAGGAAGTATTAATATTTCCACATGCCCAGAATAAGAGAATTTGAAATATTGATGAACACTAGTAATGTTACCACATCTATGATGTGTGTACAAATGAATGAATTTCTTTTTATATATGTTGCTTGAGTTTTGTTGGGCTTATTCACTCTTACAATTTTTTTCTTTCATCAGTTCTGGAAAATTCTCAGCCTATATTTTTCAAATATTGCCTCTGCTCAATTTTCCCTTTCTTTATCTCTCTGTCTCTTCCTTTCCACATTTCAATTTCATGTGTTTTAAACTTTCTTATTCTGTTTTGTTTGCTGATCCTCCTTTATTTTCATCATTTTGCTCCTCTGTACAACATTCCAGATAACTTCCGACTTATTGTCACTTCACTATTTCTCTCTTTACCTGAGTTTAATCTGATCCAAAAATTTTAATCTCAATAAATATATTTTTCATTCACAGAAGTTATTTTTTTGTGTTAACAAATTTTATATGCATTTTCTAGTTTTGTGAAGAGATTTTAAGAGTATATTTTGTTTCTTCAAACATGTTATATGTATTATACATAAGTGTATTCTTGAATATAAATGTGTTATAAAACCTAATACCTGATGTATCTAAAATCAGATCTCTGTGTCTGTCTCAGTAGTTTCTTTTGGTTCTTGTTAATGGACCTTTGTTTCTTTGTGTGCCTATTTATTTCTGACAATGTACTGGTCACTTTATTTATAAAAATTATTTATGGAATTAATTTGACATCTAGGATGAAAGTAATTTCCTGTAGAGAGGGTTTTCTTTTTCTTTTTAGAAATCATTTTATGGTATTATCAGTAGTGAACCACCTTAATACAAGTGAAAAATCTGATATTAACTGGACAATCTAGAGATTCAAACTCTGAATCTAATTCCATACAAGGACATGTCTATTTCAGCTGGTATACTGGCCTATTGTGGAGAATGTTTTTTGTTAGATGTCTCATCTGGGTGTGGATTTGGGATTTGTTTTATGCATCTTCACCATCAGAGGCCATAAAAAAAAAAACACCACACATTTTCTTGGATAGACTAATGTCCTCAGGGAAAAAGCACATTCCATGCTCCTGTATCTCAATGAATTCTCATTTTTGTTTCACATTTTTCCTTATTTTTCCTTTTCATCTTATCAGGTTTTTAAATTGGTTTAAGATAACTTTTAGTATATTTTATTCCACTCATTTATTTTCAGTAGAAAAGATAGCCTCAAGAACCATGTCTACTATTACTGAGAAAGTCTCCTGGAACTTTTCAGAGTAATGAAATCATCTGTTTGTTTGTGTCACCAACTAGATATAGGCTATCTGAAGGCAAGAACATTGTCTTATTATTTTCTGTATTTACATCATTTAGTAAAAAAACTGCTCCCAATAATAACTTTAGTATTAGTAAAAGTAGCTTCTTGTATCCTTCTAGGGTCTATTTAAATCTTTTACTCTTACCTTAATGTCAGACTTTTAAAAAACTCTGAGTAAGCATCATAGGACGTCTTCCTTCTTCTACTACGTCCTTTACCTCCTTCCTGTTTATCTTTATTTCCTTCCTAGAATAGATCTCCCCAGGTGGTATTGACTGAATTGTGCCCCTCCAAAATTCATATTTTGATGTCCTGGCCCCCCAAATGACTGTCTTTGGAGACGAAGTCTTTGGGAGAAAATTAAAGTTAAATGAGGTCATAGGGGTGGGGCCCTAATTCAATAAATAGGACTGGTGGTCTTATCAGATGGGAAAAAGAGAGAGACATTTCTCTCTTCCTCTCTCCCTGTGCACAAGTAGTGAGAAAGCCATGTGAGCACACAGTGAGATGAGAGTGGCCTGCAAGCCAAGAGAATAGGTCTCAGATAAAAATTGCCTTGCTAGCACCTTCATCTTGGACTTCCCAGACTTCAGAACTATGAGAAAATAAATACATTTCTGTTGTTTAAGCCACACAGTCTTATGGTATTGTGTTGTGATGGCCTGCCTGAGCAGACCAATGCACCAGCATTCTTTTCACATTCAGCATCTTTCCAGACATCACCGTCTTTGGTGCATCACTTCTGTTTTCCAGAGTGGAAGCATATGGAGCCAGGCATAGACCTGAGCAGTGTATGGATACCCCAGGGACAGAGTCCTGATTAGATAATAAAAAAAATTTCTCATTGTGATGACCCCAATTCAAAGTCAATGGAGATGATTCTAGGGTCTCAGGAAACTCACTTCTCTGTTCTTGACAGGAAAGCAGGAACCTAGGTTATTAAATGAGAAACAAATATGACAAGAGAGGTAGTTTGGGTCTCAGTTCCAGGTAGGACCAAGGTCACAGAATTAGTCCCTCAAGAAGAAGTTTTATTTTGATGAAGCAGTTAAGCCACTCATATAAAGCTCAGCTTGTCCACTCTGCTATTTCCTGACTCTGGAAGGAACCCCTAAATTAGTTACATATTGCTGTGCAACAAGTTACTGCTAAACTTGGTAGTTTAAAATAGTAAACGTCTAGTATCTCATAGTTTCTGTGGGACAGAAATCTGGGCATGGCTTATCTGGGCCCTGTAACTCATGATCTCTCACAAGGCGACAATCATCTTAGGGTTCAACTGGGGGTCCAACTTATTCACCTGGTGATTGGCAGTATTGAGGCCTTGGTGGACAGTTTGATTAAGAGCCTCAGTGTGTTGCTGGCTGTTGGCTGGAGGCCTCCCTCACTTCCTTGCCATGTGAGCCTCTCCATAAGCAGCTCCCATTATAGCAGCTGGCTTAATCAGAGCAAGACAGTTCAACAAGAAAGAAACTAGTCTTCTTGAACCCTAAACTCTTAAGTGACATCTCATCATTTTTGCCAAATTCCATGTATTAGATGTATGTTACTAGGTTCAGCCCACATTCAACTGTGGGGGAGATTATATAAGGGTGTGAATACCAGGAGGCAGGAATAACCAGGACATTTTAGAGACCGTTAAACACAGCTCTCTGTTTCAAAGCTAGATGAGAGTGCTCCCAATGGGACAGAAGAGAGGGAAGATTCCTCCACTAGCCCCATGGGCCATGAACTATAACTGAGAGGGTAAAGCTGGGCCCCTACCAGCCTCAGGCATATCTACTGGGATGGCTGCATCCAGAGTCCTCTGAAGGCCTGTCTTCAGTGGTGTGCCTGGAGCTGGGTCCTACTAGCTTGTGGGAAATAATTGTGTGCATCTCTTTCCAACTCCATGTTTAGTGATGCCACATTGGTAGCTTTTTTTTTGGGGGGGTGGGATATTTACACTGCAGAAATCAATAAATGCTATACATCAGGGATTTTTTTTTACCCCAGAGAACTCATTTTTAAATACTTACCAGCATGCTACTGCATGGCCTTTAAAAATCTCTCCTGTGTCCTGTGTTCTGTGTCTGTGTCTCTCTTGCAGTGGTGGAGCTGAGGCTGAAGAATGGAGGCCACCGCTGTGAGGGGAGAGTGGAAGTGAAGCAGGAAGGAATATGGGGCACAGTGGGTGATTACAGCTGGTCCTTGAAGAATGCAGCTGTGGTGTGCAGACAGCTGGAATGTGGAGATGCTGTTGACACTTCCAGAAAGCCTCCTCTTGAATCAGGGGCTGGGCTCACTTTGTTGTTTTCTTGTAAAGGGACAGAATCAACTGTTAAAGACTGTCATCATTATTTTCGTTTGTACAACAGTAGGTATATCTGGAATGCTGGAGTAGTCTGCTCAGGTAAGGCCTGTCTGGTCTGGCAGGGGATCTCAGCAGGAATAACCTCAGTCTCATTCCCAGAATAACTGAGAATATGGGATCACAGCCTTTAGAGCATACTTGGGTGAAGATCAGTCACACACTGATTCCTAAAGTATTAGGTACTCGAGGGAGCATAAGGGCTTGCTTGGCCATGCACAGTAAAGGGTCCAGACCTATGAATCACTGGACCCTTCATCTCTGTGGTGTGTCATGAGAGGTAGGGAGGTGGGGTCAAAAGTTTTATATAAGTACATGTGCTGAGTTGTAGCTGTATGAACTAGTTTCATCATGGTAGCTATTTGTATTCTTTCATGAGGTGGTGAGGTGCATCCACAAAAGAGGTCATGGGAGAGGCACAGGAAAACAAAGCTCGTTATTCTCACAAGTCCTAGAGAGACAGAGTCACTTAATGCCACAAGGGGACCACATGGAAAAAATGCCAAGAAAGCGGACTCAACCATGGAGGTGGAGAGCCAAGAGAGAGAGTGAAGACCCATGAATAAATAAATTATATTGGGGGTCAGGGTGGCATACACAAGCAAAAGGCATAAGGGGAATTCGTTGTTGTGTTTGAATGGGACTAGGTCACAGTCAGGAAAGGGCAAGTAGCGGAACTTGTGGCAGGGGTCAGCCTTATCACATTGGTGCACCTGGTTACTGGGCTGGGCGCTCACAGCCTGTTTGTGGGGATGTTGAGGCAGAGGGAAAATATGAAGTTTTAAAATTCACAATACAGTAGCTGGAGCAAAGCAAGTACTAGACAGTGAGGCCAAGAGAGCCTGAAGTGGCACATACGAGGTTCAATACTGTCTAAGTGTATTTGACCTATGCCAAAGTGGAGGCAGTGAAGACAGCAATGAAACTAGAATATAAATGGGTGGTCTCAGTATTTGCCAGAGATATTTCCAATTGTTATCAGAATGGTTCATGAAATGTCCAAGACACTAACACCATCAGAACAGCTAACTTGGGGAAGATATGATCAGATATCACAGTGAATTCCCTAAGGTATGTGATTGGGTGTCAGATAAGGGCCATCTCATCTGATGGGATGGTGAAACAGGTGGAGACCTGAGTACATTTGCAATAGGTCCTTAGCCACCCAACAGACTGACCTCATAGCCAACCAACTCTTGTTATACATGGGGAAGATCACTGGCAAAGGGGTCTTTTTTGAACTCACCTTCAGCAGATCATTGATGATGCTAATTGGGGCCCTAAAACAAAACAAAACAAAACAATTATTTTAATTTAAAGCTATTTTATTGCGGTATGATTGACATATGAAAAGATATACATATTTCATGTATACAACTTGATGACTTTCAAGATAAGCATGTCTGTGAAGCCATTACCACAATATATGCCATAAATCTATCATCTTAAAATTCTCTTTCATTATTATTATTATTAAAATAATAATTTCTTTCTGTTTATATCTTGATTTTAAATTGTCTATATTTTACCTTTCAATTGAAAAACATTTAAATTTATTGAGGTGACAATGGCTGGTAAAATTAAATAAGTTTCAAGTGTATAATTCTATAATACATCTTCTACATATCACATTGTGTGTTCACCACCCAGAGTCAGTTGTCTTTCCATCACCACATATTTGACCCCCTTTACCCTCTTCTACTATCTTCCTCCCCTTTTACCCTCTGATAATCACTAAACTGTTGTCTGTGTCTATGAGTTTCTGTTTATTTGTATGTATTGTTCCTTTGTTGCTTTCAGTTTTATATCCCACATATGAGTGAAGTCATATGGTTCTTGACTTTTTCTGTCTGACTTATTTAGCTTATAATAATAATCTGAAGATCCATCCATATTGTCACAAATGGCACTGCTTCATCTTTTCTTATGGCAGAGTAGTATTCCATTGTGTATATATACCACATCTTCTTTATCCAATCATCTGTTGAAGGACATTTCAGTTGTTTCTATGTTTTGGCCACCATAAATAAAGCTGCAATGAACATCAGAATACATATATCTTTACAGATAAATGTTTTCAGGTTTTCTGGGTATATACCCAGGAGAGGGATTGCTGGGTCATATGGTAATTCTATTCTTAAATTTTTGAGGTACCTCCTCACTGCCTTCCGTGTTGGTTGCACCAATCTATATTCCCATCAACAGTGTATGAGGGTTCCTTTTTCTCCACATCCTCTCCAACACTTGTTATTATTTGTCTTGCTGATGATAGCTATTCTAACAGGTGCGAGGTGATATCTCATTGTGGTTTTGATTTGCGTTTCCCTAATAGCTAGTGAAGTTGGGCATCTTTTCATATATCTGTTGGCTGTTGGTCTGTTTTCTTGGGAGAAGTGTCTGTTCATGTCCTTACCCATTTTTTAATTGGATTGTTTGTCTTTTAGTTGTTGAGTTGTATGAGTTTCTTACATTGTTTTTTTTAATAAAGATTTTATTGGGAGATTGGGGGGAGGGAAACAGAGTTGGGGAATCGGGGAAGGGTAACAGGCAGGTAGACACATTGCTGTATTTTTTTTGTTGTTGTTCTTCAGCCTAGTTGTGGAGGACATCGCTTCACTGGCCCATGTTGGTATCATCATTGTGCTCTTCCCGGGTGAGACAATTGTTCGCTGGTCATTGGTAGACCACTCAAAGCAGCTCTCGGCAGCTCACACCGGCTGCCGGTCACTCACGCTGGCTGCCAGCCACTCATGTAGCTCACGGCAGCCCACTGCAGCCCCGCTGCAGCCTATACTGTTGCCGGCGACTCACAGCAGCCCAGCTCCAGGTCGAGCTGTTGTTCATCATCTTAGCTGTAGAGGGCGAGCGTCACTGGCCCTCAATGTGGGATCCAAACTGCAGCCTTGCTGCTCAGAGCTGGTGCTCCCAAGCGAGCTCTTAACCAGCTGAGCCACTTGGCCAGCCCATCTTACATATTTTTGATATTGGCCCCTTATCAGAGGTGTTGTTTGCAAGTACCTTCTCCCATTCGGTTGGTTGACTCTTTGTTTTGTTGGTGGCTTCTTTTGCTGTTCCGAAGCCTTTTAGTTTAACACAGTCCCTTTCATTTATTTTAGCTTTTACTTCTCTTGCCTTTGAGGTCAAATTAATAAAATCCTCTTTGAACCCAAGGTCCATAAATTTAGTACCTATGCTTTCTTTTATGCAGTTAATTGTTTAGGTGTTATTTTTAAGTCTTTCATCCATTTTGAGTTAATTTTGGTACATGGTGACAGAAAGCATTCTAGTTTCATTCTTTTGCATGTGGCTTTTCAATTTGGCCAGCACCATTTACTGAAGAGGATTTCTTTCCTCCATTGTAAGTTTTTGGCTCATTTGTTAAAAATTATCTGTCCAGTTCCGGCTGAGTGGCGCATTGTTTAAGAGCTGGCTTGGGACGCCAGAGGGCCCCGGTTCGGATCCCACATATGAGGGCCAGTGACACTGCCCTCTACAGTTAAGATNGGTTCGGATCCCACATATGAGGGCCAGTGACACTGCCCTCTACAGTTAAGATGCTGAACAACAGCTCAACCTGGAGCTGGGCTGCCGTGAGTCGCCTGTGATGGCAGGAGGGTTGCCATGGGCTACCGTGTATAGCCAGCAGCCAGCGTGAGCAGCCAGCAGCCACTGTGAGCAGCCATCCAGAATCCGGCGACTGATCTGCCTCGCCTGGGAAGAGTGCAATGATGGGCCAGTGAAGCAACGTCCTCCACAACTAGAATGAAGAACAAAAAAACAAAGGATAGCAACTTGTCTGTTCCCCTTCCCCCAATTCCCCAATAAAAATCTTAAAAAAAAATTATCTGTCCATCTTTATGTGGGTTTATTTTTGGGTTTTCAACTCGATTTCATTGGTCTGTGTGTCTGTTTTTCTGCCAATACCATGCTATTTTGATTATTGTTGCTGTGGTGTACAAGCTGAAATCAGGGAGTGTGATACTTCCAGCCATATTCTTGTTTCTTAGAATAGCTTTGGCTATTCAGGGTCTTTTGTGATTCCATACACATCGGATGATTTTTTGCTCTGTATCTTTAAAAAATGCCATTGAGATTTTGATGGAGATTGCATTAAACCTGTATATTGCTTTGAATAATATGGCCATTTTAACTATGTTGATTCTTCCAATTTATAAACATGGAATGTCTTTCCATTTCTTTGTGTCTTCTTCAATTTCTTTTAAAAATGTCTTATAGTTCTCTGTGATAGGTCCTTCACATCTTTTGTTAAGTTTATTCCTAGGTATTTTATTGTTTTTGTTGCAATTGCAAAAGAATTGTGTTTTTCATTTATTTTTCTAAATTTCATTGTTAGTGTATAGGAATGCAATGGATTTTTGCGCATTGGTTTCTGTACCTGGCAATTTTACTGTATTCGTTTATTGTTTCTAATAGCTTTTTGGTGGAGTCTTTAGGGTGTTCAATATATAGCATTATGTCATCTTCAACAAGTGATAATTTAGCTTCTTTATTCCCAATTTGGATGCCTTTATTTCTTTCTTTTGCCTGATTGCTCTGGCTAGGACTTCCACGACTACAATTGAATAACAGTGGTGATAGGAGAAAAGTCTGTGTTGCTCCTGACCATTGAGGAAAGGCTTCAGTTTTTCACCCTGAATTATTATATAAACTGAGGGTTTGTCATATATGGCCTCTATTATGTTATGGTATTTTCCTTCTATACCCATTTTATGAAGTGTTTTAATCATAAATGATGTTGTATCTTGTCAAATGCTTTTTCTGCATCTATCGATATAATCATGATTCTTATCTTTTATTTTGTTTATGTGGTATATCACATTGACCAATTAGCAAGGATGTTGAACCTTCCTTGTGCCCCTGGGATGAACCCCACTTGATCATGATGTATAATCTTTCAATGCATTGTTGTCTTCGGTTTGCTAGAATTTTTACATCTGTATTTTTCAGAAATGTTGTTCTGTCATTTTTGTGTGTGTGTGTGATCTTTACTAGGTTTTGGTACCAGGGTAATGTTAGCCTCATAAGACGAATTAGGAATCATTGCCTCTTCAATTTCTTGGAAGAGTTTGAGGAGAACAGGTGTTAGATATTCTTTGAATATTTTGTAGAATTCACCAGTGAAGCCATCTGGTCCTGGACTTTTGCTTTTTGAAGGTTTTGGGTGACTGATTCAATTCTCTTACTGTTGATCAGTCTATTTAGATTTTCCAGTTCTTCATGATTCAGCTTAAGAAGGCAATATGTTTCTAAAAACTTGCCTATTTCTTCTAGGTTATTGAATTTGGTAGCATATATTTCTTCATAGTATTCTTGTATGATCCTTTGTATTTCTGTGGTAAGCGTGGTAACTTCCCCTCTTTGATTTCTGATTTTGTTTATTTGTGCCTTTCTTCATTTTATCTTGGTGAGTTTAGCCAAGGGTTTGTCAATTTTATTAATCTTTTCAAAGAACCAGCTCTTTGTTGCATTAATTTTTTTCTATTGTCTTTTTGTTCTCCATTTCATTTAGTTCTGCTCTGATTTTTATTATTTCCCTCCTTCTGCTGACTTTGGATTTCATTTATTTTCTTTTTATAGTTCTATACATTGTAATGTGGGGTTGTTTAGCTGAGATTTTTCTTCTTTTTTGAGACAGACCCATAATGATAAAAATTTCTCTCTTATTTCCTGCTTTCACTGCATCCCAATAATTTTTTTTAAAAATATTTTTATTGGGGAAATTGGGGGAAGGGGAACAGACAAGTTGCTGTCCTTTTTTTGTTTTTCAGTCTAGTTGTGGAGGACATTGCTTCACTGGTCCAAGTTGGCACCATCATTGCGCTCTTCCCAGGCGAGGCAGATCAGTCGCCGGCTTCTGGATGGCCGCTCACTGCGGCTGCTGGCCGCTCACGCTGGCTGCTGGCTACACATCATAGCCCATGGCAACCCACTGCCACAGGGCTGCAGCCCACGCCTTTGCCGGGGGACTCACGGCAGCCCAGCTCCAGGTTGAGCCGTTGTTCAGCCTCTTAGCTGTAGAGGGCAGTGTCACTGGCCCTCATATGTGGGATCCGAACCAGGGCCCTCTGGCATCCCAAGCCAGTTCTTAACCAACGCGCCACTCGGCCGGCCTGCATCCCAATAATTTTGATAGGATGATTTTCATTGTTTTATTTCTATGTATTTTTCGATATCTCTTCTATTTTTTTGACCCAGTCATTCTTTCAACGCATGTTGTTTAATATCCACATATTTGTGGTTTTTCCTGCTTTCTTTTTGCAGTTGATGTCTAATTTCAAAGCCATGTGATCCCAGAATATGCTTGGTATGATTTCAATCTTCTTAAATTTGAGGATAGTTTTATGTCCCAATATATGGTCTATCCTTGAGAATGTTCCATGTACACTAGAAAAGAATGTATAGCCTGATGTTCCAGGATGAAGTGCTCTATAAATGTCATTTATATCAAATATTTCATCTAAAGTGTCATTTAGGGCTGATATTTCCTTATTTATTTTCTGCTTTGATGATCTATCCATAGCTGTCAAAGATGTATTTAGGTCCCCTACTATAATTGTGTATTGGTCAATGACTCCCTTTAGTTCTGTTAGTAGTTGCTTTGTATATTTTGGTGCTCCCTGACTGGAGACATAAATATTGATAAGTGTTTATGTCTCCTTCTTGTATAGTCCCCTTTATCATCATGAAATGTCCATCTTTGTTTCTTGTTATCTTTTTTATCTTGAAGTCTGTTTTATCTGATATAAGTATGGTTACACCCCCTTTTCTTTGGATACCATTTGCTTGGAGTATCGATTTCACCCTTTCACTTTGAGCCTATATTTGTCTTTGTAGCTGAGATTTATCTCTTGGAGGCAGCATGATGGGGTATAGTTTTTTGATCCAATCTGCTACTCTGTGCTTTTTTATTGGTGAGTTCAGTCTGTTTACATTTAGGGTGATTATTGATATATGAAGATTTTTAAAAAATCCATTTTGCCTTTTGTTTTCTGGTATTTCAGTGTCTCCATTGTTTCTTTGCCTTTTTGTTGCTGTTTGTTATTTTATTGTGATGGTATTCTATGATTATTTCCCTCTGTTTCTTCATTTTTTATATTATATAGCTCAGTTCTGGATTAGTTTTGAGTGGCTACCATTATGTTTTTATAGAAGAAAGGTTCATATATACAGTAGTCCTTTTTCTTCAGCATGCTTCTCATCTCCATTCTCCTTTTCAGATTCAGACCTTTACTCTCTCTCTTTTTATGTGTTCGTTGTCTCAAGTTATCCCTCTTTATGCTGTGAGTTGATTTCTGAGTTGCATTAGCAACATTAGCAAGCTATCTATTTCTTCTGGGGTTTTTTTTTTAGTTTTTTTTTTTAGCTGAGCCATCCTGCCACCTGTTGGCAGCTCAGCGGCTGCTCAGCTCGGCCAGAACTCGAACCGCTGTTGCTCAAAACTCAAACTCTTGAGCAAGCTCTTAACCAACTGAGCCACTCGGCCGGCCCTGTTTTTTCTTTTATAAAAAAATGTTTTTTATCTTCTTTACCCTTTATGTTATGTTTAAACGTATAGTGCTCTATTTTGTGTAGGGGTTTCCATTTCCTGCTTCTGTCTGTCTGTTTGTAATATGGCTCGTGGTTTTGTATTATTTTGGTTTTTTTTTTTCCAGGTAAAATAGCCTCATTCAGTATTTCCTGTAATGCAGGTTGTGTGTTAGAAAATTCCCTCAGCTTCTGTATGTCTGGAAAGGCCTTTATTCCTCCTTCATATCTAAAGGATATCTTTGCTTGATATAATAGCCTTGGCTGATAATGTCTCTCTTTCAATATTTTGAATATCTGATTCCTTCCACTCTCTCCTGGCTTGTAGAGTTTCTACTGAAAAGTCTGATGATGGTCTAATGGGCTTTCCCTTACAGGTTACTGATTTTTCCCCCTGGCTTCCTTGAGAATTCTTTCTTTGTCATTAATTTTTGACAGCTTCAATACAGTGTATCTTGGAGAAGACCTGTTGGGATTGAGGTAATTAGGTGTTCTGTTTGCTTCTTGGATGAAGAATCCAGTTCTTTCTACAAGTTTGGGAAGTTCTCATCGACTGTTTTTTGAATATACTTTCTGTTCCCTTCTCTTTTTCTTCTGGTGTACCCCTTATTTCTATGTTGCTCTTTCTCATGGAGTCAGGAAGTTCTTGTAGAGTTCTTTCATTTCTTTTAATTCTCAAGTCTCTCTCTTTTCCATCTGTATCATTTCCAGATTTTTATCTTTGATATTACTAATTCTTTCCTCCATCTTATCAGCTCTATTACCTAAGCTGGCTATTTCATTCTTCATTTCTTCGATTGAGTTCATCATCTCCAGAATTTCCTTTTGGTTTATATTTTTAGTTTCCATCTCTTTGGTCAAATATTCATTTTGTTCTTTGATTGTGTTTCTGATTTCATTAAACTGCCTATCTGTGTTTTCTAGCATCTCATTGATTTTTTTCAGTACTGCAATCTTGAATTCTCTGTTATTAAACCACACATTTCCATGACACTAAATTCATTTTCTGGAGAGTTTTCATTTTCTTTTTTTCTTTCTTTCTTTTTTTTAGCTAGGTCATCCTGCCACTGGTTGGCAGCTCAGCGGCAGCTCAACTTGGGCCGGGACTTGAACCGCTGTTGCTCAGAGCTCACACTCTAGAGCGAGCTCTTAACCAACTGAGCCACTCGGCCAGCTCGTTTTCATTTACTTTCTATGCTGCCTTGTTACCTTGGTTATTCATGGCAATTAATTAATTATTATTTCTCCTCCTGGGCATCTACAAGAGTGGGTTCTGCAGCAAGTTGATATGCAGAGGTCTTTCTTTTGCTTTCCAGTAGGTGACGGTGGAACACTTTATTTTCTCTCTCACTGTAGCCTTTTATATTCTCTTGCACTGTTCTGTTTTTTCATGCAATAAAAGGTGGGCTTCTCTCTGTAAGCATGTCGCCTGACTCTCAGGGCACCGCCTCCTTGGGAGGTTGTGGAGGGTGATCGAGTTCTGAGCTTCTCAAATCCCAGTGCTGTCCTGCAAACCAATGCAAACCCTGTGTGCCTCAGTGGCTCTGGTTGTTTCCTCAGGGATCTGCCCAGAACGGTGAGGGTAGGGTGGGCTGTGAAAGGTGGCTGGTGTATTTGTGGGTCCAAGCAATGGTTACTACCAGTCCACAGCTGTCTCGCCCCTACAGCACTTTTCCTATCACCAGAATTAGTCGTGCTATGTGTTTGGGGTTGGGGAATGTCTCTCCCATTCTCTAGGCTGTGGATATTCTGCTCTTTAATCTGATACTGCTACTGTTTCTTCTGGAGCCTGCTTCTAGCACTGAGAGTGTGGGAGTGGGGAGAGCTCTGGAAGGGTGAGGGGGTTAGTCGGCCATGCTCTGTGTCTTTGTTTTCTGCCTGGCAGTGAGGGCTTCAACCACAGTTCTCAGCTGTGTTCTCTGCCCCAAATGCTCAGTCATATTATATGCTGACCCCTTAAGCAGGATTGTGGGTCACAGAGGATGCCCTGCAGCCTGGATTCTTTCCTGTCCCAAGACTGCAGTGAGCTTCGGACTGCGTCCTGCTGCCTGTTGCACACATCTCTCCAGTTCCCCTTTCTTCCTCCCCTGCTCATCCAATTTGCTAAACTTCAGGTGATTCAATGCTTGGATCTCTCAGATGTGCTTGTGTGTTGCTTAAGTTATTTTTTGTTGAATTATATCTGTACAATTTGTTGTATCGCCCAGAGGAGATTTCAAGAAGCACTTCTCTTACCACCATTTCTGTGATGTAATCCCACCTATTTTAAATCGTGAAATCTATTTTGTGCACTATAAGTATGGCTACACCCACTTTTATCCGGATGCCATTTGCTTGAAGTATCATTTTCCATTCTTTCAATTTTGAGTTTATATTTGTCCTCGCAGTTGGATGTGTCTCCTGAAGGCAGCATATAAATGGGTTTTGTTTTTTGATTCAATTTGCTGCTCTGTGTCTTTTTGTTGGTGAATCCAGTTCATTTACATTTAGGATGATTATTGATATATGAGAATTTTCTATAGTCATTTTATCTTTTGCATTCTGGTAGCTCTGTCTCTTCATTGTTTCTTTTCCCTTGTGTTTCTGTCTATTATTTTAGTTTGGTGGTATTCTATACTTTTTTCTGCTTTCCTCTGTTTTATGGTATATATCTCAGGTCTAGGTTGTGTGTGTGTGTGTGTGTGTGTGTGTGTGTGTGTGTGTGCGCGCTTACCATTAAGTTTATGTAAAAGAAAGTTTCATATATAAAATAATCTTTTTTGCTTTGATTACATATTATCTCTATTCCCCTGTGCAAATTCAAACCATTATCCTCTTCCCTTTTATGTTTTTGTTATCTCAAATTACCCTTTTTTATGCTGTGAGTTGATTTCCAAATTGGAGTAGCTAGGGTCATCTTCTTTCTTTTAAAAATGTTTTTACCTCCTTTAACCTTTATATTATATTTAAGTGTATAATACCTGATTCAGAACAAGGGTTGCAATTTCCTGTTTCTGTCTGGCTATGAGTCGTCTTACTCATAGTTTTGTATCCTTTTGTCTTTTTGTTTCAGGTAGAATAACCTCCTTCAGTATTTCCTGTAATTCAGGTCTTGTGGTGGTAAATTACCTCAGTTTCTGTTTGTCTGGAAGAGTCTTTATTTCTCCTTCATATCTAAAAGATAACTTTGATGGGTATATTATTATTGGCTGGTGATTTTTCTCTCCCAAAAGTTTAAATACTTAGTTCTGCTCTCTTCTGGCTTGTAGGGTTTCTGCTGAAGAATCTGGGCTGCCTGTGTTGTAACTGTCTCTGTTCTTCCTCTTTCTCTCCTCCCCTATTCTCTCTGGTTCACCCACCTTCAGTTGTTTCAATGGGTGGATCTCTCAGATGTGTTTGTGTGTTGAGCAGGAAATCCTTTGTTGAATTATAGCTGTTCAACTTGTTGTAACTTCAAGGGGAGGGACCTGGAGGACCTCTCATGCCATCGTGCTGCTGATGAGCTATTCTGAATTATTTGTTCATTGACATCCATTTCTTTATGATCTGTTACTCTAGCATTATTATTTTCCTTTGATGGTGACATCTTTACCAGATTCTTCACGACCTGTGTAGGCTTGCATTGGTGTCTCTGTTTGAAGGAGAAGACATTTGTTCCACTCTTTACAGACTGTTTTTACAGGTAAAGATCTTCTGCTATATCCCTTGACTGATAGGACTGCCTGCAGGATCATGGTCTAGCAGAGCTGGAGTCTGGTCATGGTGCTGCTGGGTCAGCTGTGGTGTCTGTGGTCAGTGGGCCTGTTAGCAGGAGTATGCATTAGTGTAGCTCCTGCTGGGTTCCTGGGTGGGCAGGATTGCCTCCTGAGTGTGGTAGAATGGAGTTGGAGCTAGGTCACAGGGCTGCTTCAGTTCTATAGTCAGGTTCACATTTAGCCTTCCTGTTACCTGGGCGTGGCTCCTTCTGGGTGCCTGGGTGGACAGGACTGCCCCCAGGAGCATAGTGGTGCAGGTTTGGATTCAGGTGATGGAACTGCTTCTGCATTTAAGTTATGTCCACAGTTGCCAGACCTATTACTGAGGGCACGGATGGCTATGGGGTTCTTTGGTGGATGGTATTAGTGACAGCACCATGGATAAGGAGGGCTGGAGCCAAATCTACAGAAGGATGGAGCTGCTTCCAGGTCTGCAGCTGAGACCACAGGCAGAAGGCTGCCTCTGGGGCCTGGACCCGACTTCTCTTATTGGCCCTCCTCAGTCTTTGGCTCCACTAGGGTTTTGCAACCTCTCATCTGGATCACAAATCTTCCACAAGGGCACTAGTGTGGATGGATGTCTGGTAAATCAGTGTTTCTGTGGGAAAGCAAATATTGGAGACTTTTTATTCTGCCATCTCAATGATGTCAGGTAGGAATACAGACATCCCCAAGATGATAGGATAAAAATCAGTTACCATCACCCCTTAGCATTTGCTAAGATTCTTGTATCTCAGAAGAAAACCTCTAGTAGGAAGTGATCAGAAAACTCAGCTGTCTTGTAAACTCCCCATGAGAACTCACTCTCTCTCAAGTTTATTGACAAATCCTAGGGTTTCAATACGAGATGGCTAGGACCACCCCACGTCACCCCCACCCTGTTATGACTCTCTGAGCTTTCTTAACATCCAGACTTATCTTTCCCGTTTAGATTCCCTAAGATATTCTTGGAATTTTTTGCCATCAAAAATTATCAGAAAAATAAAATGTGAAACCATAAAAGTGAATGTTACAATGTCTATATTTTAAATATTGTGCCATCAGTCTGTCTATAGGTTGACATGTATTCATGGATACAGCCATCATAACTTTCCCTACTCTCAGTAATTTGAGGATTTTTTTCTTGAGAGAGACGTTGATCAAAATTTGAGCCCCAAATATCTCAGGATGGCTTTCTAGCTGTTTGTAACTGGTAGGGCTCTAACTTTTCATAGCCTGTGTTCCTGTGTTAGATCTTTTCTTCATACCTCTTCACTGAAGTTTGAATCCTTATGTATTGTGCAGTTTCCTTTGGCCATGTAGATCCTAGTTCCCTAGATGAGGACTTCATTTCTCTAACCAACCCCAAAATACATGTTTTTGGTATTTAGCCATTACAAATGATCCGTCTTCAGAAACTCACTCATGGAGGTCCCGTTCTGACACTGACTATGAAATCTTCTCTCTATTTCCCATTACTGGGAAAAGGAAAACGATAACACCACTGTTTATGACATGCTACTTCTAGTTGCCAACCTGTGATCATGAACACTTACTTGTTTTTTTTTTCCTTTTTCTTTTAGGATTTGTGCGTCTGGTTGGAGGGGATGGACCCTGCTCAGGACGAGTAGAAGTGCATTCTGGAGGAGACTGGACTCCAGTGTCTAACAGAAACTTTACGTTCCCCACTGCCCAGGTCATCTGTGCAGAGCTGCAATGCGGCAAAGCTGTGTCTGTCCAGGTGGATGTGCCCTTCAGAAAGTCAGATGGACGGGTCTGGGATAAAGAGTTCAGGTGTGAAGGAGAAGAGACAAGCCTCTGGTTCTGCCCTAGTGTGCCCTGTCTAGGAGTCCCTTGCCAGCACAGTGGCACTGTTCAAGTTGTGTGTTCAGGTGAGATGTAGAGCAGGACTTTAACTTCCCTGCATACTCTGTTGGGAAAACGTGAGGTTTTGTTAAAATCCTCTCTTGTCCACCAGCATACACAGAAGTCCGGCTCATGAAAAATGGCACCTCTCAGTGTGAGGGACAAGTGGAGATAAAGATTTCTGGAGAATGGAGAATGCTCTGTGCTTCCCACTGGTCTATGGCCAATGCCAATGTTGTCTGTCATCAGCTCGGTTGTGGAGTTGCCATCTCTACCCCAAAAGGAGCATGCTTTGTGGAAGGAGGTGATCAGATCTGGAAAGCCCAATTTCACTGTTCAGGAGCTGAGTCCTTCTTATGGAATTGCCCTATGACTGCCCTGGGCATTTCTGACTGTACCAATGGAAACACAGCCTCTGTGATCTGCTCAGGTAAGAAAGAGGAAGGGTAACTGATATTTAGGATGTACCTTGAGAGAAATGTTCCTAAGAGCAGAAAGTGTAAAAAAACTGTCTTCAGAAGTAAGATATTTTATGGTGAAACATAGTTCTTCTCATTGTTCATTCATTTTTTAAGTCAAGGCAAGAAGTAATAAGAGGAATAATATTTTTTTAAATAAACAATATTATTTAAGTATAATCACAGATAACAATTTATGAGCAATAAGTGTATACCTTGGTCATACCTCAACTCAGATTAATAAAGAGAAGATTATAGCACCCAGCCCAGAAAGTCAGCTTTTTATCCCACCAATCACTCTACCTTTTCTCCTCTACAAAGAATAGGTCCTGAAAAAACTAGAAGAAGAAGAATAAACCAACTCCAAAATTAATAGAAGGAAGGAAATAACAATGTCAGAGCACATATAAATGAAAAGGAAACTAAAAAGAACAAAGAAAAGATCAATGAGAACTGACTCTGGGTGGTGAACACACAATGTGATATATAGATGATGCATTACAGAATTATACAACTGTATCCTATGTAACTTTATTAACCATTGTCACCCCAATAAACTTTAATTAAGAAAAAAATCGGGCCGGCCGAGTGGCGCGATGGTTAAGAACTGGCTTGGGACGCCAGAGGGCCCCGGTTCGGATCCCACATATGAGGGCCAGTGACACTGCCCTCTACAGCTAAGATGCTAAACAACAGCTCAACCTGGAGCTGGGCTGCCATGACTCGCCGGCTAAGCTGCAGCCCCTGCTGCAGTGGGTTGTCATAGGCTACCGTGTGTAGCCAGCAGCCAGCGTGAGTCCAGAAGCCGGAGACTGATCTGCCTCACCAGGGAAGAGCGCAAAGATGGTGCCAACTTGGGCCAGTGAAGCAACGTCCTCCACAACTAGACTGAAGAACAAAACAACAGCAACTTATCTGTTCCCCTTCCCCCAATTTCCCAGCACTGTTCCCATTCCCCCAATTCCCCCCCCAAAAAAAATTAAAAAAAAAATCAATGAAATTTAGAGCTGATTAAAAAAAAGATAACCAAAATAGAAAAACTTTTAGGTGGACTAAGAAACAAAGAGAAACAAATAAACAAAATCAGAAATGAAAGAGGAGACGTTACAACTGATACCACAGAAATACAAAGGATCATGAGACTACAATAAAAAATTATATGCTAACAAATTGGGTATCCTGGAACTAATGGATAAGTTGTTAGAAACATGGAATCTACCAAGACTGAACTAAGAAATAGACCAAGAAACAGAAAATCTAGAGACTAGTAAGAAGTAAGGAGGTTCAATCAATTCTCAAAACGCTTCCAACATAGAAAAGTCCAGGGGAGATGGTTTTACTTGTGAATTTTATCAGACAAAGAAGAATTAATACCAATTGTTTTTATTAATTTCCAAAAATAGAAGAGGAGGAAACACTTTCAAATTTATCTTACGAGGCCAGCATTACCCTGATTCCAAAGCCAGATAATGACACTAAAAGGAAAAAGAAAACTATAGACAAATATCCCTGGTGAATATAGATGCAAAAATTTTCAACAAAATATTAGCAAACTGAATTCATCAACACATTCAAATTATCGTGTACCGTGACCAAATGAGATTTATTCCTGGGATGCAAGGATGGTTGCACCAAATGTGATGCATTACATTAATACAGTGAAATATTAAAAAAACAAATGACCATCCCCATAGATGTAGAAAAAGCCTTTGACAAAATACAACATTCTTTCATCATGAAACCCTCAACAAATTGGATATAGAAGAAACATATCTCAACAGAAAAAGGGCCAAATGCACAGCTAGTATTATACTCAAGTGTGAACAGTTGAAAGCTTTTCTTGTAAGAACAGAAAAACTACAAGTGTGCCCACTCTCACCACTCTTATTCAACATAGTACTGGAAGTTCTAGCTAGAGAAACCAGGCAAGATAAAGAAATAAAAGGCATCCAAATTGGATAAAGTAAAATTGCCATTATTTGCAAGTGATATGATCTTATATGTAGAATATCCTGACACTACTGAAAAGCAGAAATAATCAACAAATTCAATAAAGCTGCAGGATATAAAATCAACTTACAGAAATTAGTTGCAAACATCTGAAAAACAAATAAATAAAATGATCCCATTCACAATAGCATAAAAAAGGTTAAAATAAATTTAAACAAGGAAGTGAAAGATCTGTACAATGAAAACTGCTAGACTTTGCTGAAAGAAATTGAAGAAGACCCAAACAAATGGAAAGATATCATGTGTTTATTAATCAGAAAAATTAATATTGTAAAAATGTCCATACCATCCAAAGGCATCTACACATGCAATGCAATCTCTATGAAAATTCCAATGGCATTTTTTCACAGAAATAGAAAAAGAATCCTAAAATTTGTATAGAATCATGAAGACCCCAATTAGCCAAAGCAATCCTGAGTAAGAAGAACAAAGGTAGGTGCATTACTCTTCCTAATTTCAAAGTATATTACAAAGCTATAGTAATCAAAATAGCATTATATTGTTATAAAAATAGGCATATAGATCAATGGAACAGAATAGAGGGCCCAGAAATAAACCCATGCACATATGGTTAATTAATTTATTGGGTTGTCGGAAAAGTCATGATACATTTTTGCAATGAAAAACATAGAAAAAATACATCATGACTTTTCTGATAACCAAGTACAATAAAGGATCCAAGAATATATAATGTGGAAAGGATAGTCTCTTCAATATATGGTGTTGGACACATGCTAAAGAATGAAACTGAATCCTTACTGAACCTCATACACAAATCAACTCAAATGGATTAAAGATTTGCATGTGAGATCCGAACCATAAAAGTCCTAGAATAGAACACAGGGTGTAAAGTCCTTGATGTTAGTCTTGGCAACGATTTTTTGGATTTGACACCAAATGCAAGGAACAAAAGCAAAAATAAACACGTGGGACTGCATCAAACTAAAATGCTTCTATACAGCAAAGGAAACTGTCACCAAATAGAAAGACAACCTCTGGAATGGGAGATGATTGACAAGTGGCAAATAAGGGGGAAAAAAGATACTCAATATGACTAATTATTAAGAAAATTTAAATTAAAGTATGAGGTCTGACAATTAAGTTTGCGAACTTATTGCAATGACATTTCTAACTTTTTTTGATATCAGAGGGATTATTCATTATGAATTTGTACTAACTGGACAAACAGTTAACCGAGTTCACTACTTCTTGGAAGTGCTGAAAAAGCTGCGTGAAAAAGTTAGATGCAAACGACCTGAACTTTTTGTCAACAATTCATGGCTCTTGCATCACAACAATGCACCAGCTATTGTATGATTTTATTAAATTCTAGAAAACATAAAAGTAATCTATTTTGATAGAAAGCAGATCAATGTTTGCCTGGGTCTGGGTTCGTCGGTGTTGCTATTAACGGCAGTATCCATAGGACTAATTTTTGGGATCTGGTACTCGGCATTCTAACTTTGGAGGCCGGTTCATAAGTACTTATCCTTTTCGCAGCTCTTAAAATTGACTTCTTAAATAGGGGTATTTAATTGCCTGAAAATTATACCTCAGTAGAGTTGATTTTACTGTTGGTCTTTTGTTTGTTTCTAGCTTGATTATATTTGGCGCAAAACATTTTCAATAATTTCAGTCCTCTGAAAAATTTTTGGATATTACATTTTGTATAACAGGTGATCAGTTTTGGTAAATGACCTGTAGGCCCTTGGAGTAATGTATATTCTGTGATTTTGAGGTGCATATTTATTGTCACGCAATTCAAATATTCTAAATATTTACTGACTGGATTTGCTAGTTTGCTCCATCAGTTACTGAGATTGATAAAAGATGTTTTCTGGTTACTATTGCTGCATAACAAATTGCTTCAAAATTTGGTCCTTAAAGACAACAATTTATTTTTCAGTAATAGAAATACCTTTCCATTTTTCTCCAGGCTTCAATTAATTTTTTCTTATTTTCCTTTAGGTCTCTATGACCGGATTGTTCCAACTCCACCGGTTTTTTCCCAAGGGTCTTTTTGGGCTCCTCAGCTTCCTCCCTGTTCTTTGTTCCCAAAACCAAGTTACAATGTTTAAGTGGCCTTCCAGGTTTGGGCCATTAAAGATAAAGATGCTATGAACATGCATGTACACATCCTTTTGAAGACAAACATTTTCATTTGTCTTTAGTAAATATTTAATAACATGGTAAGTGTAAGTGTTCTGGTTACTCTTGCTGCATAATTAACACCCTACCCCCCCCCCCCCCAATTATCAGTTTAAAACTCTTTTTTGTTTTGCTCATGATTTCCTTAGTCAGGAATTTAGGAAGGGCTCAGCTGGCAGTTCTTTTGGGATATCTAATGAGGTTGCAGGGGCTAATGTCTGAAGACTCAGCTGGGCTGGGAATCCAAGATGGTTTACCAACATCGCTGGTAGCTGGACGTTCAGCTGGTTGTTGTCCAGAGCTCCTGCATGTGACAGTCTCTCCAGCATATGGTCTTCACAGGGAGACTTTCCCTAAAGCAAATGTTCTAAGTGAATTCAGGGGAGGCTGCACGGCTTTTCTGACTGGGTGTTGAAACTCAGGTGGTGTTAACTTGACTGTGTTCTATTGCTTAAAAGCAATTCATGATGGTCAACTGAGATTCAAGGAAAGGAGCCATAGATGCCACCTCTCAACTAATGCAGTATGAAAGATTTTGTGGATATGTTTAAAAACCACCACAGATATACTAAATATCCCATTGTGATTGTCAATTTTTAAATTTCTACTTTTAGTTCTGTCAGTTGTGGGTTTATGTAACTAGGACTTAGTATATATGTGTGTTAAACCTTTCAGCATGTCTTTATGTTTTTTTCATATTTTCAATTTTTTGTCTTTCTATGCTTCTGTTTGTATAATTTTTCTGGTCTTCCATTGCTATTTCAGTCTTGTGCTTATCTAATGTGCTGTTACATTCATCTTTGGAGTTCATATTTCAAATATTGGCTTTTCAGCTCTAGAATTTTTATTTGATTCTTAGTTGTCATTTCTTTGCCATAATACTATCTTGTTGTTTAATTCTTTGAGTATTTCAACCATGGTAACATAAACTCCCTGTCAGGTAACTCCAATAGCTGGGTGCCCTGTACATTTCTTTGAATCCCTTTTTATTCTCTTGGTTTTCCTCAAATCTCTCTTCTTTTATGCCTGTGTATTTTGGATTGAAAGACATTGTAGATAAAAAATTGTAGAATGCCTTCAGAAAGCTATTTATTTTGCTTCCTCCAGGAACCTGAGTTAGGGGTGGATCACCTGATTTAAAAGGAAGTGAAGTGATTAGAAGTTGGGCAGCCATCCTGTAAGGAATGGTCTATTTTTAGTTCACGCTTTCATCTACGGTACAAAGGTTCTGGTTAACAAGGTTTGTCCTCTGTGGCCCACTGTGAATTACACTTTGTGTTCCCCAAGCCCTGCGAGTCTGGCAAAATATCTGCTGAGCTTTTCAGAGTGTCTGTTATAACCTCTGAATTGACAAAGTCCTCAGGGAGTAAGTGGCTCAGCTCTGCACTTTACCTCTCTCTGTGAGCCTGGCTTCAAAAATCCTCACCGCCTCAGTAGCTCTACACTTTCAAACACTATTGATATAGTCCCACCTTTGTAAACTCACTCTTAGTGCAATGCTTAGCTTAAAACAGAAATTTTGTTTCCATAGCTTGCCTATTATGAAAATGCTGCAATGAACTTAGGTGTACATGCATCTTTATGAATAAGTGTTTTCAAATTTTTTAGGTAGATTACCCAGAAGAGGGATTACTGAGTCATAGAGTGGATCTATTCTTAAGTTTTTGAGGAAACTCCATATTGTTTTCCAAAGTGGTTGCACCAATTTGCATTCCAATCAGCAGTGTGTGAGGGTTCTCTTTCTACATATTCACTCCAACACTTATTTTTTATCTTATTGATAATAGCCATTCTAACAGGTGTGAGGTGGTTTTCATTGTAGTTTTGATTTGTGCTTCCATTTTGTAACTAGTAATGTTGAGCACCTTGGCATATATCTGTTGGCTATCTGTATATCTTCCTTGGACAATAGTTTATTCAGGTCCTCTGCCCATTTTTTTTTTTGAGTTTATTTATTTATTTATTTATTTATTTATTTTTTAAATTTATTTATTTATTGTTAGTTTCAGGTGTACAGAACAATGCAATAGTTACCCTTTTCACCCTCACAAAGTCTGCCCATTTTTAAGTCAGATTTTTGTTGTCATTGTTGAGTTGTATGAGTTCTTTATATATTTTGAATATTAACCCCTTTTTGGAATTATTATTTGCAAATATCTTCTTACATTTGGTGTGTTTCTTTTTTGTTTTGTTGACAATTTCTTTTGCTGTGCAAAACTCTACAGTTTGATGTAGTCCTATTCATATATTCTCTTTTAGTTCCCTTGCTTTTGGGGTTAAGTTCACAAAAATCTTCTCTGAGACCAGGGTCCATAAGTTTAGTGCCAATGTTTTCTTCTCTGTGTTTTATTGTTTCAGGTCTTACATTTAGGTCTTTAATCAATTTTGAGTTAGTTTATGTGTATGGTGTCAGATAGCAGTCTAGTTCATTCTTTTGCATGTAGCTTTCCAGTTTTCACAAACACCAATTTTTGAAGAGACTGCCTGTCTCCATGTATGTATTTTGCTCCTTTGTCAGATAGTAAAGACATGGAAACAGCCCAGGTGTTCTGCCTTGGATGACTGGAAAGAGAAGATATGGTACATATGCCTATTATGTAATAGAATACTACTAAGACACTAAAAAAAGATGAAATATTGCCATTTTGGAGAACATGGATGGATCTTGAGAGTATTATGCTAAGTACAGTAAGTCAGATGGAAAAAAATGAGAACTGTATGACTACACTCATATGTGGAATATAAAACAAAAACCAACAAATGAAGCAAGCAAGCAAGCAAGCAACCAACCAACCAAACAAACAAACAAACTCATAGATAAAATAGAATGGTGGTTACCAGAGGGGCAGGGGTTCAGGGGGAGGACCAAGAGGGTAAAAAAGGACAAGTACTTGGTAACAGAATAAGAATAGATTTCAGGTGACGAGCACACAATAGAGTAAACAAATATCGCATTTTAAAGTTTACATCTGAAATTTATATGATGTTATTAACCAGTTACCCCAATACACTTAATAAAAAACAAATCTTGGCATTGTTGGAAGCAGAACCCTCCATAAAGAAGGTGAACTCAAATTATGATCAAATTACTGTGTTACACAGCTTTCATCTCAGACCCCATCACTAGGTTACTATTCGTTTAATTCAGTTTCCTATTTTTCAACAGTACTAACCTGAGCACTGGTGTTTCTGTAGGAAACCAAAGCCAGGTGCTGCCCCAGTGTGATGACTCCATGTCTGAACCAGCAGGCTCTGCAGCCTCAGAGGAGAGAACTGTCAACTGCTCAGGTGAGGGGTCCCACAGGACCAGAAAGCCCTTCTCTCCCCCTGGTAAGAGCCCCACTGGCACGACTCTCTCTCCTCAGAGAGCAGACAGCTCCGTCTGGTGAACGGTGGTAATCGCTGTGCTGGCAGAGTGGAGATCCTTCACCAGGGCTCCTGGGGCACCATCTGTGATGACAGCTGGGACCTGAACGATGCCCACGTGGTGTGCAGACAGCTGGGCTGTGGAAACGCCCTCAATGCCACGGTCTCTGCTCACTTCGGGCAGGGATCAGAGCCCATCTGGCTGGATGACGTGAACTGCACGGGAAAGGAGTCCCACCTGTGGAAGTGCCCTTCCCGGGGCTGGGGGCGGCACAATTGCTGGCACAAGGACGACGCAGGGGTCATCTGCTCAGGTGTGTGCCGCACTTTGTCCCAGGCTGTGGGAGGAAGTGGGGGCTCTTGAGGATGGAGTCTGAGCCCTGAGCAGGTGTTGCTGAAAGGGCCAGAGGAGAAGGAAGCTTCCTTGCACAGGGCCTTCTTTCTAGCAGATTGGAAGATTGTGTTTTATTTGCTCCTGCAGCAGCTGAGGCTCTGTTCCTTCCTTCTCAGCAATACCGACTGGCAGAGCCATTTCCTACAGAGCTTCCGTGTGAAAGCAGGGCGTACTCTTCAGTTACCTATGGTAGTAAAATCTTGAGTCCCATTATACTTGTTTCCATTTGTTTCTGTAATGAATTACCACTTAATTGGTGGTTTAATACAACATATATTTATTATCTTGCAGTTCTATAGATTAGGTATCCAACACACATCTCACTGGGCTTATATGAGGGTGTCAGCAGGGCTGTATCCATTCTGGAGGCTCTGGAAAGAATTCGCTTCTTGTTTTTTCAAGCTCTAGAAATTGTACATTCCTTGGCATATAGCTGCTTCCTTAATCATCTGACAAGTAATGTCGCATATCCATTACCATTTTTCCATAGTCACATCTCTCTCTAACCAAAGCCAGGAAAGGTTTTCCTCGTTAAAGTGAGTGGGTCTAGGAGTGTGATTAGATTGGACTCACATGGTTAGTCCACACATCCCAGATTAACTTCATAATCCTTAATTATGTCTGGAAAGTCCTTAATTATGTCTGGAAAGTCCCTTTTGCCAATAAGGTAACATGTTCCCAGGTTCCAGAGAGTAGGGTGTAGACCTCTTTGGGGTCCATTATTCTGCCTACCACCCACTATCCACACTCCCTTTCACATACTCTGTCAGAAGTTCTGTCAGTAATCAAGATTCAGCTTTCCCTCTGTGCAGTGTCCAGGTTGGTGTTCCTCTCAGTTCATATTCTAATGCATCATTGTGGTGGAAATTGTCTATTTCAAAAATGAATAAAGTCAAGGAAAAGGGAGACAAATTTCAATCTTGCTGAGGTGTTTCCTCAGCAGAGTCAGCAATGAGTGTTCACAATCTCTGGAAAAGAAAAAACCCCAAAGCATTTTGTGGCATGCTCACTGTGCCTTCTTCCCCTCTTTCATTTTTAGAGTTCGTGGCCCTCAGGATGGTGAGCGATGACCAGGAGTGTGCTGGGTGGCTGGAAGTTTTCTACAATGGGACCTGGGGCAGTGTCTGCGACAGCCCCATGGAAGCCATGACCTTGTCCACCATCTGCAGACAGCTTGGCTGTGGGGACAGTGGGACCCTTAACTCTTCTGTTGGTTTTAGGGAAGGTTCTAGACCCCAGTGGGTGGATGGAATTCAGTGTCGGAAAACTGATATGTCTCTCTGGCAATGTCCTTCTGACCCTTGGAAAAACAGTTCATGCTCTTCAAAGGAGGAGGCTTATATCATGTGTGCAGGTGAATAATGCCTGTTTCTGTGTGGCTGTCTCACCCCTGTAGGATGAGATTTCATATTTTCAAATCTAAGTGACCCATTTTAAGAGAAGCATACAAAACATAAATGAATGAAAATGGTTTAATCCACATGTTGTAATCTAGTTTCAAAGAAAAAATAGGGAAACCTGTGCTGACAATAATTTACGTGAAAAATATCAGGGAGATTGGAATGAACATGTGGCCAGCATGAATAATACTTCGATAAACTTTTTAAAGGAACTGATAACTAATTAAGTGTAAATGATATGCCAGCACCTTAAAGTAAGGGGCAGAGCAGAAAATCAACCCTGATTGCTCTGTCTCTTAAACTCATGGTATTTTACTTTGAAATTGTCTATTAGACTACTTGTCAAGTCGATCTGTTGGTTGATAATAATTGAGTGCTTTGCAGGTACAAATTTATATTCCAGGCAAGAAGACAGAGAAGGAAATAGAGTCACTGCTGTCATGGAGTTTACAACCCAGTTTGGAAACTCTCATTAGGCAGAAATTTCAAGTGTCATGAAGAATGAGGAAGTGCTTAGAAGTGTGCAGTTGGTGCAAAAGAAAAAATCATAGTTAGATGGAGACCTGAAAGAGGAGTGAGATTTTCTCAAAGGAAAAAAGTGGGAAAGTCTTTTTGGTCAGTATACCATTTTCCCTTGTTTTCAGCTAAGCCATCCTGCCACCTGTTGGCAGGTTTTTGGTCAGTATAAATACTGAGTTGGGAGGGACATGGTATCTATTAGTGCTGAGAAGATTCCATCATGGTCAGAGCAGAAAGAGGGTGAGGGGAGACATTCCTGTTGGCTGTCACATCACGGAGAATTGCTGGGAGGTCAGTGACCTAGATTCCTCACACCTTTTTGCTTGAATTTCTCTCTTCCAAGAGGCCCTCAGACTCCCAGTCTTCTTGGCCGATCTCTTATTCTCTGTGCCTTTCTCCTTCATTACTGTGTACTTTTCTGCTCCCCTCATTCTACTCCCCCAAATCTTCAGAGCCTGCTCAAATTTGGAGACCATTATTTTCAAATTCCCTTACACCCTCTATGTTACCATCACTTTTATGTTCTGATCAAAACCTGGCTTTTTTCTGAGAACACCAATTTCCCTATCAACCAGAGGCTGTGATTTTGTTTGTCTTTCAACAGACTTTTCTCTGGTTAGGCATGCTCTTTGCTCTCAGTTGTCGTTTTCAAGAGTTCCTCTTCTGTTTGTTCTCAACATCCAGTTATTCTGAAATTCACACCATGAGGCAACACCACCCAATACTTCTATCCGTTGCTGTCATCTTCCAATACTCTGGCCACTCCCTGTTGTCCACTGAAGACTGCAGCACCAGGCTCACCAGGTTCTTCATTATGTCTTACTCTTGGAACCAAGAATAGTTAAACATCTTTAAACACAACTGAGACAACATTCTGGCCTCTGATATTGAGTTCCTCATTTCTAAACACCTTTCCTTCTATTCCACCTCTGCCTATGCATATACTATTGACCAACACTAATTGTACCCTTGAAATTTTGATTTTTTAAATTCCATTTACTGATTGTTGTTCTTATTCTAAAGACTTGTAACCTGTAATGCTCCTTTCCCAATAATTTGTCATCCTCGGGAGATACCTAATCCTTTTCCCTATCAGTTTTTCTTATTTTCCTTCTTTCCTCATATCTGCCCATTTTTTCCTTAGCCAGATTAGATAATATGATCTAACATTCTAATCATTTTCCTTTAAATATATTCAACTCTTTTGTCTCTTCTATGTCAGTCTTAACTGACACACACAAGGATGGTTAAAGTCAACTGCCTAACTACTCCTTGCCTATACTGAACTAATAAAAAGACAGGAAAATTACACATGGTATGCTGCTAGTCTGTTTTTGGATCCTTAGACAAAATCTCTAATCGGCACTCTAATCTGCCCCTAATTTTACTGTAATTCTTCAATATGTGTGCTTGCCCTATCTTTAAAATTATACTTTATATATTTTCTGTTAACCCCCACTCTTAAAACCTGATTCCCACAATCCATTCTCAAATCCTGATTTTGTCTCTTACTTCACAGAGAAATTAGAACAAACTCCTGAACGCCTTTTCACTTAATCTACCAACTTGTGGTCTGTGCGCATGCTCTCCACTTAGCCTCCCAGGTCAGTGGCTGCTGTCCATATCTTAGGCCAGCTCTTCTGCTATGGCTATAAATTCAAAACCCACTCATCATGTCAAAGACTTCATCTCTTCAATTATATTCTCTTTATCAGCACCATCAACATCTTGGTTTTCTATCTCCTGTTTTTTTCTCATCAATGTACATACAGGCTCAAGCATCTCACATCTCATACAATACCTAAACAAACAAACAAACAAACAAACAAACAAACAAACACACACACACACACACACAAACATTCTTCCCTAACCCCAATTCCCTTCCTGGCTACTGCCCCATTGCTCTTCTCTCCTCTCTACAGCCAAAATCTCCAAAAGTATTTCAGTAGTCACTGTCTCCACAATTTTGTATCTCCTACTATCCTGCACTCATTTCAATTAGGTTATAACCCCACTGCTCCTCAGAAGTGGTAAGGAAGTTAAATGTAAGAAACTTTCCTGACTGTTGTATTTCTTGCCCTTTCAGAAGCATTCAACACAGCTGACTTCTCTGTCCTTCTCAAAATTACAGAGATTTACCTTCTGATGGTCACTTTACTTCATTAATTATGCTTCTCATTCTGTCTTGCCAGTTACTGGGTTGCCACTACTGTGCTCAGCGTGTAGATTTTAGACAGTTTCAGGGCCAGTATCAGACTCTCTACTCTTCCTTAGGGATACTCCCCACCTAAGGCCCATGGCTTAAGTGACATCTGTACATTGAAAGTTGCCAAATATATACCGCCACAGCTACTCTCTCCCCTTAACTCCAAACTCATATATTCCATCTCCACTTGACTATCAATGAGCCACTTATATTGTCCAAAGAATAATGCTTTTTAAATTCTTAAAAAATTTTAAAATTAAATTTATTGGGTGGCATTGGTTAGTAAAATAGTATATAAGAGGTTTCGAGAGTACAATTTTATAATACATCATCTATATATTGCATTGTGTGTTCACCACCCAGAGTCAATTTTCCTGGCATCACCATATATCTGACCCCCTTTTTCCTCTTCTGTCACCTCCCCCCACTTACTTTTTGGTAACTGCTAAACTTTTGTTTTTGTTTCTTTGTTTGTTTGTCTTACTTCCTTGTTGCTTTCAGTTTTATATCGCACATATAAGTAAAGTTAAATGAATCTCAACTTTTTCTGTCTAACTTATTTCACTTAGCATGATAATCTCAAAATCCATCTATGTTGTCACAAATGGCAGCATTTCATCTTTTCTTATGGCTGAGTAATATTTCATTGTAAATAGGTACCACATCTTCTTTATCCAACCATCTATTGAAGAACACTTTTCTTGTTTCTATGTCTTTGTCATATACACAATGGAACACTATTCTGCCATAAGAAAAGATGAAATACTGCCATTTGTGACAACATGGATGGATCTTGAGATTATCATGCTAAGCTAAATAAGTCAGACAGAAAAAGTCAAGAACCATATGACTTCACTCATATGTAGGCTATAAAACTGAAAACCACAAGGGAACAAGACAAACAAACAAAGAAACAAAAACTCAGACACAGACAACAGCTTAGTGGTTACCAGAGGATAAGTGCAGAGGGCGTGGTAAAAGAGGGTAAAGAGGGTCAAATATATGGTAATGGAAAAAGAGCTGGCTCTGGGTGGTGAGCCCACAATGTGATATATAGATGATGTATTATGAAAATGTACACTTGAAACCTATATAATTTTACTAACCATTGTCACCCCAATAAATTTAATTTAAAAAAAAGAAAGAATTTGCTGGCATATAGTTTTTCATAGTATTCTTGTGTGATCCTTTGTATTTCTGTGGTATCCATCACAACTTCTCCTCTTTCATTTCAGATTTTGTTTATTTGTGTCTTTTCTCTTTTTTGCTTAGTCTAGCCAGGGGTCATCAATTTTATTAATCTTTTCAAAGAACCAATTCTTTGTTGCATTAATTTTTTCTATTGTCTTTTTATTTTCTATTTTGTTTAATTCTGCTTTAATTTTCAGTATTGCCTCCCTTCTGTTGACTTTGGGCTTCATTTGTTCTTCTTTTTCTAGTTCTTTAACATGTGACGTTAGGTTGTTTACTTGGGATTTTTCTTGTTTCTTGAGATAGGCCAGTAATGATATATATATTTCTATCTTATTACTGCTTTTGCAGCATCCTAGTATTTTCATTCTCATTTGCTTGTATGTATCTTTTGATCTCTCTTGTATTTTTCTTTGACCTAATTGTTCTTAGTATCATGTTGTTTAATCTACAGGTATTTAAGTTTTTTTCTGCTTTCTTTTTGTAATTGATTTCATGTTCAAAACATTGTGGTTCGAAAACATGCTTTGTATGATTTCAATCTTTTTAAAATTTGTTAAGGCTAGTTTTGTGTCACAACATATATGTCTATGTTTGTGAGAATGTTCCATATGTACTAGAGAAGAATGTACAATCTGGTGTCTTGGGATGAAAGGCTCTATAAATGTCAGTTATGTCCATTTGGTCTAATGTGTCATTTAAGGCTGATACTCCTTATTGGTTTTCTGTTTGGTGATCTATCTATAGCTGTCAATGGTATATTTAGGTCCCCTACTATAGTTGTATTTGTGTCAGTTTCCCCCTTTAGTGTTGTTAGTAGTTGCTTAGGCACTGTCTTAATAGCAGAAACACAGAGGGGAATGAGATATACAAGGCCCTTCCTCTAGTGGAGCTTTCCCCTCCTCCTCCCCCTCCCCCTCT
>NW_017732012.1:56242-57905 GCF_001890085.2 Hipposideros armiger
CTGAAGAACAAAATGACAGCAACTTGTCTGTTCCCCTTCCCCCAATTCCCCAGCACTGTTCCCATCCCCCCAATTCCCCAATAAAAATCTTTAATCAAAAAAACATAACACAGAATATTATATTAGTTTCGTGTGTACATCATAGTTATTAAATAGTACCCACCTGGCACTATACAGAGTTATTACAGCATTATTGATTATATTCCCTATGCTGAAGTGCTCACCATGATAAATCCAGCAACCATCTGACACTGTACCTCGCTATCATAATATTATTGACTATATTCCCGATGCTGTATATTACATAACCGAGACTTATTTGTTTTATACCTGGAACTTTCAACCTCTTACTCTTCTTCATCATCTTTTCCCACCTTTTTATTTATTTATTTATTTTATTTTTTATTTTCATTTAATTTTTAAATTAATTTTTAATTAGTTTCAGGTGGTGTACAAAACAGTGCAATAGTTATACTTTTCACCCCTCACAAAGTGTCAACCCCCCCAATCCACCGCCCACCCAATATACATGTCTATTACAATTTCATTGACTCCATTCCCCACACTATACTCCACATCCCATGACTATATATATATTAAATTATAGTTGGCATACAATATAATTCAACATCAGCTTCAGGTGTAGAGAGCAGTGGTCAAGCCTTTACACTGTCCATGAATTGGTCTCCCTAACAAGACATGTGTCCATCTGACACCCTACAAAATATTTACAACATTGTTAATTATAACCTCCAAACTGTCTTTCATACCCATGTGGCAATATTGTATTTATGTTGTCTAATCTCTTCCCCTTCTCCCTTATCCCCACCCCTCTCCCAACTAGAAAACATCAGTTGTTCCTGTATATATCTCTGAGACTATTTCTGTTTACTTTGCTCAATTATTCAGTTCTTTAGTTCCACATATAAGTGAGATCATATGGTATTTGTCTTACTCTGACTGACTTACTTCACTTAACATAATGTTCTCTAGGTTCATCCATATCATTGCAAATGGTAAGATTTCATCCTTCTTTATAGCTGAGTAATACTCCATTGTCTAAATTTACCACAGTTTCTTATTCCCGTTGTCTACCGATGGGCATTTCGGTTGTTTCCAAATTGTGGCTATTGTAAATAGCTCTGTGATGAACATAGGGGTGCATATATTTTTTTGAATTAACGTCTTAGATTTCTCTGGATAAATACCGAAGAGTGGACTTGCTGGATCATAAGGTAGTTCAATTTCCAGTTTTTTGAGATACCTCCATACTGATTTCCATAATGGCTGCACCTATCTGCAGTCCCACCAATAGTGCATCAGGGTTCTCTTTTCTCCACAACCTCACCAGCACTTGTTGTTTGTTGATTTGTTGATGATAGCCAATCTGACCCGAGTGACGTGGTATCTCCTTGTGGTTTTTATTCGCATTTCTCTAATGATTAGTGAGGCTGAACATTTTTTCATATGCCTGTTGGCCATCTGTATGTCCTCTTTAGAGAAATGTCTCTTCATTTGCTCTGCCCATTTTTTAATTGGTTTGTTTGGTTTTTTTGGTTTTGAGTTGAGTGAGGGTTTTGTAAATATTGGATATTAACCTCTTATCAGATATGTTGTTGGCAAATATCTTCTATTCAGTAGGCTGACTTTTTGTTTTATTGAT
>NW_017732012.1:62729-72841 GCF_001890085.2 Hipposideros armiger
ACATCCGATGGTGGCTATGCCCACCCAACTAAGATTTTAACACAGCACCTTGAGCTTAGAGGCCACAAGCTGTTAGCCAGATGGCCACTGGCGCCCTCCACAACTAAGATTAAAGAACAACAACTTGGTTGGTCCCCCTCCCCAATCCCCCAACACTGTTTCCCTTCCCCAATTTCCCAATTAAAAAAAAAACAAAACTGAGAATGGTGGCCTGGTTATGAGTTGAGCCTAACCTGTTACTTGACCGATGGCTCTGGAACCTGTCTGGGGTGCAGGGGGCGGGGGAGGGGGTGTCAAACCTACACTCACTCTTGCAATCCTCAATAGCTTTGGCAGGGTGTGGAGACTGTAAGATGCCCATGGCTTCTCCTAGTGCAATATACATGGCCATTGGTCATAGGAAAGTGGTGAAAGCAATAAAAAGTAAAGTGTACCCACCAAGATTATCAGATATTAGTTCTGATGTATGGTGTCAACAAAGACACAATAGCCAGCTGGCTATTATAATTTTTGGTGATAAAAATCAGGAAAATTTAAGGAGGATAAGGGTAAGACAAGCTTCACTACCCAGATTTGGGGGTCCAGGACAAGCCTTATTATGGATTGTGTGCTCAAAAAGAATCCAGGATTGGTAAACAGCAATCATTTCAGGTGATCTATGTTGCCTATGAATGAGTCTTTAGTGAGTGTGTGGTTTTGCAGGGTATATCATTACATATTTAGTGGGTTTAGTGTTCTCTTTCCAGTGATGTTAATGGTTATTTAATAAAGGGTTTGATTTAATTGACTGATATCTTTACTGTGTCCAAATTTGAAAATACCAGTTTTGCATACCTTTTCTCCTCATTTTCTTTTTTTAAAGCAAGATGGATCTAGTTTTTGTGCAGCTAAAGGGGGCAACTTTTCAACCCTTATTTAAATGTTGTAGATATAAATAAATGGGAACCTCCAGGCTTTATCGAATGCTTTTATTTTTAATTGTTTTCTGCTGTAACTTTGGAAGAGTAACTTAATCTTCACTAACTTCATGTTTTAAATCATTGGGTGGGAATTCTGGAAATGGCAGAGTACCTTAGATTAGACTAATCTTTCACAAAGATAACAACTATGAACTCTGGGAAAAAACATAAATCACAACTATTTGAAGATATTGGAGAGTAATGAAATTTAGGTAAAAGCTGGAGAAAGTAAACTTCTAAAAGCTGTAAAGTGCACTGAGTGAAATGCCTGGCTTGCAGCACAAGTGGCTGGAACTCAAGCAGAAAGCCACAGTCTTTCCATATTGAGGAATAAGAGAATGGAGCTTGGGGGCGCTGAGTGGCTAGAAAATGAGGAGGAGACGCTCAAAGCAGATGGACGTATGGATGGGAGAGTCCTAAAATCTACATGTATATTGTTAGATGAACAAAAGATAGTATAGATAGAAAGTGGAGAGCAAATTNTTGCAGGCTCCTCTCTGCACTTCCCTAGAGGGGCAGCTGATGTCGGAAAGGAGAATAGCCCCTGGCTGCTCCATGGGGAAAAAGGGGACCCTGGGTATGATGACGTTGAATTAAGTGCGGATGGAACATCTACAGTGTGTTTCCAATGATGTTGTATTAAAAAAAGAGACAAGGCCCCAGATATTCTAATTGCCTGTATTCCAATAGAGTAGTGCTGACCTGTAACTATATTATATGGGAATTGCTCAAAAAATAATGTTCTGAATAAAGTACTTTTTGCTCTGTTGATAAGTTTCATCCAACTGCTCTTAGAAGATTGGTCCTGAGTCAGTTTCCCTTAAAGGAAATACAAAGTGAGTGAACTGTCCTGCTTTCTCATCTTCTCCACAAGGCACTCAAGGTATTACTTTGCCCAGGCTCACAAATGTTCCAGGTCATTCTTACTTAGACAACGGACTCTAAACTTGGTCCTCACTCACACTCTCATTCCTATCAAGATGCACTCATGAAAAAAAAAATCCCTGAATATTCATATATGCTCTTCCTTGAGATGTCACATTATAATAGTTTTTAAACTATTCCTAGACACCAGACTTGGGTGTGAGTTTAGGGTTTCAAAGTTGAAGATGGGAGTTTGGCTAGTGGGAGAGAATTAATACACTTTTTCTTGTTCTGCCCAAATTTTCATGGAATAATTAAAAATGTAATTCTACACAACTGTCTCTTCCTTTTTAATCTCTAATTCCCTAGGCTACTTTTTTCCCTTTATCACTCAAGCTCATATAGACTCCTCACCCTTTCATGTCTAGTTGGTTATCAAATCCTTTTAAATTCAGACTTTCCACTTCATCACTTCCTCTTATTTCTTTAGGACATTGTTATTTCTTGTCTGTCCAATTATAAAGCCTTCTAAATGAATCACATCAACTCATAGCTCTCTTCACCACAAGTTGATGGAAGAAAAATGGGCGCTCACCTACAGACCTGCATCCAAGTGGGAAAGAGAGCAAGGAAGAGGAGATATAAACAGAGAAGATCCAGAAGGAATATAGACAGAAAAATCAGGAATTTGGCTACATGGGTTTTGCAGATGTGGATTGAAGGGTCTTCCATGATTAAACTGGTAGAGGAAGATTTCCAGACCAGTGAGTTTCTTCTCTGAAAACATATTGCTGCAAGATTGCTTTTACCTGGTATCTATTTAAAAAGCAAACATGATCCTGCTTTGATTCTTTAGGGTAGAGAGCTATTCTGTAGCAGTGGCCAAGTAAAGATTTCATCTTCAAAACACTCCATCACATGTGAATGTGTGGAGGGGCTGCTGAACTAATATAAGAACTGAGAGGGCCGGCCAAATGGCTCAGTGGTTAAGAATTAGCTTAAGAGNGTTGGGCAGCTCTTGGGTCTCATTCCTGCAGAAGCAGACAATGGGGAAGCACTGGATCAGGGACAGCTGCGGTCTTGGTAGTGGGTGCTGGGGGTGGGGGTGGGGGTGTTCTCTCAAACAAGATTATTAAAGGTCCTTGGCTCAGTCCAATGACAAGTGAAAACACAGGCTTCATGATTAATATAATGGGCTGAGTTACTGAGACATTGGCTGGATTCTAGCCTTTATCACCAGCTGAAATTACTTTATCTGTTTACATGTTTATCACTTTCCATATTCCATAACACACACACACACACACACACACACACACCTGAATGAAAGCTCCATTGAGGAAGGACCTTGCATATCTTATTCACCTCAGTATTTCTGCTATGAAGACAGTGCCTGGCACATTGTGTGCATTCATTCAACAAATATACAATACATTGAGAATCTTCTATAAATGCTATGTATAAGGGATGATAAATATTTGTTGAAGAAATGAATAGATGAGTAAAATCCAGTGAAGTATAATTCACTAAATTCTTGCTAATCAGTAAGATAATAAAGGAAATATAAATTAATGATAACGGCTTGTGGTAATAAACAGTGGACATTAAAAACAACTAAGTCCAGAATTATAGAAGTAATTTGCATTCAATAATCTGCTTATACTTTTAAAGGGAAATTATACAACAGATTGTAAACTTTTGTTATCTGTTTTTCAGTGTAACATGAACAAGCAAAGGAAACTACGATAGGGACAGAAACCTTTTTTAAAGCACTACACTAAGTAGAATTTAGGGAAAGATAGATAAGTAGACAAACAGCTAGCTAGTAAGACAGAAATGTCTGCATGAGGCTCAAATAAATATACTAAGAAAAACTACATTAAGAAGACACAAAGATGGAACCAAAAGAAAAAAACAGATATAAGAATTAAAACCAAAGAAAATAGACATAAATTCAAACAACACAAGAAAACAGAAGTATACATGGTGCTTGCCATAAAACATTAGAATTCATCTATCTTTCCATATCATCCTACAAACCTCCTACTTTATGCAGAGAACTCTCTGAAAATGATGGCACGACCTCTCGGGTGGCTGCTCTCTTTCAGGACTGGAGACCTCACTACTTCTCAACTCATTGTGTTTGATTATTGAAAATTATCATCAATAGAAGGTCTTATAGTTTAATATCTCTTCAGTCTTCCACAGGAGCAAGAAAAAGAGGTGAAGAAAGAGAGACAAGGAAGGGAGTGAGCCTCTGCCTTTGAAATATCTATTTCTCTCAGCTGTGGAATTCAGGCAACTCCCAGCATATTGTCCAAGGTATACCTGATGTGTGTGTGTGTGTGTGTGTGTGTGTGTGTGTGTGTGTGTAAGAGAGAGAGAGAGAGAGAGAGAGAGAGAGAGAGAGAGAAGGGAAGGGAAGGGAAGGGAAGGGAAGGGAAGTGAAGGGAAGGGAAGGGAAGACAAACTAAGGGGCAGGAAGGAAATGTTGAAGGAAAAACATTGTGAAAATGCAAAAGAAAAAAATAAAGAAGGAAGGGAGGGAAGGAAAGAGGGAGAGAGAAAGAAAGAGAGTGAGGGAAAGAAGTAAGGAAAAAGAAATCAGAGCAAAGCAACTGTAATTGTTATTCAGACTTCAAATATCTTAGGATGATATTTGTGGGCTTCATAAGCCTTTTGATTTTGTAACTTCTATGTGATTTGGCTTTAGTGTAACAGTCAACTTATTGAAAAATCCCAGCCACGTGGCTCATTAGAGCGTGTGCTCTGAACAACAAGGTAGCCAGTTCGATTCCCACATAGGTCAGTGAGCTGCGCCCTCCACAACTAGAATGAAGGACAACGACTTGACTTGCAGCTGATGGGTCCTGAAAGAAACACACTGTTACCCAATAAAAATTATTTTAAAAAAGAAAGAAAAAAAGGAAAATCCCAGCATCTTCTATCTAGATATGAAGAAGACAATTAAAAATAATTAGCCATAGAAAGTAATTTGACAATATCTTAACATTTGTATAAGTGAGCAAGTGCACATGTGTATCCTTTGATCTAATAATATCAACATTGGGAGTAATCTTATAGTAATAAACTCACCATCTATAGAGATACATAGCAAAAATACTTATTTCAAAATTATTTGTAGAGGAGAAAAAATTGAAAATAATCAGAGTACCAATAAATAAGCTAATGGTTATATGAACTGTAGTACCAAACTCTTACGAATGAAACACTTGCCATTGTTTTACAAATGAGTTAGAGCTACCTGGAGGACTACCCATGACATATTATTAAGTGATAAAAGCCAATTGAATAATAATGTGTATGATTTAATACTAATTTTGTAAAAACAAATAACAAGACACCATCAACATAATTCTTTTATGGGTATGTGAGTTAGGATATGCTTTAGTGAAAATGGATGTATTTGGAAAATGGTTCTTACTAGTCCATTAATCTGGTTTATATCAGGAGGATACGAATGGGCAAGGAGTCACAGGATACAATTCATTTCTCCTTTTACATTTTATGTGTCTTCCCTGCTTATAATAAGTAAGTGATGTTTTTGTAATTTAAATGAAAGAGAAAGCAGTTGGTTTCTCTCTAAGCATAAAACAAACTAGTGGAAAGAACTGAAATTCCCTGGTGCCAACCATGGTACAAACCCAGCAGGGGCAAATGTGGCTATTAAGGGAAGAGATGCAGACACAGGCAAAAAAGGGATAAAATAAGGAAGGCAGGCTGGCCATCCTACTTAGTTCCGGTGTTCTTTCACATGATAGTAGTGTTCATTCCCTGGGAACCACCACAAGGGTGAGATTCCCTATGGTACCTGTATTTAGAGTAAACCCAAAGCTGACTCCTAGTAATCCCCATCCATCAGCCAGGTCTCGCTCCCTGCAGTGTCTCCTAGTGAGTCCCCTTCTTCTGCCAAGGGAAAGTCGTTCAAAGTCTGAGGTCAGNTCCTGCAACTCATAGACATGTCTACATCAATTGATGATGGGCATAGTCACAGAGAACACCGTATGTTTCTCCTCTCAGAAGAGGTGAAATAGCTACAATATACCTGGGAGTAAGAAGAGCTGATCTTATCTAAGTATACAAAGCTACCCAAATTCTGAGAGTAAAGAAAAACTGACTATTGATTGGTCCAAACTCATCTTCTCCATGACAAGGAGGTAAGGCTACTGGAAACAGAGCTGTCCACTCACCTGTCTGGTAATACCTGGCACCACCTCCCTCCTCTGGGAAAGAATAAATCTCCCTCATCCCAGGAGGAGAAGGAATTTCAGGAACAGGAAACTCTTCAACATCATCATAATCATTACCTGTGGCATTGACATGCTGACCTAGAGGCTCTGAAAACAGACAAGGACTTAGGTGGAACAGCAAAATATGGATTGGACTAGGTGATAGCCTAAGTCCCTTCTAATGCAAGGATTCTCATAGCTAAAAAATATAGATACTATATTCTGGGATTGTCTCAAAGGCATATATTTAATCTCAATAGTCTCAGAATTTTTAAAAATCTTCTAAATATTCCAATATATCAAAGTCAATAATAATTTTCCAACATGGCGTCTCATACTATAAAACATCCACAAAAGCTATTTTGCTTTGAGTTTCAGAACTATTTTCAAGAACATGATACAAAGTGATAACACAAAATATGCACATATCAGAGACAGAAAAAGGATGAACCTGGACCTAGGCTATCCTTGTGCCTTCTGAAACTGTGGGAGACACAAAACTGACAGGGAAAGAGAAACCTGCATATCTATCACTCAGAGGCAGGAGATCCCACTTGTCCCAATCACAGGTGATCTGGCTTTCCATTCCTCTTAGTGCTTGGTTGGCCTGAGGATTGAATCCCCAGGAGCCGTTCTGGACATGCCTCATCCCAAGAGCTGCATCTTTACTATCTGGAGAAGGTCCAGAGGGACATTGTCCTCTCTTAGGTCCCTTGTAAATAAGAGCTTCTGACATTTGGTAAGTACAGGCACCAAGCACTCAATACATTCCAGGGTTTGTTTAAAGGAACTTTTGGTCTTTATATATATACATGATCCACTAAATGATTGAAGTATCATACTATCTCAGGATCCAACTGTACTTCTCAATGTCCTCTCTCAACACAGAATTTTTGAGATTATCAGTTTCAGATGTTTAAAGGAATGGCCTTTGAATCCATAATAATACATTAGATACATGTTTGTAACTGAGTAGAAGTAGCTGTGGATACAGAGAACTGAGTCTGATCTTTTTCTTTTTGAGGTCACAGAGTGGGCAGAGAGAGGAAAATTTGTTGTGAACTAGAGAAAAGACATCTTTTCCATTCTAATCACAGGAGGAATTCTCCTTGTATGAGATTCCTCATCATCATCACCACCATCCAAGGAAAGACTTAGCTCTACTATCAGGCAGATTTAGGGTCTCCATTCTCCTCATTTCCCCCTGTGTAATATGGCAGCTTAGTCACTGAATCATCAGACAGTTTACCTGGCAGGGAGAAAAACATCACAGACAAACAGAAAAATCTTTCCTATTGTAGGAGGGTCAGTGTCATGGTTCAGAAAAAATCTTGAAGCTTTAGACTTCTGGAGAGAGGGCTTGCAGCTCCTACCTTAGGGGACTAACCATGTGAGGTTGGGTTAGTGGTTGGGTCTGTACTTGAAGATAAACCATAGCCATCTCATGAACAGGGGGAGGGCACAGAACATACCTTGGCTGTTCAAAACATCCTTCTCTGGTTTTACTAGGTAATCAATCTCCTGGTACAAGGCATCATCATCAGCACCTTCAATAGCAGGTAAGGCTGGGGAAAGTGGCATGAGTTTAGAGACTGCCCTGGAGATATTCCCTTTACCAACAGACAAAGCCTTCAGTGACCTCCAATGCTCACCCTTGAAAAAACCCCTGTGGGCTGCTAGGCCTTCTTTTTTGACCTTCTGACTTTTGGGACAGAACCTGGTTTCCTGACCCTGATCTTGATCCTACACTGAATTCCACTGACACTGTTCACACAGGAAGCCATAACTTTATTTTAAGAAGTCATAATTTTTGAGTGGTTTTACATTCAACCCAGGACCAAAGATTCAATACTTCCAAATCTTGAAGTCTATTGCAGAGAAGGTGGAGTTTTGCTGAGTAATAGGGATGAAGACCAATATTTGTGTACTTTTCTTGGCATCACAACTGGCTCAGTGCCCTTCCCACTACTTCCCAGATCATTTAGCATCCCTAAGGCCCACCTTGGTGCTCTACTCTCCATCTGTGTAGCTGAATCCCCAGGATGATAAGGACCAGGAAGAGAAGGGCACCCAATATGATACAGAGGATCTCAGGTATGGGGAAGATGCCAGGGACTGGAGGTGAGCCAGAATTGGTGCCTGAGGAGAGAAGAAGGTTATGAGATTTTAGAGAGGGTCATAAGCCCATGAAAACTTCCCTTTATCCTAGTCACCTCCTGAGTCCTCAGACCATAAAGTCACCATTCAGATACAATGAGTCTGCTTGCACCCCAAGATGTGATCAACCCAGGTCCTGCCCTGAGCTTTGTCAACCAGAGCTGAATCTGGTTCTAAGGGATTTTTATAAAATGAAAACTAGTAAAGCTTTGGAGCATTACAGCTGCCACAACTTCATAGGATTATAAATACTTGATCATTAGGTCTTTCCTATACTGATATGGTTGATTTTGACAGAAATATGTAGGTTCCACAGTTCAAGTCCTTAAAAATATGTGTGTCTCTTCTATCATATGACCCAGAGCAGAACCACTTACTTCCANGACAGAGTTAGCCAACTCAGGAAAGGAAAGATGCCAAGGAGTGATTGGGTGTTGGGGAAGTATTAGGGTATTTTCCTTGGAGAAACTTCCCCTTCCTTGGTTCACTGTGCCAGAAGTTTCTCATGCCCTCAGGCCACGAGAGGCTGACTTTTGTGTTGCAGAATTTAAGGTTTTCCCACCTGCCCGTGAGTGTTGCTCCTCAGCAGCTGATGCCTATCCCAGGGTTGTTTGATGTTCTGGTCTGTTGAAGCCAAGAGAAGGGGCTGAAGCTGTGTGCCCTGACCCTCAGAGGCTGTTGAACCCCCGAAGCTCCCTGAGAATCCCCAGCACTCCCTTGGACCACACTGGAATGGAGTTGAATTTATTTTAGGACTCAGCCTGAGGGAGTACCCACCAGGGTCGCAGTCAATCCCATTATGTCTAAGGCTGGGACTTCACTGTCCTGAGCTCTCCGGAAATGCTGAAGTGAGTTCCTCTGCACCCATGCTCTTCTCCAAATTCTTTTGGCTTTGTTTTCCTTAGGGACTAGACGAAGCCGAAATCCTGTCCCTGGGATCTTCTCCCTGCCTGGAATCCTCTGCTTCATCCTGGGGGCCCTTCTCTTCCTGGTCCTCATCATCCTCGTGACTCAGTGGCAGAGATGGAAAACAAAGCGCAGAGGTGGGCTGCAAGGCATACTGGGTAACATGGGAAGTGTGTGCAGGCAGAAAATGGGGCCAGGTATGATAAAGGGAAAACTATCAGGGTCTCTGTTCTTTCCCCATTAGTTTGCAAAATCCATCTGCTCCATATTAACTTCTCAGGGCTGAATACACAGAGCTTCTTAGGGTTGGGGTGTGAACACTCATAAGTCAAGGCTTCTTATGTGAGACAAGAATGAGCAGGGGCTGAGCTGTTGATACTGGGTCAGACAAAGGCAGAAGGTGCAGACATTGTACATAGGTATGAGACTATACAGGGGTCCTGGCAGCCCTGAAGGTTTTTCCACATGTAAGCATTGGGATAATGAAAGATCACCTACTGGTTCAGGGGCATCTCAGGTGGCAATCTCTGACCTGCTGGTGGTTTGTTCAGCCTTATCCAGTTTTAGAGATGCTCTTGATGAGGCTGTGTACGAGGAGATCGATTATCTTGTAACACCAAAGAAAGAGGATCTGCGGAGCAGCCCAGGTGTGTATCCCTGCCTTGCCCTCCTAGGATACCTGGTTGTCAGCCACCCTCTGGCTGTGAGCCAGGTCTTCTCAGCATCTGTAGACCCCACATCTATCCCTGGCTCAGAGAGGCAGTTGCTCCATAGGTTGCAGGATGAGCCTCTCCAGAGCCCCTATGAGCTCTGAGCCTTCGCTTTACACTACAAGAGCCATGTCAACCGTAGCATTTCTTCTCAGCCTTACCATGGAGCGTATGCATGTGGAAAGGGTTGTTCTGTTTATTTTTGTGATGTTTTTTTCCACATTAGGGTCCTTATCAGATGACTCACTGACTAAACTGCCATATTA
>NW_017732012.1:79486-83493 GCF_001890085.2 Hipposideros armiger
TAATTTGGGTGAGGTGGGATGGGAGGTGAGGGTGAATACAAAGAGGTAGCATGAAGGAATTTTTTTGTGATAATTGACCAGTTCTATATCTTGATTTTGGTCACTTTAGGCTTTTCTTGTATTTTGTATAATTTTTCAAGTTTAATCTTTACTGCTTTCATTAAAACATAAACTCAGCACTTTGCCCTTAATGAAAGGAGATGGATGGGTAGTAAAGTATAGTATTAAACTTCCCTATTGTTTATATGTACAAATGTCCTATTGATTATGTACAAATGTACATAACCATTTTTTAGTTATTCACTTGTTTCTTCCACTACATACTGATTCCATAGTGGTGAGTAGGTTTCCTATTTATTTACGTAATTTTTTGTATTTTTCAATGGATATGAGCTGTTTACCTTAACTTTTGGGCACCTACAAATAACCATCCCTTTGGTAGTTATTAAGAAATCAGAATTAACTCTCCATTTAACATGCTCATTTCTTTTTAGTTCCGCTGCTCCTTTTACCTTGGTCCTATCGAGTAATTTTTATAGCCCCTTGCGAAAGAGGCTATAGGCAATTTATTTCTATATAGTTCTTTTCTTGATTGGTAGAAGGTAGAGGTGCAAGAATTTTATCCTACAGATCTCCACTTTGTTGTCTTTGCTCTAATTTGGATATTGATTTGGATTTGTAAATTACATTCCTGGATTTATATCCAAATAGGAAAAATGTCTCAGACCCATTTACCTGACTCTGGCACAGAGCTGACTCTGGGATTAATGGGTTGGTATACACCTAGATCAGAGAAGATAGTGACAAGAAAACAGTCCTCACACTGAGGTTGATGCAAAGCCATCCTCTCAGACTTTAGAGCAAGAGGATCCTTATGGTCTGAATCAAATGGCTTCTCTTTGCTTTATGGTGCTACTCAGAGTCTGATTTTGATTTACTAAATAAGTCTTACTTCTCTTTTTCTTAAATTAAAATTTATTGAGGTGACAATAGTTAGTCAAATTACATAGGTTTCAAGGATACAATTCTGTATGCGTATTACATCATCTATATATCACATTGTGTGTTGCCTCTCAGTGGGAACTGAGTCTTCTCTAACTGTGTAATTGATTCTATATAGTGTAGTTAGGACAATTACCAAGGAATTAAAAGTCAGATTTGGTCCAGGGAATTATTACCACTTGGAGAGGTCCAGGCAAACTTTTCTAGCAGGATACACAAGAAGGTGAGAAGTGATGTGTGAAAAGGCTGGCATTATCAACTAATGAATTTGTCTTTGTGCTCATTTGATGAGTACATGAAATTAGAGAGGTTGTAAAAGCTCATTGTTGATTGGCTGGGGTGAATGTTGTTCTATCCTTGCCTTGTATTTGAAACATGTAGCACACAAGAACAGAATCAACTCCAGTTTTACCATTTCCAGAAAAAGGAATTGTGATAGCAAGAATCAGATGACATTCACTCAAGACATGTGCTTATTAAAATAAATATATTCGTCATCCCCCAAAAATTTAATTAACAAAATGACAGAAAAAAAACAGAAATATATTCTTTGGAATGAGAAGTTTATTCACTTTTAAAGTCAATTATTTTAAGCAGTACAAAATAAATAATATGCAGATATTCTCCCATAAGCTCTATCTCATTAAGTATTTGATGATTACACTAACTCAGTTTAACTTATTGAACTGACATAAGTGAAAAATGATAACTTATTTAAAATTGGGAAAGATGAGGGAAAAGAGGTAAGGACTGGAGAGTGAAGAGGGCTACTTCAAAGAAAATAAACACGTATAAAACACAGAGTGGCAAAAAAATAATCTTACGGTTTAAGAAATGTTCAATATGCTTGTTCCTAAAACAACTGTAAGGAAATAGCTAACAATGTTGAAGAGAGTTCCAAATGTGGGGAGCTTCATAGACTAAACAAAGGGCTTTGAGCTTTCTAATGTAGCTTAGTGTTTTCCAAACTTTGATTTAAGGGGCATGGGGAGTTCCTGAAAAATAATTGTACATATAGTTTGTGAAGTTTAGAAAATTTTCCATTATTTCATGAATATTTTTGGAAGTTTATTTTTTAACAAAATGGTTCAGTTAAAAAGATAGTAAATGTAAAGAAAATCTTGGTTAAATAATCATACAATTAGAATGCAGGTATGGAAACATTCATTATGCTGGCATGCAAATAACTGAATTTGGGGAACTTTGGTCTAGCTAATAATGAACCAGTAGTGTTTTTGTAAGCAGGAGAATTACAATGTTTGGCTTGCCTGCGCCTCTTCCCCCAGCTTTCTCTCTCTCTCTCTTTGATATAACTCCAGTAAATATGTGAGGATGGTTTGAAGTGGGAAGAGTTCAAAGTAAATACAACCACTTAAAATGCTTTTGCAATTGAGGAGGTTAGAATTGTTGGGTGTCTAAAGAAATACAGTAAAAGAATGGAATGAAAACCATACTAATAAAAAAGGATGGAAAACAATAGGATTTATGACAATAGAATGTGCAATTCAATAGAGAAGGGTGAAATTTAGGATGCTGTGGAATAACTAGAAAAGAGAAAAGGAAGTTAGAGTAAAAGATATTGCTAGGTAGTAGTAGATTTTTGTTATTAATATTCCATAAAAATGTGTGCAAAATTAGAAGAGCTGCAACCATTTCTCTTCTACCTGACCAACCCTCACTTTGAACCTCACTCCTAGGTTTTATAGAAAATGGGTGGAATATTTTGGAATATTCAATTATGTGTCTCTGAGTTTACCTTCCTAAGAGCAAACAGTTAGTTCAGGGCTAGATTTCAGAGTTTTATGCCATTCAAGAAAAGTGTGAACTTCTCTGTGCCTAAAGGAGGGCAAAAGTGTAGTCTGAAATGTGATAATACAGATTTTTAAACTGAGATTTCACCTTGGGAATGAAGAATGTTTGAAGACTGAATTTTCCAAGGTCAGCAGCAGTGAAGATATCTAGATTTTTACGAGAACAGCATTTGTCTATGAAACTCAGAGTATTTACTATAAATAATTTCTGTTTGTCTTAGATACATGTAAAAGCTTTGCAGTAATGAAGAAGACAGCACTCTCATTTATTTGAGGAACAATATTACAGAGGATTCTTTGAAAAGTGACTTGCTCCAAAAATGGCAACTACATGGTGTTAAGCTCAACATCATCATACCCAGGGTCTTGTCTCAGGGACAGTGAGGATCCTTTCTCTCCCCTGCTAGAGTTGGCAGCTTCTCTAGGAGACTGAAGAATGATGCCTGAAACAGTGAGGAGAAACCTGGTTTCAGTGGTGACAGAAAGACTGGACAGAGTCCTTGGTGGAAGGAGACTAGTACAAAGTGGCTACAAAACATGTGTGGGGTCCCAGCACTTGTCTGAGAGGCTAGATAGAGCTACTTCATTCTGAGTCAGCTACTCTGTGTAAAGTCTTGTCCTGATCAATACAGTTGGAAAGGGAGTGGATGAATAATGTGAAGGAATGAAAAAGACAACTGAATTCTCTCTTCCACACCAGTCTAGTCTGATTTCTTAAGGAATGGAGGAGAAAGATGACCTTTCCTCAGTACTTCAATAACAGATAAAGTCTGACCTAAAAGTATTCATGAGAACAATTTGGGTCCTCTGTCAGATGACAAATGAGAGCAGCTCAGCCAAATCCCAGTTTCCTGCTCCCCAGGAACCACATGTTCACATATAAGCAGAAAGCCTAGTTCTAAGGAATGAGGGTTTTCATCTGCCAATTTAAACAATGAGAGAAAATTGTATCTTAGTTTCTTTCCAGTGCTCAGATTTTATGACTGTCTAAGGCCATTGCACATGCTGCATTAATACTGGGCAATGTCAATTTTAAACATTTGGTTATGTGGTTTTCTGAAAACAAAATTATATAGCTCATAAATTTCATTTACATTGATACTTTAAAAAAGCTTTCCAGATTACTTCTCATAATCTGAAAAAGCCCTCAAATTTATTATCAGAACATATATCTCATTTCGGGGCATAAAAAAA
>NW_017732012.1:91930-101149 GCF_001890085.2 Hipposideros armiger
TACTTCTCATATTACTCAAAGGCACTACAATATTTCTAGCAGTCACCCTGGACTCCTCCAAGCTATTTCAAGTCACTATTGTGGATGTATATTTCCCCTGCATTAATCCTTTGTTTATCCTATACTAAAAGAATGGTTCCTTAATGCAAAATTGATTAACTTACTTTCCAGCTTAAAAACCTTTCAATTAATTTTGATTACACCTTCATGAAAATAACTTTAACTTTGACTACACAATCAAAAAGGTTATTCATTCATTCAAGAACCATTTCTAAATGTCTAGCATCCCAGGTGCTGTCTACAGCACTGGATATACAGTGTGAATACAATAGTCAAAGTGCTTGATCCATGGAATTTACAATCTAATAGGACAGATGGGTAATAAACATGAAAATAAATAAATGATCATTTCACATAGTAACAAGTACTATGAGAAGCATACAATATGCTATAAAATGTAAAATTGGTTGGGCAGAGGAATCAGAACCCTGGAGAGATATTGAGAAAAGCAATCACTGTGTTCAGAGATAACCATGGATTGTCAGGAGTATAAAGACTGTTGGTGGAGATAATAGCATTTAAATTGGAATGAGGGACCTCACCAAGGAAATTAATTGAAAGTGAGAACTGAATGATGAGAAGTTGACAGGCAAGCAAAGCAGATAGAACAACCAGTGCAAGATCTTAAGATGAACATTACCATCTGTCTGGTAAAAGAATACTGAGGCATTAAAGAATGGCCAGCCTGCTTTTCCTTACTTCCCCCATGTTTGTCTATTTCATAAATACAAAGAGAGTCAATATATATACCCACTGAGTGGAAGAGTGACAGGAGAGGAGGACAGAGTGGTAAGTAGGGGAAGGAACATGTATGGCTTTGTCAACCAGTGTAAGAAATCTGAGTTTTATCTTAAATTCAATAGAAAGCCACTGGAGGCTTATAGGCAAAAAACATAGCAAACTAATTTTTAAAACTCTCTCTAGTTGACAGAGAAAGAATATACTATGGAAGAGAAAGAATGGACTTAGGTGGCCACTAGTGACTATTGGTTAATCCATGTGAAAAATGATCTTTTCTGGACTAAGATGATAATGAAAATAGAAAGAGTAGAAGGATTAAAGGTAAATTTAAAGATAGAGACAAGAGGACTTGCTGTTCTATTGGAATGGAAGGTAAGGGAAGTGAAGGTTTGCTTCTATATATTGAGCCTAAGTAACTGAGTGATGGTAACAGCATTAACTGAAATGGGAAATATAGTGAGGCACAGGACTGAGTAGGTGAAACCAAGTATCCTGCTTTGGACTGAATTTGAGTGGCCCATTGATATTCAAATAGAGATGTCAGGTAACAATAGCATATATGAGTTTGGAGTTAATGGCAAGGACCAGCTGTGGAGGTATATATTTGGCAGCTGTCAGTATATAGATGTCCTTTAGGTCATGGGCCTTAAGGAGGGAGTATAGATAGCTAAGGAAGAGTAGAAAGTCTGATGCTGAGCCCTGAGAGAGTCTAAAATCTACAGACTGAACACAGGAGCGGCAAGCCTGTAAGAATAAAAACAACAATCAATGAGTTAGAATAAGGAGAACAATTAATGAGACAGCATGATTGATGGAGGCAAAGAGAAAAATTGAGAGGGAAAGAGAAATCAACCTATTGAATGCTGCTGACAGGTCAAGAATAATGAAAAGAGAAAGGTTTGCTATATTTCATTTCCTTACTGATTCTGAGGAATAGTGGAGCCTAAAACTTAAATGGATGAGTTAAGAACAGCAGGAGACACAAAAGTACAGATACATTGAATGATTAATGACAATATTACTTTGGAAAACTTAGCTGTGGAGGAGAGAGAAGAGGGATGGGGAGTAGCAGCTAAGGAGGATTTGGGGATGAAGAAGAATGTTGTTTGTTCAGGTGTTTTTCAAGATGTGTGATACTCAAGCTTGTAAATATACTGATGAGAATCAACCAAGAGACAGGGAGAAGTTGATGATGCTGAGGAAGAGGGCATAGTTGCAGAACCTAAGACTTTGACAAGGTAAGTTTATTAGGATCTCTAGACCATGCAGAAGAGCTGGCCTACGGTAAGCACAGTGGCAGCTGACCTTGGGAGCCAAGTAGAGAGTGTGTGCCAGAAGTTGGCAGATTTCATGAAAGGAAGATGAGTTCTCTGTTCTAATTTCTCTGTGAGGTGAGAGGCAAGATCATGATTTGAGAATGGCTAGTGGGAATCAGGTTTTGACAGTGTGGGGAAAGAAAACATTAAAATATAATTTTAAACATAGTACAGTACAGTAGAGTACAGGAGAACTTGGGGACAATAGAACTTAGGGGCAGTTTATAGTGCCCATCAGAGATTGTGTCAGGAATCCAAAGTAGACTAGCAACATTCTGTGTGTTATTTTCCTGGCTTTTTATTAGTTTAGTATAGGCAAGGAGTAGTTAGGTAGTTGACTTTAACCATCTTGTGTGTGCCAGTTAAGACTGACAAAGAACAGGCAAAAGAGTTGAATACAGTTAAAGGAAAATGATTGTCTAATCTGCTATCATATTGTCTAGTCTGCTGAGGAAAAAATGGGCAGATACGAGGAGAGAAGGAAAGTAAGAAAAACTGATAAGGAAAAAGATTAGGTATCTCCATGAGGATGAAAAGTTATTGGGAAAGGAGCATTACAGGTTATGAGTCTTAACAATAAAAGCAATGATTGTAGAATGGAATTTAAAAACTCAAGATTTTAAGGCGTACATATTTCATGGTCAATAGTGTATGCACAGGCAGAGGTGGGATAGAAAGAAAAGTGTTTAGAACTGAGGACTTAATAAAATGAGAGTCCAGAAGGTTGTCTCAGTTGTGTTTAAAGATGTTTAATTAACTATTCTTGGTTCCAGGAGTAAGACATAATGAAGAACCTGGTGAGCCTGGTGCTGCAGTCTTCAGTGGACGAGGGGGAGTGGCCAGAGTATTGGAAGATGACAGCAACAGATAGAAGTATTGGGTGGTGTTGCCTCATGGTGTGGACTTCAAAGTAACTGGATGTTGAGAAGAAACAGAAGAGGAACTCTTGAAAATGACAACTGAGAGCAAGGAGCATGTCTAATCAAAGTCTGGCGCCAGAGAAAAGTCTGTTGAGAGACAAACAAACTCACAGCCTCTTGTTGATAGGGAAATTGGTGTTCTCAGAAAAAAGCCAGGTTTTGATCAGAACATAAAAGTGAAGGAAACATAGAGGGTATAAGGGAATTTGAAAATAATGGTCTCCAAATTCGAGCAGGCTCTGAAGATTTGGGGGAGTAGAATGAGGGGAGCAGAAAAGTACACAGTAATGAAGGAGAAAGGCACAGAGAATAAGAGATCAGCCAAGAAGACTGGGAGTCTGAGGGCTTCTTGGAAGAGAGAAATTCAAGCAGAAAGGTGTGAGGAATCTAGGTCACTGACCTCCCAGCATTTCTCCTGTGATGTGGCAGCCAACAGGAATCTCTCCCCTCACCCTCTTTCTGCTCTGATGGAATCTTCTCAGCACCTCATAGATACCATGTCCCTCCCAACTCAGTATTTATACTGAACCAAAAAGACTTTTCCACTTTCTTCCTTTAAGGAAATCTCACTCATCCTTCAGGTCTCCATCTAACTATGATTTTTTTTTCTTTTGCCCAAATTGCACACTTCCAAGCACCTCCTCGCTCTTCATGATACTTGAAATTTCTGCCTAATGAGAGTTTTCAAACTGCATTATAAGCTCTATGACAGCAGTAAATCTATTTCCTTCTCTGGAGTATAAATTTGTACCTGCAAGGCAGTGAATTATTATCGACTTAATTAGTAGTCTATGTGGTGTAGACACATTTCAGAGTAAAAGACCATGAGTTTAAGGGACGGAGCAATCATGACTGATTTTCTGCTCTGCCCCTTACTTTAAGATGCTGGCATATCATTTACCTACTTGTAATTAGTTATCAGTTCCTTAAAAGAGCTTACTAGAGTGTTATTCATGCCAGCCACATGTTCATGCCAATCTCCCTGATATTTTTCACATAAACTGCAGTCAGCACAGGTTTCCCTATTTTTTTCCTTTGAAACAATTTTGCAACATCTTGTTTAAATCACCTTCATTCATGTTTTGTACTCTTCCCTTAAAATTCATCACTTAGATTTGAAAATATGAAATTTCACTAATAACATCCTACAGAGGTGGGACAGCCACACAGAAACAGGCATTATTCACCTGCACACATGATATAAGCCTCCTCCTTTGAAGAGCATGAACTGTTTTTCCAAGGGTCAGAAGGACATTGCCAGAGAGACATATCNACCTTACTTCTTATTCTTTGCCTTTCAATTTCTCAGAAAGGTTGTGTACATTTTCACTATCACCTTATTTTTTTTGATACATCTATTTCTGGTTTTCATCCTCCAGTCTCAAAAGTGTTTTCGTTAAGACACTCAATGACATACATTGACCTACATCTGCTGGGCAATTTTCAGTTCTCATTTATTTACTGTCTCAGTGTAATTTAACACATATGATCATTCCCCTTTTCCTGAAACTTTTTATTAACCTGATTTCCAAACACAATATTTTCTGGGTTCTTATTTCTTGAGGCTCTGCATCAGACCCCATGCCAGCTCATGGAGTGCACTACCCAGCTTTTAAAAGTTAGTGTTCCTTGGATTCTGTTCTAGAAATGTTTATTTTCCTAGTGATCCCATCCACTCTGATCTAAGCATCTCTATGACAACTCCCAAATTTATAACTCCCACCCAGATTTCCTTTCTAAATTCAAATTGCATACTACTAAAGGCCTAATGACATCTTCACTTGAGTGTTCTTGTCCACTTGAAATTTAACATGTCCAAAACTGAGCCCATAGATTTCCTCCCATGAGCTTCTGTACTTCTCATATTACTCAAAGGCACTACAATATTTCTAGCAGTCACCCTGGACTCCTCCAAGCTATTTCAAGTCACTATTGTGGATGTATATTTCCCCTGCATTAATCCTTTGTTTATCCTATACTAAAAGAATGGTTCCTTAATGCAAAATTGATTAACTTACTTTCCAGCTTAAAAACCTTTCAATTAATTTTGATTACACCTTCATGAAAATAACTTTAACTTTGACTACACAATCAAAAAGGTTATTCATTCATTCAAGAACCATTTCTAAATGTCTAGCATCCCAGGTGCTGTCTACAGCACTGGATATACAGTGTGAATACAATAGTCAAAGTGCTTGATCCATGGAATTTACAATCTAATAGGACAGATGGGTAATAAACATGAAAATAAATAAACGATCATTTCACATAGTAACAAGTACTATGAGAAGCATACAATATGCTATAAAATGTAAAATTGGTTGGGCAGAGGAATCCGAACCCTGCAGGAGAGATATTGAGAAAAGCAATCACTGTGTTCAGAGATAACCATGGATTGTCAGGAGTATAAAGACTGTTGGTGGAGATAATAGCATTTAAATTGGAATGAGGGACCTCACCAAGGAAATTAATTGAAAGTGAGAACTGAATGATGAGAAGTTGACAGGCAAGCAAAGCAGATAGAACAACCAGTGCAAGATCTTAAGATGAACATTACCATCTGTCTGGTAAAAGAATACTGAGGCATTAAAGAATGGCCAGCCTGCTTTTCCTTACTTCCCCCATGTTTGTCTATTTCATAAATACAAAGAGAGTCAATATATATACCCACTGAGTGGAAGAGTGACAGGAGAGGAGGACAGAGTGGTAAGTAGGGGAAGGAACATGTATGGCTTTGTCAACCAGTGTAAGAAATCTGAGTTTTATCTTAAATTCAATAGAAAGCCACTGGAGGCTTATAGGCAAAAAACATAGCAAACTAATTTTTAAAACTCTCTCTAGTTGACAGAGAAAGAATATACTATGGAAGAGAAAGAATGGACTTAGGTGGCCACTAGTGACTATTGGTTAATCCATGTGAAAAATGATCTTTTCTGGACTAAGATGATAATGAAAATAGAAAGAGTAGAAGGATTAAAGGTAAATTTAAAGATAGAGACAAGAGGACTTGCTGTTCTATTGGAATGGAAGGTAAGGGAAGTGAAGGTTTGCTTCTATATATTGAGCCTAAGTAACTGAGTGATGGTAACAGCATTAACTGAAATGGGAAATATAGTGAGGCACAGGACTGAGTAGGTGAAACCAAGTATCCTGCTTTGGACTGAATTTGAGTGGCCCATTGATATTCAAATAGAGATGTCAGGTAACAATAGCATATATGAGTTTGGAGTTAATGGCAAGGACCAGCTGTGGAGGTATATATTTGGCAGCTGTCAGTATATAGATGTCCTTTAGGTCATGGGCCTTAAGGAGGGAGTATAGATAGCTAAGGAAGAGTAGAAAGTCTGATGCTGAGCCCTGAGAGAGTCTAAAATCTACAGACTGAACACAGGAGCGGCAAGCCTGTAAGAACAAAAACAACAATCAATGAGTTAGAATAAGGAGAGCAATTAATGAGACAGCATGATTGATGGAGGCAAAGAGAAAAATTGAGAGGGAAAGAGAAATCAACCTACTGAATGCTGCTGACAGGTCAAGAATAATGAAAAGAGAAAGGTTTGCTATATTTCATTTCCTTACTGATTCTGAGGAATAGTGGAGCCTAAAACTTAAATGGATGAGTTAAGAACAGCAGGAGACACAAAAGTACAGATACAGTGAATGATTAATGACAATATTACTTTGGAAAACTTAGCTGTGGAGGAGAGAGAAGAGGGATGGGGAGTAGCAGCTAAGGAGGATTTGGGGATGAAGAAGAATGTTGTTTGTTCAGGTGTTTTTCAAGATGTGTGATACTCAAGCTTGTAAATATACCGATGAGAATCAACCAAGAGACAGGGAGAAATTGAAGATGCTGAGAAAGAGGGCATAGTTGCAGAACCTAAGACTTTGACAAGGTAAGTGTTATTAGGATCTCTAGACCATGCAGAAGAGCTGGCCTACGGTAAGCACAGTGGCAGCTGACCTTGGGAGCCAAGTAGAGAGTGTGTGCCAGAAGTTGGCAGATTTCATGAAAGGAAGATGAGTTCTCTGTTCTAATTTCTCTGTGAGGTGAGAGGCAAGATCATGATTTGAGAATGGCTAGTGGGAATCAGGTTTTGACAGTGTGGGGAAAGAAAACATTAAAATATAATTTTAAACATAGTACAGTACAGTAGAGTACAGGAGAACTTGGGGACAATAGAACTTAGGGGCAGTTTATAGTGCCCATCAGAGATTGTGTCAGGAATCCAAAAGTAGACTAGCAACATTCTGTGTGTTATTTTCCTGGCTTTTTATTAGTTTAGTATAGGCAAGGAGTAGTCAGGTAGTTGACTTTAACCATCTTGTGTGTGCCAGTTAAGACTGACAAAGAACAGGCAAAAGAGTTGAATACAGTTAAAGGAAAATGATTGTCTAATCTGCTATCATATTGTCTAATCTGCTGAGGAAAAAATGGGCAGATATGAGGAGAGAAGGAAAGTAAGAAAAACTGATAGGGAAAAAGATTAGGTATCTCCATGAGGATGAAAAGTTATTGGAAAGGAGCATTACAGGTTATGAGTCTTAAGAATAAAAGCAATGATTGTAGAATGGAATTTAAAAACTCAAGATTTTAAGGCATACATATTTCATCGTCAATAGTGTATGCACAGGCAGAGGTGGGATAGAAGGAAAAGTGTTTAGAACTGAGGACTTAATAAAATGAGAGTCCAGAAGGTTGTCTCAGTTGTGTATAAAGATGTTTAATTAACTATTCTTGGTTCCAGGAGTAAGACATAATGAAGAACCTGGTGAGCCTGGTGCTGCAGTCTTCAGTGGACGAGAGGCAGTGACCACAGTATTGGATGATGACAGCAACAAATAGAAGTATTGGGTGGTGTTGCCTCATGGAGTGGATTTCAAAGTAACTGGATGTTGAGAAGAAACAGAAGAGGAACTGTTGAAAATGACAACTGAGAGCAAGGAGCATGCCTAATCAAAGTCTGGCGCCAGAGAAAAGTCTGTTGAAAGACAAACAAACTCACAGCCTCTGGTTGATAGGGAAATCGGTGTTTTCAGGGAAAAGTCAGGTTTTGATCAGAACATAAAAGTGAAGGTAACATAGAGGGTATAAGGGAATTTGAAAATAATGGTCTCCAAATTCGAGCAGGCTCTGAAGATTTGTGGGAGTAGAATGAGGAAAGCAGAAAAGTACACAGTAATGAAGGAGAAAGGCACAGAGAATAAGAGATCAGCCAAGAAGACAGGGATTCTGAGGGCCTCTTGGAAGAGAGAAATTCAAGCAGAAAGGTGTGAGGAATCTAGGTCACTGACCTCCCAGCAGTTCTCCGTGATGTGGCAGCCAACAGGAATCTCTCCCCTCACCCTCTTTCTGCTCTGACCATGATGGAATCTTCTCAGCACCTCATAGATACCATGTCCCTTCCAACTCAGTGTTTATACTGAACCAAAAAGACCTTTCCACTTTCTTCCTTTAAGGAAATCTCATTCATTCTTCAGGTCTCCATCTAACTATGATTTTTTTTTCTTTTGCCAAATTGCACACTTCCAAGCACCTCCTCGCTCTTCATGATACTTGAAATTTCTGCCTAACGAGAGTTTTCGAACTGCATTGTAAGCTCTATGACAGCAGTAAATCTATTTCCTTCTCTGGAGTATAAATTTGTACCTGCAAGGCAGTGAATGATTATCGACTAACAGATCGACTTAATAAGTAGTCTACGTGGTGTAGACACATTTCAGAGTAAAAGACCATGAGTTTAAGGGACGGAGCAATCAGGACTGATTTTCTGCTCTGCCCCTTACTTTAAGGTGCTGGCATATCATTTACCTACTCGTAATTAGTGATCAGTTCCTTAAAAAAGCTTACTAGAGTGTTATTCATGCCAGCCACATGTTCATTCCAATCTCCCTGATATTTTTCACATAAACTGCAGTCAGCACAGGTTTCCCTATTTTTTCCTTTGAAACAATTTTGCAACATCTTGTTTAAATCACCTTCATTCATGTTTTGTACTCTTCCCTTAAAATTCATCACTTAGATTTGAAAATATGAAATTTCACTAATAACATCCTACAGAGGTGGGACAGCCACACAGAAACAGGCATTATTCACCTGCACACATGATATAAGCCTCCTCCTTTGAAGAGCATGAACTGTTTTTCCAAGGGTCAGAAGGACATTGCCAGAGAGACATATC
>NW_017732012.1:103359-108338 GCF_001890085.2 Hipposideros armiger
CAGAAGAGGAAAGGGTCCCACTGTCTCCACAGCCAAGCTGTCTGCAGATGGTGGACAAGGTCATGGCTTCCATGGGGCTGTCGCAGACACTGCCCCAGGTCCCATTGTAGAAAACTTCCAGCCACCCAGCACACTCCTGGTCATCGCTCACCATCCTGAGGGCCACGAACTCTAAAAATGAAAGAGGGGGGAAGAAGGCACAGTGAACATTCTCAGTGCTCTGGGTTTCTTTCTTTCCCAGAGATTGTGAACTCTCATCGCTGACTCTGCTGAGGAAGCACCTCAGCAAGACTGAAATTTGTCTCTCTTTTCCTTGACTTTGCTTGTTTTTGAAATAGACAGTTTCCAACACAATGATGCATTAGAATATGAACTGAGAGGAACACCAACCTGGACACTGCACAGAGGGAAAGCTGAATCTTGATTACTGACAGAACTTCTGACAGAGTATGTGAAAGGGAGTGTGGATAGTGGGTGGTAGGCAGAATAATGGACCCCAAAGAGGTCTACAACCTACTCTGTGGAGCCTGTGAACATGTTACATTTTATGGCAAAAGGGACTGTATAATTATTATTAAGATAAGAACCTTGGGATGGTGAATTAACCAGGGATGTTGTGGACTAACCAGGTGAGATCTGTCTAATTCACATCCTTGTGCCTGCTCTCCTTAAAAATGGATAAAGTTTCCAGTCTTCAGTAAGAGGGAAATGTGGTTAAGGGATAATGGTCAGAGGAAGGCAATGTTGTGTGTTTGAAGAAAAAGAAAGGGAGTTAGGAGGCAAGCAATGCATGCTTGCTTTACAAACTAGAAAAGGCAGGGGAAAGAAATCTTTCCCAGAGTCTCCAGAAAGATAGCAGCCCTGTTGACACCTTGATGTCAGCCCATGGAGACCATTGTTGGGCTTCTAAAACATAGAACTGTAAAACAATAGATTTCTGTTGTTTTAAACACTAAATATGTGGTAATTCATTACAACATCCATAGAATTTCAAGGTTTTACTACCATAGGTAACTGAAGAGTACGCCCTGCTTTCACATGGAAGCTCTGTAGGAAATGGCTCTGCGAGTCGGTATTGCTGAGAAGGAAGGAGCAGAGCCTCAGCTGCTGCAGGAGCAAATAAAACACAATCTTCCAATCTGCTAGAAAGAAGGCACTGTGCAAGGAAGCTTCCTTCTCCTCTGGCCCTTCCAGCAACACCCCTTCAGGGCTCAGACTCCATCCTCAAGAGCCCCCACTTCCTCCCACAGCCTGTGGACAAAGTGCGGCACACACCTGAGCAGATGACCCCTGCGTCCTCCTTGTGCCAGCAATTGTGCTGCCCCCAGCCCAGGGAAGGGCACTTCCACAGGTGGGACTCCTTTCCCGTGCAGTTCACGTCATCCAGCCAGATGGGGTCTGATCCCTGCCCGAAGTGAGCAGAGACTGTGGCATTGAGGGCGTTCCCACAGCCCAGCTGTCTGCACACCACGTGGGCATCGTTCAGGTCCCAGCTGTCATCACAGATGGTGCCCCAGGAGCCCTGGTGAAGGATCTCCACTCTGCCAGCACAGCGATTACCACCATTCACCAGACGGAGCTGTCTGCTCTCTGAGGAGAGAGAGTCATGCCAGTGGGGCTCCTACCAGGGAGAGAGAAGGGCTTTCTGGTCCTGTGGGACCCCTCACCTGAGCAGTTGACAGTGCTCTCCTCTGAGGCTGCAGAGCCTGCTGGTTCAGACATGGAGTCATCACACTGGGGCAGCGCCTGGCTTTGGTTTCCTACAGAAACACCTCAGAGGATTAGTAGAGTTGAAGAACAGGAGATGGAATTAAACTAAATAGTATTTATTATTTAAAATATACTACTGAGGACAGAAAAAGGGCCACAGGTTAAACCTGACATGGTCAAGAGACTGAAAACAACCATATAAGATGCTGTGAACATAAAAAACAATAATAACTAAGGTGGGCCATGGAGGGAAGTCACATCTTTAGCCTGAAGCTTCCTTCATAAAGTCAATCTTCACCTTCAGTGACCCTTCTATTGTCTTTTTGCACCTAAGATTACATCCTTGTAATGTCAGTAATCCCTTTTTCTGGACCAGAGCAGGGAAGTACAGAATCTTTCATTATTATTTTTGTCCCTTGATTTACATCTCTATGTGAACTATTTACTATCCTGTACCCACCTACATGAAAGAAGTACCTGTGTCTCCAATTTACTTTTATCTAATCCCAGAGATTTCCTCGCTTTGCTTCTCCCACCCCCTTAATCTACCACCAATGGATTTCATGTAACCCTCCTCCTTTGATTCTAAAATAAGCTGTAAACCACCATTTTGTGGAGATTTTTTTCAGTCAGTTGAGATTTTGCTTCCTGGCAATTGTCGTCAGTTTGGCTCAAATAAACTCTTAAAAGCTTTCTCTTAGGCTGGATGGTTTTTGTCGACACTATAATTATATGACTTAACAAATATGCACCTGAAAACTGCAAAATACACATTATTCTCAAGGGTATGTAGGCCATTTACCAAGACTGATTTTATGCTATAGCAAATATAAGTTCCCCCAATTTTTCAAAGGAAAAAGTAATAAAAAATAATTTTTGACTGCAGTAGAATTAAGCTAGAAACAAACGAAATTAGTACAATCAACTGCATGAGGTGCACTTTTAGTGCAATAAAATACACATATATTAAAAGTACATTCTCATGTTTTGACAAATGTATATATCTATATAATCTACCACCTCAATATAGATACAGCACGAATATGAACTCAAAAAGTTCCCATTTGTCTTGGCAACCAATATATCCTCCACCCCACAACCTCAATCCTAGGCACACATTGATCTGCCTTCTGTCACATAGTTTAGTTTAAGTCTTCTAGAAAGGAATGAAATCATATAATATGTATCCCTTTTTGTATGGTTTCCTTTGCCTCAGCATGTTTTTGAGATTTATTTGTGTAGTTACATTTATCAGTTGTTTGTCCTATTCATGTCTGAATATACTACAATTTGTTTATTCATTCTTCTGTTAATAGAAATTTGAGCTGTTTACACTTTTTATTTTTGTTAATAAAGTTTCTATAAACATTGATGCTCAAATCTTTTTGTGGACCTAGGTTTTTATATCTCTCAAGTAAATGTCTAGTAGTAGAATTGTTGGGTAACATTTTAAGTGAATGTTTAACTAAAAAAATTTTTTTCCTGGGTTTTTCAAAGTGTTTGTATCCTTTTACATTTCTTCCCAGCAAAATATGAAACCTTTAGTTGCTTCACATCCTTGCCAAAACTTGGAATGGTAAGTTTTTTTTTGTTTTTTGTTTTTTTTTAGCTGAGCCATCCTGCCACCTGTTGGCAGCTCAGTAGCAGCTCAGCTCGGGCCAGGACTCGAACCGCTGTTGCTCAGAGCTTGCACTCTTGAATGAGCTCTTGACCAACTGAGCCACTCAGCCAGCCCTGGAATGGTTAGTCTTAATTTTAGTCATTCTAGCTAGTGAAGTGGTATTTCTGCTTACACTTTAATTTGAATTTCCTTGGTGACTAATGATGTTGAGTAAGTGGATAGAAAAGGGGCCACAGGTTAAACCTGACAAGCTCAGGAGACTGAAAATAACCACATAAGATGGCGTGAGCATAAAAAAAATTCATAACTAAGTGGGCCATGGCAGAAAGTCACACATTAACTTCCTTCATTAAGTTAATCTGTGCCTTTTCAGTGGACCTGTTATCTTTTTGTACCTAAGATAACATCTTTAATCATTTTTCTGGACCACAGCAGGAAGCTGCAAAATTCCTCATTATCATGCTTTCCTCCTGATTACCATCTCTATGTGCTGTAAAAAGCAAACTGTTAGCTATCCTGCACCCACCTATGTAAAAAAAGTACCTGTCTCNATAGAACTAAAGACAAAATAGTGATTTAGAGGAATCCTAGAGAAGAGAGAAGACAAGGAAGAGAAGGAGGAAGAAGAGGAGGAGGAGGAGGAATGAAGAGACAGAAAGAGACAGAGAGAAAGCCACAGAAACAATATTTGAAGAGATAATGGTTGAGAATTTTAAAAATGGGTGAATTATAACTCACATATACAAGAAGCTCAAAGAAGGCTAAGAAATATATAAAAAAACCCCACATCTAGTAAAGCAGCTAAAAATCAAGGAGAAGAGAAAAATCTGGAATAATAACAAATGTGTCTAATATAAAGAAGGCAAAAAAAAAGAGAGAGAAAAAGGGATGTAAAACAGGTGGGTCAATTAAAAATAAGTGGTAGATGCTAACCCAACAATATTAGTAACTGCATTTAAAGTAAAAGGATTAGCTACTTCAAGTAAAAGCCAATCTAGATAAAAAACAAAATTCAAGTAAATGTTATATACAAGATACTCACCTTATATATGAGGACAAAGAAAGGTTGAAAGTAAAATGATGGAAAAAGTGTATTTAAATACTATATAAACACTAACCATAAGTCAACAGGAGTATCAATATCACAAAAAGTATACTTTAAGGTAAGATTCACTAATTGAGTTAAAAAGAGAATTTTCATGATTATAACAGGATGAGATCTTAATAAAGATATTATAAATATCAAAATCAACCATTATTAACATGGCCCAAACCCAAGGAACTGGAAGTTTCAAGACATAACAAGGAGTGAAGAACAGAACTTTTTGCTCTTGTTGAGAGTAGAATTTCCCAAAGAAGAGAGAGACTTCTGACTGTAAGGGCTTGAAATAAAAGAGAAAACATGGGTTAGGGAAGGGATAGAGAGGTGAGGAGCATTGCAAAAGCAGCCAGAGACCAAGGCCCATACCTAGAAGAGCTGGTTTTCTAGTCACGTGGCTAGATTATTCTCATTTCAGGAGCTCACAATTGATACCTTGAGTCAGGAGCCTAATAATGGAGGCCAGATTTCATGTAGGATCTGAGGGAACTACAGGGAGAAAATTCACCATAAGGACATTGATTCTTCCTAAATAGCAGATCCTCTAGG
>NW_017732012.1:109757-111706 GCF_001890085.2 Hipposideros armiger
TGCCCCAGGTCCCATTGTAGAAAACTTCCAGCCACCCAGCACACTCCTGGTCATCGCTCACCATCCTGAGGGCCACGAACTCTAAAAATGAAAGAAGGGAAGAAGGCACAGTGAGCATTCTCAGTGCTCTGGGTTTCTTTCTTTCCCAGAGATTGTGAACTCTCATCGCTGACTCTGCTGAGGAAGCACCTCAGCAAGACTAAAATTTGTCTCTCTTTTCCTTGACTTTGCTCGTTTTTGAAATAGACAATTTCCACCACAATGATGCAGTAGAATATGAACTGAGAGGAACACCAACCTGGACACTGCACAGAGGGAAAGATGTATCTTGATTTCTGACAGAACTTCTGACAGAGTATGTGAAAGGGAGTGTGGATAGTGGGTGGTAGGCAGAATAATGGACCCCAAAGAGGTCTACACCCTACTTTCTGGAACCTGTGATCATGTTGTGTTTTATGGCAAAAGGGATTTTATAGTTATTATTAAGATAAGAACCTTGGGATGGTGAGATTTACCAGGGTTGTTGTGGACTAACCAGGTGAGACCTGTCTAATTCACATCCTTATTTTTCCGATTGTTAAAAACAGATAAACTTTCCCATCTTCAGAAAGAGGGAAGTGTGGTTAAGGGATAATGGTCAGAGGAAGGCAATGTTGTTTGTTTAAAAAAAAAAAAAAAGAAAGAAAGGGAGTTAGGAGCCAAGCAATGCATGCTTGCTTTACAAACTAGAAAAGGCAGGGGAAAGAAATCTTCCCCAGAGTCTCCAGAAAGAAAACAGCCCTGTTGACACCTTGATGTCAGCCCATGGAGACCATTGTTGGGCTTCTAAGACATAGAACTGTAAAACAATAGATTTCTGTTGTTTTAAACCACTAAATATGTGGTAATTCATTACAACATCAATAGAATTTCAAGATTTTACTACCATAGGTAACTGAAGAGTCCGCCCTGCTTTCACATGGAAGCTCTGTAGGAAATGGCTCTGCCAGTCGGTATTGCTGAGAAGGAAGGAGCAGAGCCTCAGCTGCTGCAGGAGCAAATANAGATAGTTTCTTTTTCAGGTGTTTCATTGTTTGTGTGTAGAAATGCAACTGATTTCTGTATGTTGATTTTATATTTTGTACTTGACTGAATTTGTTGATTAGCTCCAACAATTCGTTTTGTTGAATTTTTAGGGTTTTCTATATAATGATAATTTTACTTCTTCCTTTCTGATTTGGGTGCGTTTTATTTCTTTGTCTGGCCTTACTGCTCTAGCTAGAACTTCCTGTACTATGTTGAATAAAAGCAATGAGAATGGGCATCCTTGTCTTGTCCCTGACCATAAGGAAAAGCTTTCAAATTTTCACCATTGATTATATTGTTAGTTGTGGGTTTGTTGTATCTGACCTTTATTATGTTGAGGTATGTTATTTATACCCATTTTGTCAAATGCTTTTTCTGTATCTATTGAGATGATCATATGATTTTTTTCTTTCGTTCTATTAATGTGGTTTTATCACATTTATTAATTTGTGTATGTTGAACCATCCATATATCCTAGGGAAAAACTCCACTTGTTTATGGTGCCTAATCTTTTTAATGCATTATTAAATTCAGCTTATTAACATTTTGTTGAGAATTTTTGCATCTATATTCACCAGGAATATTGGTCTATAGTTTTCTTTTTTGTAGTGTTCTTATCTGGCTTTGATATCAGTACAGTGCTGGGTTCATAAAATGAGTTTGGGAGTGTCTCTCCTCTTCAATTTTTTGGGAAGAGTTTGAAGATTTGCATTCATTTTTTAAATGTTTGGTAGAACTCTCCAGTAAAACTATCTGGTCCTGGGTTTTCTGTTTTGGGAAGTTTTTGATTACTGATTTAGTCTCTTTACTCATTACTGATCTGTTTAAATTTTCTATTCCTTCCTAAATCAATCTTTGGAGGTTGTATATTTCTAGGAAATTAT
>NW_017732012.1:112250-119040 GCF_001890085.2 Hipposideros armiger
ATGGTGGGTTGCGCTCCCTGCAACTAGATTGAAAATGTTGACTGGACTTGGAGCTGAGCTGCGCCCTCCACAACTAGATTGAAGACAACGACTTGACTTGGAGTTGATGGGTTCTAGGAAAAACACAGTTCCCCAATAAAGTTTTAAAAAAAGAAGGAGGTGTTCACAGCAGGCCAATAGTCCTACTCTGTATAACTAAAAAAACCTGAGGGTGGTGGTGGGGGGAACTAAAAACATTAGACATCTGTGGATACAACATGGACTAAACATGCTAAAATTCTAAAGAGTGGAGATTATTTCCTGGTTATCCAAGGATCTACAACTTCTTTTTCTCTATGGGAATTTCCCAATTCCGTGCATGGGTTACCAGCACAGAATCTGGGCTTAGGCAAGGTAGAGTTTTCCTGTTGGGACTAAGATGCCAGCATAACTCTGGGGGTTACCTATTGCTAGAATGACAAAATCGAGTGCTTGAGGGCAATTCTCACATAGCAGGTTTTCTCCTCAAATATTTTCCCAGTATAAAAGCTGTAAAGAATAGGAAGCCAAAGAATTATGTAAAAAATCTTGGAAAGCAGAGTAGCTATTTCCTCATTTTTTTGGGTGCTAAGCTATCAAACCATCCAGGTTCTCAACTGAAAGCCCTGAAATCCCATGCCATAGAAACTGGAAAAAATCAGAGGTAGATTGAGTGTTATCAAAACTGCAACCCAGACTTGGTCCAGCTCAGTTCTATGTATTTATATATTTGGGTGTTCAGCATCCCTTTTCCAGCTGCCTAGCAGAACAGAAGATGAATCCTTTTAGGTGTTAGAAAATATAACTGAAATATCTTTTTGTCATATACAATTTTTAGCATTCAATAAAAATTTACATGCCATGCAAAGAGATGAGATCACATGACAAATTAACAAACTGAAAAAAAAGATAAAAGAATGCAGAACTATACATGATACAGATGTTGGAATTAGCAGATAAGGATTTTAACTATGATAAATGGATTTTAGGGACAATGAAGGAGGAACAAACGGGTGAAAAGATTTTTAAAAATCAACAAAGAATTGTAAATTCATTTTAAAAATCAAAGTAACAATTGGCAATTGAAAATAAAATGTCTAGAATTAAGAATTACATGACTAGGTTAAAAGAATTTTCAGATAGGGCCAGCTGAGTGGCGCAAAGGTTAAGAACTGGTTTGGGATGCCAGAGGGCCCCAGTTCGGATCCCACATGTGAGGGCCAGTGATGCTGCCCTCTAAAAAAATAATNAAAAAAAACAACAACAACAAATGCAACCTAGATTCAGTAGAAAGAAGGAAATAATAAAAATTAGAACAGAACTAAATGAAATAGAGAACAAAAAGACAATAGAAAAAAGTTAATGCAACAGAGAGCTGGTTCTTTGAAAAGATCAATAAAATTGACAAACCCATGTCTAGTCTCACTGAGATAAAAGGAGAAAAGACACAAGTAAACAAAATCAGAAATGAAAGAGAAGTTACCATGGTTACGGCAGAAATACAAAGGATCACACAAGGATACCATGAAAGACTATACACTACTAAATTCAATAACTTAGAAGAAATGACAAGCTCTTAGAAATATATAACCTTCCTAGACTGAATCACAAAGAACCAGAAAATCTAAATAGACCAATCAACAGTAAGGAAGTTGAACCAGTCATCTGAAACCTTCCCAAAAGCAAATGTCCAGAACCAGATGGCTTCACTGGTGAATTCTACAAAACATTCAAAGAAGATCTAACACCTGTCCTCCTCAAACCCTTCCAAAAAATTGAAGAAGAGGCAATACTTTCTAATTCATCTTATGAGGCCAACATTACCCTGATACCAAAACCTGGTAAGGATAACATAAAAAAGGAAAATTACAGACTAATATCTCTGATGAATATAGGTGCAAAAATCCTAAACAAAATTCTAGCCAATGAATTACAATACATTTAAAAGATTTCACATCACCATCAAGTGGGGATCATCCCAGGGGCACAAGGATGGTTCAACATACACAAATTGATCAAAGTGATATACCACATAAACAAAATAAAAGATAAAAATCATATAATTGTATCAAGAGATGCAGAAAAAGCATTTGACAAGGTACAACATTAATTTATGATTAAAACACTTAATAAAATAGGTATAGAAGAAAAATACCATAACATAATAAAGGCCATATATAACAAACCCTAAGCTAGTATCATAATTAATGGTAAAAACATGAAACCATTTGCTCTACATTCAGGAACAAGACAGGATTGTCCCCTATCAACACTGTTATTCAGTGTAGCATTGGAAGTCCTAGCCAGAGCACTCAGGCAAGAGAAAGAAATAAAAGGCATCCAAATTTGTAAAAAAAGAAGTTAANCACACACACACACACACACACACACACACACACACATTGGCTAAAAGAGCAGAAATACCAAAATACTGGTGGAAAGAGACATAATATAGAATACAGAAAGGACAGATGAGAGACCCAGACTGAGGTAGTCCCTAAGCTTTTAGACGTTGGAGAGGCTGAAACACAGATTCAGGTACATCTGAGAACACAGTTTACATCTCTGCAATATTTACTTATGAACTTGAAAAACAGAATCTCCACAAAAGAAAAAGAAAAAATGATTGTCACTAAAGATTACCTTTGGTCAAAGCCAAATGGCTAATAGAGAGGCATTGTGTTTATAATCTCAGGGGCCATTTCCCTCGGAGTTTTGGAGCTAATCCAATGTTGCTGCTGATTTTAAGGAGTGAGGCTATGCTTACCTTGAGCACTCGCTAGGACACCAAAGAGAAAAAGAGCAAGTCCTTGGAGAAAGCAGTGTCCATTCATGGTTGTTTTGAGCCTCATGTCTTCAGGTAATAGTCTCAGCTTCCTCACACCATACAAGGAATCCTCCCAGTCCTCATAGGGGGCTCCTACACCAGGAAGGGCATTATATAGCCCCATACCCTGACATCGCCATCTTCCAGGAGCCAATAGAAACTCTGCTTAACATCTTCCCTGCCATCAGAAACTATATAAAAGGAAACTTTCTGAAGCTCAAACACCAATTAGATGCCGAATCTTAAATATCTCCTTATATGAAATACAAGGTTTTCTGACGTCAGGTGTTATTCTGCCCCCAAGCTATATTTTAAAGAAATATATGTGGCTTTCTCTTCTCCCCCTCAGAGGTCTGGCTCAATGACTGGTTCAGCTCAGCTGGTGAGATCAGTCAGATGCACTGTTTCTGGGTCAGTTCTACTATCCCATAGGCCCAAGAAAAAAAATGATTTTTGTTTAATTAGGCCTAGATGAATGTCAAATGACCATCATGTTGTGTCTGCAAAGAAACAAGAAGTATTTAAAAGTAACAACAAAAAGTCGGGTGAGTAGAAAATTAGGATTAGAAAGATAAAAAATTCTCAGCTAAATAAAAAAAAAAGAACGTGAGAGCGACATCAAGGGGACATGATTATTGGCTTCATAGGATGTACTTTCCTCTTATTTTATTTCTGGTTGGTAAATAAAAGTCTTATAAAGATCCAGGACTTTTTCTTTCTTTCTTCTTCTTTTTTAAATTAAAGTTTATTGGGGTGGTTAGTAAAGTTACATTGGTTTCAGGTGTACAATTCTGTAACACATCACCTAGTATATATCACACTGTGTGTTCACCACCCTGAGTCAGTTCTCCTTCTGTCACCATATGTTTGATCCTTTTTACCCTCATCCACCACCACCCTCCTCCCTTACCCTCTGGTAACCACTAAACTGTTGTCTGTGTCTATGAGTTTTTGTTTCTTCATTTGTTTGTGTTGTTCCTTTGTTGTTTTCAGTTTTATATCCCACATATCAGTGAAATCATATGGTTCTTGANAACTAACAATAAAAAAAAAGAGTTAAAAGAAATGAATAAGCTCTGCAAGAACTTTCTGACTCTATCAGAAAAAGCAATATAAGAATAATGGATATACCAAAAGGAGAAGAGAGGGAGAAGGGAACAAAAACTATATTCAAATAAATAGTTGATGAGAACTTCCCAAACCTGTGGAAAAATTGGATCCTCGAGTCCAGGAATCAAACAGAACACCTAATTACCTCGATCTCAACAGGTCTTCTCCAAAGCACATTATATTGAAGCTGTCAAAAATTAATAACAAAGGAAGAATTCTCAAGGCAGCAAGGGGGGTGGGGCAAGCAGTAACCTATAAGGGAAAGCCCATTAGACCATCATCAGAATTTTCAGCAGAAACTCTACAAGCCACAAAGGAGTAAAATCAAATATTCAAACTATTGAAAGGTAAATTATAAGCCAAGAATAATACATCCAGCAAAGATATCCTTTAGATATGAAGGAGGAATAAAGACCTTTCCAGACATACAGAAGCTGAGGGAATTTTCTAAGACATGACATGCACTACAGGAAATACTGAAGGAGGCTATTCAACCTGAAACAAAAAAATCAAAAGAATACAAAACCATGAGAAAGATTACAAACAGACAGAAGCAGGAAATGACAACCCCTACACAAAATAAGTCACTATATACTTAAACATAACATGAAGGGTAAAGAAGATAAAAACACTAAAAAAAAGAAAAAGCAGGGCTGGCCAAGTGGCGCATGGTTAAGAGTTGGCTTGGGATGCCAGCTCTGAGCAGCAGGGCCCGGTTCGGATCTCACATGAGGGCCAATGATGCTGCGCCCTCTACAGCTAAGATGGTGAACAACAGCTCGATCTGGAGCTGGGCTGCTGTGAGTCACCAGCGACAGCTAGGCTGTAGTAGGGCTGTGGGCAGTGGGCGTGAGCTTTCCTGAGCTGCTGTGAGCCGCCATGAGTGGCCATCCAATGGCCAGTGAGTGACTGCCTCACCCNTGTGCATGTCTCTGTTCTGGCTGCCTGGGGTGGTTGCATTTGGTCTGGGGAATGGGAGCATTTGGCTGGTTGAGGTGCTGTACAGCAGCAGAGCGCCCTCCCTACAGGTCAGCACTTGTGGTCACTGCAAGAAGTGACACTACAGGGGTGAAGAGGGTGCTGGAGTGAGGTGCTCTAGTGAGTGGAGAGGTCTGAGCTCTGGATTAAAACTCTGTAAAGGAGAATGTTTTGACAGCTTTGAAGACAAGGTATGTACTGGATTGAATAGTGTCCCCCCCAAATTCATGTCTACCCAGAACTTTAGAATGTGACCTTCTTTGGAAATAGTGTCTTGGTAAATGTAATCAAGTTAAGATGAGGTCTTGCTGGATTAGAATGGGGCCTAATCTAATGACTAGTGTCCTTATAAGAAAAGGGACATTGAGACAGTGAGAACACCATGTGAACATGAGAGACACAGAAGGAAAATGCCATGTGATGATGGAGGCAGAGATTGGAGTGATGTTTATAAGCCAAGGGACATCAAGGATTGCTAATAAGCACCAGAAGCTAGGAAGAGGCAAGGCAGAATCCTCCCCTAAAACCTCCGGAGAGAATGTGGCCCTGTCGACGCTTTGATTTTGGACTTCTAGCCTCCAGAATTGTGAGAGAATATCTGTTTTCAGTCAACCAATTGGTGGCAATTTGATATGGTAGCTGTGGGAAATAAGGTAGGAATGTAAAAATGTTCTTTTGAAAAGTGCTTCAAAACAAAACAGAACAAAATAAAACAAGGTGAGCCTACGGCCTGAATTGTGAGGTTTCTCCTGGCACTTTTGCAGGAGTGGGACCTACGGCCTCCCAAGAATACAGGGTGAAGAAGTTGGTGTGTCTCAGTGATGGTTGGACAACCCTATCTCTTTCTTTATTGTCCAAATACTAGGGAAAATTTGCCTCATATTTAAATAGGCACAGTGTTCCCTTCCTTCTGCCCTATATGACAGGAGAGAGAGTGTAAGATTCTAATGCTCACATTTCAGACAGGACTGAATGTGCNCCCTAATCCCTGGTAACCACTACTCTACTCTCATATATAAGTGATATATAATATTTGTCTTTCTCTCTGACATATCTCACTTAGCATAATGCCTACTTAGCATAATGTTTTTCCGCTTGTTGATTTATGCTTTTATGCTTTTGCTGCTTGTGCTTTCGGTGTCATATCCAAAAAAAATTTTTTTTAATAAAAAAAATATTTTAAATTGAGGTTTTTTTTTCTATCTTTTCTTCTAGGGGTTTTATGGCATCAGGTCTTATGCTAATGTTTTTAATCCATTTTGATTTGATTTTTGTCAGTGATGAAAAATAGGTGTTCAAATTCATTTTTCTGAATGTGGTTATCCAGTATTCCCAACATTTATGGAAGAGACTATCTTTCCTTATTGAATGTTCTTAGCTCCTTTGTCAAGCATTAGTTGACCATATATGCAGGGGTTTATTTCTGGGTTCTCTATTCTGTTCCATTGGTCTATGTGTCCAGTTTTAGCTACTATACTATTGTAATATAGTCTGAAATCAGGGAATGTAATGCATCTGGCTTTGTTCTTTTTTCTCATAATTGTCTATTCTGTGTCTTTTGTGGTTCTATATAAATTTTAGAATTTTTTTCTATTTCTGGGAAAAATGCCATTAGGATTTTGCTAGGGATTGTGTTGAATCTATAGAAGGCTTTGGGTAATAGGGACATTTTAACAATATTAATTCTTTAATACATGAACATGGGATAGCTTTCCATTTGTGTTTTCTTTAATTTCTTTTACAAAAGTCTTGTCTTTATTGCACAGATTATTTTACTTTCTTGGTAAGTCTATTATTCCTATATGATTGTTTTTTTTTGTTTGTTTTTTTAAAAGATTTTATTGGGGAATTGGGGGA
>NW_017732012.1:126978-128046 GCF_001890085.2 Hipposideros armiger
ATTGTTGAAGAGACTATCTTTTATCTAATGTGTATTTTTGGCATCCTTGTTGAAGATCAGTTTACAGCATATATGTGAGTTTATTTCTGGGCTTTCTATTTAGTTCCATTGTTTGCTGTGCCTGTTTTTATGTCAGAAGTGTACTGTTCTGATTAGTATAGCTTTGTAATATATTGTGAAATCAGGAAGTATGATACTTCCAGCTTTATTTTTCTTTCTCAAGATTGCTTTGGCTATTTGGGTTGTTTTGTGGGTTCATATGAATTTTAGGATTTTTTCCCCTATTTCTGTGAAACATGCTATTGGAAGTTTAATAGGGATTGCATTGAATCTGTATATTGTTTTGGGTAGTATGGATATTTTAACAATATAAAATCCAATGATTCCTTCTATATAACATTAAAAGCACAGGCAACAAAACCAAAAGTAGACAAGTAGTACTACATCAAACTAAAAACCTTCTGCTCAGTAAAGGAAACAATCAACAGAGTAAAAGGGAACCTACAGGATGAGAGAAAATATTTAAACCATATATCTGATAAGGGGTTAACATCCAAAAGATATAAGGAACTCATGCAACTCAATAGCAAAGAAACAAATAACCCAATTAAAAAACAACATACAATGTGATATATAGATAATGTATTACAGAATTGTATACTTGAAACCTATGTAACTTTACTAACCATTGCCACCCCAATACTTTAATTTAAAAAAATACCTGAATAGATATTTCTTCAAAGAAGACATACAAATGGCCAACAGGTATATGAAAAGATGCTCAACATCCTTAATCATCAGACAAGTACAAATCAAAACCACAATGAGATGCCTCACACTTGATAGGATGGATACTATGTATAAAAAGGGGGGAGCTAGCAAATGTTGGTGAGGATGTGGAGAAATTGGAACACTTGCACACTATTGGTAAGAGTGTAAATTGTGTAGCCACAATGGAAAACAGTATGACATTCCTCTGAAAATTAAAAAGAACTACTATATCACCCCCCGCCAATCCCACTTCAGATTGTATATATACACTTCAGATATATATATATATATATATAT
>NW_017732012.1:128902-138412 GCF_001890085.2 Hipposideros armiger
AGAAGAGAGAAAGCAAGGATTGAAAACTTACTTGAGGAAATAATAATGGAAAACTTCCCTAACCTTGCTAAGGGAATAAACATAGAAGCCCAGAAAGTGCAGAGTCCCAAACAAGATAAACCCAATGAGGCCCACACCAAAAGACAGTCAAAGCTTAAAGACAAAGAAAGTATCTTAAAAGCAGCAACAACAACAACAAAAAAAGCAGCTACAAGGGCATTCTCATAAAAGCATCAGCTAATTTATCAACAGAAATTTTTCATGCCAGGAGGGATTAGCAGGAAATATTCAAAGTGATGAAAAGTAAGGATCTACAGTCAAGATTACTCTACCCAGCAAAGCCATCATCTGTAATCGATGGACAGATAAAGAGCTTACCAGACAAGAAAAAGTTAAAGGAGTTCATCACCACCAAACCAGTATTAAAGTATTTAAGGAAATGCTAAAGGGACTTCTTTGAGAAGAAGAAGAAAAAAAAGGATAAAAAATATGAAAAATGAAATGGCAATAAATACATATCTATCAAAAATTACTTTAAACATAAATGGATTGATCCGGTCATATAGTATAGGGCAGGGGTCAGCAAACTTTTGAGACGAAGAGCCGCCAGGGGTCAGCAAACGGCAGCTTGCGAGCCACATGCGGCTCTTTGGGACGTACACGTGGCTCTGAAGTAAAATTGAAAATGAAAATAAAACTATCATAGTTTCATTTATAAAATTTTTAAGGGATATTATTCATGTAATGGTGATTACATAAAAATATATTTATGGCTCTCGAATAATTTTTAAATTGTGAGGGACAGGATTGGCTCTTCCAGGGGTCAGCAAACTTTTGAGATGGAACGTACCCAAAGAGGGGCCGCATGTGGCTCATGAGCTGCAGTTTGCCGACCCCTGGTATAGGGAATTGAGTCAATGGAATTGTAATAGATATATACGACGTCAGAGGGGCAATGGATTGGGGGAGGAGGGACTATCACTTTGTGAGGGGTGAAATGTATAACTATTACATTGTTTTGTACACCTGAAACTAATAAAATAAATAAATAAATAAATAAATAAATNTAGTTCTATATGAAGGTGTTTCCAGATGTTAGTTTCTGACTCAGAACCTTTGTATCAATACTGCCCCATGTAAATATTATCTTTGTGAGGCTGCAAGTGAGGACATTGGTGATGAGCATGAGATGGGAGAGGAGAAACAGCTGGAGTTCGGTGGTATCCCATGCCCCCCTTAGCATATTCTTCTGACCATAAACCATCATCTGAGGTGATTTGCAGAATCTGTGGGCATAGCATTTATGCACAGCATTCTTGTGGCCCACCTCAGAACCATAGCTTTATCCATGTTCTGAAGATATCAGCAATTCTCTCAGCTCCCAGTGAACTCTGAGTCTTCTCTCTAGAAAGAAAATATTTCAAGTCTGAGGTTCTGTTCTGAATCCTTATCTAGTTTTCACATGTGCAAATTTCTCTTTTAATGTCTGTTCTTGGAAAGTTTCTTACCTGTCAGATGATTCTGTGGCCAAGCTGCCACTGCGCACCAAGGACAGTGAAGACAAAGTTGGTTTGGGACATGCCCTCGGAAAAGCAGGCCAATCTGCTCTTGGGAATAGGGATGAGGGCTGGAAGGCCTTGTGTGGAGGACACACTGAAGGGAATGGAACTTTGGTAGATTGTAACCTCAGTCTTCTGAGGAGGAGGGTCTGTTTTTCTGTGGACCATCCTCTGAGAACCTGAAGACCATTCCTGCAGCTGGTTTAAACTCTGCTTTTTTTCTGACACCTCAGTGACTGCCTCATGACCTCGAAGAGGAGTGAATAGTCTGAGTTCCCCATGTGCAAACCTGCTCTAATAGCTTCAGATATATGATAGTTATAGATAATGTGACTATATTTCCCAAACTAAGATAACTGGTTTGACAAAAAATTATAAAATTTCTTAATTTTTATTTTATTTTTCAATTGCAGTTGACATACAATATTAGTTTCAGATATACTCATACAACATAGTGCTTATACATTTATATAACTTACGAAGTGATCACCCCAATAAGTCTAGTACCCATCTGACACCATACATAGCTATTACAATATTATTGACTATATTCCTTATGCTGTACTTTACATCCCCCTGACTATTTTTTTTAACTGGCAATTTATGCATCTTAATCCTTTCCCCTAAAAATTGTAAAACTTTAGGATGTGAGATGACTGAGAAATATTATTTTACTAAAATATATTGGGATTCAGTGAACATTTTCATGTTTTATAGGGCTAATGCTACCAAATTTTCCATTTGGTATATCCACCAATTATACAGAATGCCTTTAATTATAGACCCCGGGATTATCAGTACTTGAAGGAACCATATGGATTATATTGCCAAATATTACTTAATAAATAAAGTAACTGAAAATAGATAACGTGGCTTTTTCAAGGCCACATAAGAAGTCACTGTTAGATCCAGGATGACCCTTTCCTCATTCTGTGGGATAGGTCCACTCTACCTACATATTTTCTATCAGAGACCCTTGCCTGCTATTAGAGAACAGAAAACATGTGATCTAGAATATAATTACAAAAATTTTTTCTCTGCCTTAAATTCTTCCTGAGGCTTATTTATGTGAAATGAATGAGATGGATATGCTCAGAGCCACCTTCCTGGGAACAAGACCTGTGCAATGCAACAGGTCCCCTCACTAAGAACAACCTGANAGGACATAGGAATGGCTACGCTTACCTTTATTCCCACTGGTCCACTTGAGGAATTTGGACTTTCCATCTTTCAAGTCTAGGCTTTGTGGATTTAGAAGGTCTGGTTCCCAGAAGGAAAAGTGATTCCACAAGGGAACACAGTAAGTGTCACATTAAACTTTAAGCTATGGCTGCTTTCCAGTCACTTCAGGACCTTCATGATAAATTATCAACAAGCTAGAAAATGACAACCTCCTTACAGGGGTAAATGGCCCTAATCATCTGTAGGAGGAGAACAGCTGCATGATGGGTGCAGACAAGAATCTATTTGGGTATATCTTGGTAATCCTTTGCTCCATTTTGATAATAAATGTACAAGTGCAACAGCCATAACCTGAGAAGTGTATGGTGGCCAGGGTTTCAGACCCTTCAGTTTGAGGGTCTGGGTCACCCCACCAGATACGCTACCTAGACCAGCAGAGGTGCTAATAGGGGTGCTAGAATGTGGCAGAAGAGGGAAATGATGATTTATATTTGTGGACTCAAGGCCCAACTGCAGTGGCAGAGAAGGTTTGTAGCTTGTCTTACTAACCTTCCTCTTGCAAGTTTCCCAGAATAAGAAACATACAAGAATTCAACAGGAATAAGCTCTCAGTACTTAATGTATAATGTATACTTAATGTATAAAGCAAGTGAGTCAAAGAGGCACAAAATGTGGCTATGGTGGATGCCATGGTGTGACCCTCTTTCTGACTAAAGCACTAATTTCCCAGCTGCTATGGGTGTTGGTGGCTGCCCCCTCTTTGGGGATAGTTCCCATCCGATGACTTTTCAGTACATGGGTATACAGGCCCAACACCTTTGCCTCCATTTGGGATAACTAGGAAAGGCCATGCCAACTCCAGTGTGGGATCAATTGAGCCTATGTTTTGAGTGCTTTACAGTTCAATTTACCCCTCTGTCCAACCTGACTCCTTTAGTCCCTGAAGAGAGTGTTTGTCAATATACTTCCTGTTCTCAAATCTCCGTCTGAGAGCCTGTTTCCTGGGGAACTAAACTTGAAATAGTTTTGTGACAAATAGCCAAGCACTCTAATAGTGACAATTTAAAATGTTAGTTCTTGGTCCTTATTTTGGCACCACATATGAAGCATTGGAAGATTCAGCTCAAGGTTAACTACTCTATGCATTTCTACAAGTTATAATAAGTGATATTGATACCTGAAATGTGGATAACTGCATATTACAGGTACCTGGGAATCAGGTTCTATTGGGAATCCAAAAAAAAANGCAGCTCAGCTCAGGCACAACATCACTGGCCCATGTGGGAATCGAACCGGTGGCCCTGTTGCTCAGAGCTCATGCTCTTAAGCTAACTCTTAACCAACTGAGCCACTCGTCCGGCCCAAAAGCTATTATTTCTTTAAATAAATTTCACCCCCTTCTCTTTCTGGAATTCTAATTATACTAATATTTGTTCTTTTTGATGGAATCCCATAAATCACATAGGCTTTCTTTACTTTTATGAATTCTTTATTGTTCATTCTCCTTCCTTGGTATTTCAAAATTCTTGGCTTCTAGATCACTTATTCTGCCTCCCATTTTCAGAATACTGCTGCGGATACTCTCTATTGTATTTTTCGTTTCATTTATTGAATTCTTCAGTTGAATTCTTTGTCAGGTAGGTGGCAAAATTACATTCCTTTGGCTTAGTTATTGAAGAATTCTTGTTATCTTTTACTGATGGCATGTCCCCTTGATTTTTTATGTTTCTTGTAGTTTTGCACTGCTGCCTTTTCATTTGAAGTAGCAGCCACCTTCTTAAATCTTTTGTAGTTGCATACAGATAGGGTATACTGTTTGTTGGCGTTGTTAGATCTGGGACGTTCTCCACCTGAATGGATACAGTGCTCCACTTTTTTTTTCACTTTATTTTGGTACATTTATTAAACTTTTATGTTTTTCTGGTTCTTACAACTCACCAGGTTGGTTACTGGAAACCTCTCTTTTGTTTTCCTGCTGAAATCCTGAGCACAGTCATTAGGAATCACGTCCCTTTAATAGCCTCTGTTATTCTTCTCTACCTCTTTCTTAATCCCCTCATCCCCACCAGTAATGGTGGTCTTGCATTGTATTTTGGGTGCTGCTGGAGAGAAATGGGTTTCTCTAGCTGCATCCTGCATAGCTGGGTAGCTGGGTACATGCTCACTACTCTCCTTTTGCCCCATGGGAGGGTTGCCACTGCTGGATAGTTCAGCCCTGTGCAATGTCTCCTTGAGGGCGGGATGGTGCTTGCAATGTTCCTCTTACCATCTCCATTGCTTCTAAATTTCATATATATATATATATATATATATATACACACACACACACACACACACACACACACACACACACACACACATTATATATGTGTATGAATCTCTGCTTAGTATGGCTGGACTTCTGCAAATTCTCTCTCACCTATGGGTATCTGCCTAGGTCAGCAGTCTCTAGGGTTTTTCCTGGCAGTAGTGAAAGGGATTAGAGTAGGTTTTCTGACTTCACTTATTCCATAACCTGTATCAAGGTCTGTCTGCCTATTACCAGATCCACAGTTAGGTAAGGCTACTCCTGAATTCTTTGGCATATGGTGCTGGGTCCCACCACTCTCACAGAGACACTTTGTTATTGGATGATTAGTTGTTAAAAAGAGGGACAAAAAGGAGGAAAATATTTAGCTGCCACAATGCTCATGTCACCTCCTGTTTTATCACTTTTAAAATTTCATTGGTATTTGCTTCAGGGAAACAAAATTTCAGGGTTACAGAAATCACAAGAAGTCATAAGCTGTGAGGATTAACTAAGATAATATATGCAAGGACTTTATACTATGTGTGATACATAGCAAGCATTGAATCAATGTTAATTATGGTATTCAACAATAATTGAGCTTTGTGTATTTATAATACATCTATTATATACTAATATTTATTGGCCATATGTTATNAAAAAACTAAACCTAACCACATGCTGCCTCCAAGTGACACATCTCAGCTGCAAGGACAAATATAGACTCAAGGTGAAAGGGTGGAAATTGATACTCCAAGCGAATGGTATCCAGAGAAAAGCAAGTGCAGCCATACTTATAGCAGACAAAACAGAGTCAGGATATAAAAAGGTTAACAAGAGACAAAGATGGGCATTTCATAATAATAAAGGGACAATACAACAGGAAGACATAACACTTATCAATATATATGCCCCCAGTCAGGGAACACCAACACATACAAAGCAACTACTAACAGAACTAAAGGGAGAAATTGACAAAAAAACAATTATAGTATGGGACCTAAATACACCATTGACAGCTATGGATAGATTATCCAAACATAAAATCAGTAAGGAGATATCTGCCTTAAATGACACATTAGACCAAATGAACATAATTGATATTTATAGAGCACTTCATCCTAGAACACCAGGCTATACATTCTTTTCTAGTGTACATGGAATATTCTCAAGGATAGATTATATGTTGGGACATAAAATGAGTTTCAACAAATTTAAGAAGTTTGATATCATACCAAGCATATTCTCTGATCACAGAGCTTTGAAATTAGATATCAAATGTGAAAAGAAACAGGAAAAACTACAAATATGAGGACACTTAACAACATGCTTTTAAAGAACAACTGGGTCAAAGAAAAAATAAAAGGAGAGATCAATAGATACATAAAAATTAATGAGAATTAGAATACATCCTATCAAAACTACTGGGATTCAGTGAAAGGAGTAATAAGAGGAAAATTTATATCATTATAGGCCTATCTCAAAAAACAAGAAAAATCCCAAATAAACCACCTAACATTACACCTTAAAGAAATAGTAAAAAAGAAAAAATGCGAGGGCTGGCCGAGTGGCTCAGTTGGTTAAGAGCTCGCTCAAGTGTTTGAGCTCTGAGCAACAGTGGTTTGAGTCCAGCCTGAGCTGAGCTGCCACTGAGCTGCCAACAGGTGGCAGGATGGCTCAGCTAAAAANCCTTTTCTGACCTCAACCTTGAGTCAATCTTACAACTCATTCTTCTCCTTCCCTACAATCATCCATACAGGATTCACGTAAAGGTACACATGGCCTTCTCCACACAATACCTGGACCCTCAGTGCTGCTCAGAGAACTGTGTACATGCCCTTTGTCACCTCCTATTGCCATTACCCTCCAGAGAAGCTACTGTAGATCTTTTCTACCTTCTTAAAAATTATATTTGTCCCTTAATCCCATTCTTATCAAATAAGAACTTTCTACTCTCTCACCTAGTGGACAATGCACTGATCTTACCCGAGCAAATGACTCCTGCATCCTCTATGTGATCACAGTAATGCTTCCCCCAGCCCCTGGAAGGGCACTTCCACACATGGGACTCCTGTCCTTTGCAATTCACATTGTCCAGCCAGATGGTACCTGACCCTTTCCCAAAGTAAGCCAAGATCAAGGCTTGGCGGGCTTCTCCACAGCCCAGCTGTCTGCACACCACATGGGCATCATTCAGGTCCCAGTTGTCATCACAGATGGTCCCCCAGGAGCCCTGGTGAAGGATCTCCACTCTTCCAGCACAGGGATTGTCCCCATTAACCAGGCGGAGCTGTCTGCTGTCTGAGGAGAGAAAGTCATGTCAATGTGGCATTTAACAGGGAATGAGAAGGGTTTTCTTGTCCTGTGGGACCCCTCACCTGAGCAGTTGGCAGTGCTCTCCTCTGGGCTACACTAGGACCACAACTGCATCTGGCTTTCTACAGCAGTGATCAAAGAGTAATGTGGTTGAAAAATAGGAAGGAACAGGAAAAGTTAAGCTGAAAATAATTTAGTGAGTAGTCTGAACTAAAAGTTGTTATATAGGTCTTATCTAAGTTAACCTTCTGATTTGTAGAGCTGTGCATCTGAGAAAGATCTGAGAAAGATATACAGGAAATGTCAGAATCTCTACCCTGAGCAGTTAAATGAGTTCAGAATCAGTGTAATGGGCTAGCAACTGGATGAGTTTCTTATAAACCACACACATGTAGATGCCATCAACATGAGTGTTAGAAGAATTTGATTAAAGGGAATGGAGTGAAAAACTGGGGTGAGCTCATCAGAAACCTCAGGCAGCAGCCATGAATCCTATCCCATTCAGAATTATTCTTCTTGGTATAGTCATTCAGAGCTGAAAAATGAATGGACCATGAGACAGGCCATGGTTTATCCCATTATATTTCACTTATGATTCTAGGCTACAGACTCCAGACCTGGATACTCAGTTTTTAAAAAAAAAGTGTACTCCTCTTTGAGTAGATTGGGCAACCTCACGTGAGAGATGATGTCGGATGATATTGACATTGGCCACATCCTACTGTGAGTCATAGAATGTTGCTTTTTCCCCCAAAACAAGTTTAATCTCTATTTGGAATTCATGTCAGACATTGTTATTTAAAATTTGGATGATCATGTCACAAACATGGCAGAATGAGGAGTGCTTCTTGAAATCTCCTCTGGAAGTTACAACAAATTGAACAGCTATAATTCAACAAAGGATATTCGAAGCAACACACAAGCATGTCTAATAGATCAGTGCATTGAAAGTGGGCAAATCAGGCGAGCAAGGGAAGAGGGAAGGGGAGGTGCAGAGATGCTGCAGGCCTCAATCCAGAGCTCACTGCAGCCTCAAGAGAGGGAAGAATTCAGGCTACAGGTGCACTTCCTGTGGCCCAAAGTTCAGCCTGAGGTATCAGCATATAATACAACTGAACCCAGTGCTCAGGGCAGAGACCTCAGGTGAGAACTGTGGGTTAAGCCCTCACTGCCAGACAGAAAACAGAAAAAAAAGACATGGAACCTAGCCGACCCCTCCCTTACAGAGTTCACCCCTCTCCAGTGTCAGAAGTGGGCTTCAGAAGAAATGGTAACAGTGTCAGATTAAAGAACAGAATATCTACAGCCCTAAGAACCGGAGAGACAGTACTGCAGCCACAGATGCATAGTGCGACTAATTCTGGCAGTAGGGAAAGGACTGTAGGGGCGAGACAGCTGGGGGCTGGAAGGTGCCATTGCTTGCAGCCACAAACACACCTGCCACTTCTCACAGTCCACCCTGCCCCCACCTTTTTGGGTAGATCCCTGTGGGGGCAACCAGAGCTGCTCAGACACACAGGCTCTACATCAGGCTGCAGGGCAGCACTACGGTTTCAGAAGCTCAGAACTCTATTGCCTATCACATCCTCCCATGGAGAAAGTGCCCACAGGTGATTTGCTCACAGAAGAGAAGCCCACCTTCCAAGGAACCCCCCAATCAAGTGATAAGCTGGGCAGCACAAGAGAAACTATAACCCTACAGCATGAGAGAGAATAAAAGGCTGCAGCAGGAGAGAAAAATCAAACATTCCACCAACACCTACTGGAAAGCAAAAGAAAGACTTCTTTATATCAATCTGCTGCAGAATCCACTCTTACAGATGGCCAGGAAGAAAAATAATAATTCATTAATTGCCATGAATAACCAAGGTAACAAGGCAGATCAGGAAGAAAATGAAAATTCTTCAGAAAATGAACTCAAAGACATGGAAATGTGTGACTTAAATGAGAGAGAATTCAAGATTGCAGTTCTGAAAAAACTCAACAAGATGCAAGAAAACTCAGATAGGCAGTTTAAACTACTCAGAAACAAAATCAACAAACAAATGAATATTTTGCCAAAGAGATTAAAATTAAGAAGAAGAACCAAATAGAAATTCTGAAAATGGAGAACTCAATTAAAGAAATGAAGAATGAAATAGCCAGCTTAGGAAATAGTGCTGACCA
>NW_017732012.1:140416-141485 GCF_001890085.2 Hipposideros armiger
CAATTTATTGGGAAAATTTGGATTCTCACAATTTCTCCAATTTCATGTCCCTGTTGTTTGTATAGCTCTTCTCAGAGGTCTTTAGTTTGTATAACAGATATTTCCTAGAGAAGGATCAGAGATCAACTGTTTCTATCTAATATGATTTTCCTGATGTGTTTTATATTGTGCAGAAATGATCTCAATCTGAATCACCAGAGATACTGTGTTTTCACTTTGCCCATGATTCTGAAGCCTCTGGAGGGCTCTGTTTAATCTCTGAGTTATAACCAGGCCCTGAATTTGCTATTGCAGATTGGTTTTCACATTCCTCAATGAAAGAAAATCTGGAAGAGGAGAAACTCCTAAAAGAAGAAGATGAGGTTGGAAGTGAGGATGCTGAGCTTGGAGATGGTGGAATGTCATCTGAGGAAAAAAATATGTCTCTATTGAAAGCCCTGTTACATTTTGGTCCAGACGAGATGTTCAGAAAATATCACTGTTTATGTCCACATAGGATAATACTGACTTGTGTTCCATTTTCAAATAAATTGTCAAAATAATAAATACATTGGTCTTTTCAGACCAGTTCTGTGTTATTGAGAAATCTTTGTGACTATCTAGAGACTTGAACACAACTGCTTTTACAGTATTTATAACTTAGCCACTTTAACTCAAATATATATTTTCTTCTACTGGATAAAACTCTAGGTGAGTGATCCATGGTCAGACTGAGGGAGATTCTGAGTCTAGATGCAGAGTTGAGATGTCTCTCCTCTTAAGATGACCTGACAGTAAAAACACTTGAATATTCTAGAAATGTTCTATCCTAATTACATCATCTTTTCTTATATAATTTTGGCTCCTCCCCCTATAGACTCTGGAATTTTATTTCATGGAAGTAGATGTAAATGTGGCAGAATGTTTTCAGTAAAAATAAACATTAACACTTCTCAGAGGCATAATTGGAATAGGGAAGTACAGAGTCACTTGGAGGCAGAATGATTTTATATTAACTTTGTAACTTTGGCTGTGAAGATTCTTAGACCTCATCTAATTCTCAAACCCAATGCTGTCTTTTCATGGTTGA
>NW_017732012.1:142396-144088 GCF_001890085.2 Hipposideros armiger
TCAACAAAACAAAGAGTCAACCAAACCAATGGGAGAAGATATTGGCAAACAACGCCTCCGATAAGGGGCTAATATTCAAAATATAAAGAGAATTCATAAAAGTCAACAACAACAAAAAACTAAACTATCCAATTAAAAAATGAGCAGAGGACCTGAACAGACACTTCTCCTAAGAAGACATACAAACAGCCAGCAGATATATGAAAAGATGCTCAACTTCACTAGCTATTAGGGAAATGCAAATCAAAACCACAATGAGATACCACTTCACATCTGTTAGAATGGCTATTCTCAATGAGACAATAACAAGTGTTGGAGAGGCTTCCTACCCATACACTGCTGGTAGGAAGGTAAACTGGTACAGTCAATATGGAACAGTATGTAGGTTCTTCAAAACATCAAGAGTAAAATTACCATATGACCCAGCAATCCCTATTCTGGGTATCTACCCCAAAAATTCTGAAAACATTTATCCATAAAGATATATGTACCCCTATGTTCATTGCAGCATTGTTCACGGTGGCAAAGACATGGAAACAACCAAAGTGTCCTTCCATAGATGACTAGATAAATATGTGGTACATATATACAATGGAATATTACCCAGACATAAGAAATGATGAAATACTGTCATTTGTGACAACATGGTCAGATCCTAAGATGATCATGCTAAGCAAAATAAGTCAGACAGAAAAAGTCAAGAATCGTATGACTTCACTCATACGTGAGATATAAAACTAAAAGCAACAAATGAACAAGAAAAACAAANCAACAAGACATTCTTCCTCCAACAAAGATTAACGTAGAAGAATTTTATCCAATTGAGAGTGTCTGCTTGAGTCATGGGCAGGAAATCAGAGAAAAGGTTTATCCATCTAGTAGTCACTGCCTTGCCACCTTTTGGTTCCCTGATTCTCATATTTAAGGTATCTTTGTGTATAAGCTGACCCCACTAAACAGGATTTGTGCATTCTACCTATTTGGAGTTTAAGCCAACCTTGTGTTTTGGTCTAGCAGGGGCTGCCTAAATTTTTGTATAGAGATATGGCAGAGTTATAGCACATAAGCAAATTAGTCTAGTTAGAAGGTACTCACAGGAATCTTGTGCACAAAGCAGACTTACTGTAAATAATATGAGCCTAATTATAATCTTTGGGTGCTGGCAGAGCTCTTACAATAAAATACACACATAGAACATTGACTTTTACAACTAGTACCCACAACCCACCCCCTTTTCCTGAATGCAAAAGCAACTGCTATTTTTATTTGATATAACAAAATTTTCCTTCCTGTTACATACCATTGTGGTTATAATCACAAATGGGCCTAATGATGAACAGAAACACTTCCTGCATCTTTAGTAATATCTGATTAACAGTAATGTCAGAGGTCTTGCTGATCTCTACTTGGAAGAAATTTGTGGTGTACTTTGTGTATCTTAGATTGCTCTAAAAGATCTACAGCATCTATAAAATTTTCTAAAATAGCAGTCTCATCAATCTAGATCAATCATAGAGATAAAGTAGTAATTAATTTTAAATATTTGAATTTGATGTTAATTGAAAATATTGAATTGATAGTAAATGAATTAATAATATTTTAAATTTTGGCTCAAAAATGTCATATATTTATATTATGTTCTCAAAATATTTTTTTAATGGGATAATTTGTTTTGTATGTGATGACACCCTA
>NW_017732012.1:145517-146418 GCF_001890085.2 Hipposideros armiger
TCTCTGTAAAATTACTCTTTATTCCACTATCTCTGAATTGCTTGTTTTGGAGAAATGAAGTAACCCCCTAGATTCAAGCTAGGAGTACAGGAAAGTCAAATAATAAACACTTACATGCAAAAAAAAAATGCCTATACTTATGCCCAAATTCGATCCTAATGTGTGCCTCTCGGTGGAAGGAGAAGGGAATGAAGAAGTCATTTATTTATGACCTGCTGTATTAGGGTCAATAGGATCACATATTATACAGAGTAGGGTGAGGCTTGCTAATCTTTTAAACTTTCTGGAAAAATCATTAGAGTTCACAGATCTGCTGAGAAAAAGTATACCATCTTGTATACAACATGTCCAAGTTCTCAGCTTCTTTGAATATTAAGAAATAAGGTGGTTTGAATTACTACCTTTATGTACTGTCCCTAGTGTTTCTAATGGCTCTTGAGTGCGTTTGGGCTATCATACTTCTAACTACTACTTCCTGAAAGTGTGTTTTTGTTAAATTCTCAATCTCTGTTTTCTTCCTTTTCCCCCCTGTGCTTCCTATCTCTTCTTGCCCCATTTCACCAAATGTGTGGACATTTTGCAGCTTCTTCCTCCTGCAAAATGTTTCTGTGAAAAGCTTATTTTACACAATCAACATTTACTGAAGTTTAGTGTTAAAGGGGGCTGAGGAGGGAATATAGCCTGGTGCAAGGTATAAATAATTAGTAAATTAGACCTAATCTTAATACTCCACTGCTGTTTTCTCTCAGCCCTCCGCCAGAGGGATTTTTGTTTGTTTGTTTGTTTCTCTGTCCATTTTAACCCTAACGTTCACCATTGCTTAGTATACAATTTTCTCTCCATTGACCTTTCCTAATTTCTCTCTTACAGGTTTTGAAATGCCTCCCACAAGATCTCTTGA
>NW_017732012.1:149993-150988 GCF_001890085.2 Hipposideros armiger
ACTTCTCCTTAAACTTTTCAAAAAATTGAAGAAGAGACAATACTTCCTAACTCATTTTATGAGGCCAGCATTACCCTGATACCAAAACCTGGTAAGGATAACACAAAAAAGAAAACTATAGACCAATATCTCTGATGAATATAGATGTAAAAATCCTAAACAAAACAAAATACTAGCAAATTGAATACAACAATACAATTAAAAGATCACACATCACGATCAAGTGAGGCTCATTCCAGGGGTGCAAGGATGCATTCAACATATGCAAACCAATCAATGTGATATACCACATAAATAAAATAAAACATAAAACCATGTGATCACATCAATAAATACAGAAAAACCATTTGACAAGATACAACATTCATTTATGATTAAAACACTTAATAAAATGAGTACAGAAGGAAAGTACTTCAACATAATAAAGGCCATATTTGACAAACCCTCAGCCAATATCATACTTAGTGGTGAGAAACTGAAAGCTTTTCCTCTAAAGTCAGGAAGAAGATAGGGATGCCCCTCATTACCATTGTTATTCAACCTAACACTGGAAGTCCTAACCAGAACAATCAGGCAAGAGAAAGAAATAAAAGGCATCCAAGTTGGGAATGAAGAATTTAAATTGTCACTTTTTGCAGATGACATGATTTTTTACATAGAAAACCCTAAAGACTCCACCAATAAAACTATTAGAAATGATACACAAATACGGTAAAGTTGCAGGATACAAATCCATGTACAAAAATCCATTGCATTCCCATATACTAACAACAAAATTTCAGAAAAAGAAATTTAAAAAAAAATTCTTTTTGCAACTGCATCAGAAATAATAACATACCTAGGAATAAACTTAACAAAGGATGTAAAGGACCTATACACTGAAAATCATTTGACATTACTAAAAGAAATTGAAGAAGACACAAAGAAATGGAAAGATATTTCATGTTCATGGATTGAAAGAATCAGCATAGTTAATATTGCCATTTTACCCAAAG
>NW_017732012.1:153848-154631 GCF_001890085.2 Hipposideros armiger
ATGTCTACCACCAAATTGACCTCTTACCATCATAGGTTAGTTCTGCCTGTTTTTGAGCTGTTTGAACAGTGAAAATTTTTTCTTGCCTGGCTTCTTTTACAAAATAGTGTTATCTATGAGATTCAAGTATGTTGCTAAATATAGCAGTATTTCTTTTAAATTGCTGTCTAATATTCTAATGCAAGACTATATCACAATGCATTAATTTATTCTACTGTATTTTAGACATTAAATTATTTCTCGTTTTTGGCTATTATAAGTAGAGCTGATGTGAGGGACAATAGAGAAGCAAAACAATGAATTTATCTATCTACCAAGACACGTATATACAGACATTTATATTAGCCCAGTATTACCCAAAATTGATGAAGTTTTTCTTAGGAATACACTCAAAAAGGAAGGCTAGGTTATAGGGTATAGTATGTGTATATTTTGTAGATGTCAACAAACCACTTTTTAAAGTGATTTACAAATTTCTACACCTACTGGTATGTTATTGTTGGGCCTTTTATGTTCATTCTACTGGAAATATGTTCTTGTACAAGTGTCCAAAGGAGTTTTCCAGAGGGTACATGATGTGTGAGATCATAGCAGACTGAATGGAGAAGAAAATATGAGAACCTAGCTGTCTTTTGTTAGACCAGACAATAAAGAAATTTGTAAAAATGTAAAACAATGCTACTCACAATTTTTGTTTTGAAAAATATAGTTATTTTAAAATTTAAATGTGACATTTATGTCAACATGTAATGGGATTATTATTTCTAAATGAATTAATAATTA
>NW_017732012.1:156911-192263 GCF_001890085.2 Hipposideros armiger
GTAAGTTATTTGAAAAACTTTAGAAGGGTTTGTGTAGTATGTTAGGATTGAGGAGAGATTCAGACAATGGTGATATTCGGAGCAACCGCACTAAAGTTCTGTTTAGTTCAGAAGACAGCATAACCTCCATTTTGGAAAAGAATCTGTTCCCTTCCCATTTTCACATGTGACTGGGGAGATACCCCGCAGTCTATGACACACATTCCTGGCATGAATAAGCACACAAAGTCAGAGTTTTCCTGAGCTTCTAAGAATGGATCTAAAATCTTTCCTCAGGAAAATCTGTCCTTTTTGGTTCTTCAACTTAGACATCATTCTGTTTAATAAGACTGGCTCTAGGGTGATGAAGTCTAGGAAAATATTTCTTTCATTTTGTGAATGGACATGATTGCAATGCAGTGAGATGCACATTCTAAATATCTGTGTAGTAATCTACCTTCTTACTGATCTGGCCTTCTGGTTTAGTATTTTTGGTTCAATAGAGCTGTGGTAGAAGTGAAGCTCCCTGAGATTACTTGTTCCTATATACCATGTATGGAGTGAGGCTTGACCAATCCCCACCCAGATCTTCCTCATTCCTAGTGTGCCTGAAGCTGTGACTTCATCATTCCGATCACCTAGGAGATGAAAGAGCTGAGGCAGAGAATTCCACATCCTCTCTCAGATCTCGATGGCGAAGGTTGAACCAGGGGCCAGTTTATTCCTAAATTGTGTTCCTTGGCTCTATGCCTTCTTTGCTATGCTCTTTGTATTTTTTCTTTTTGTTATGTTCTCTCCTTTTTTACTTGAGATAGACCAGCATATAAAGAAATGTAAGTGCCATGGTGGGCCTTAGGGCACAGGGGAGCTATAATGAGAGAATGGGTGTACGGAAGGAGGAGATAGTGTACATTATAATGTGGGGAACATGAAAACAATGTCTGCTCTTTTCTGATCTCTAAGGTCTTGATCTAGGTTATTTGAAAAATGCTAGATGGGTTTGTGTATTAGGTGTGACTCAGGACTAAAAGGTCTTAGAAATGACCATCTTACATATGATAGAAGTACCTGGGGGAGACAGGTATACCATTCTTGGTACACTCGTGGGTCATGAGGAAGTATCCAGGGCCCTTCCTGAGCTGACATAATGCCTGGATAGAAGGATAAAGGGAACCCTATAGAATCTAGAAATAGATGAAGGGATTCCCAGATGACTGTCTTTGACCCACTGTGCTTTGTCTTAGTCTTGATCACATGCAGGCATTCTCTGTGTAAAGCTGTGCATAAGAATAAAGAGAACAGTGAGATAAGGATGGACCATCTGGAGAGACCAGGTGAGTATTCTTTGCCCTTCACCTCTGGTTCATATGGCCAGAGCTGGCAGCTCTAGTTACTCCTATGGTTTATGGGCAAGATTGCTGAGAACCCCATACTCAAATATGGTCTCAGTGAGACAGCCCCCTCATTGTGTGTTTAGCATAAGACCACTGAGTCTTCTCTCAAAGGAGAATATTTTCCAAGCAGAATTTTGGCTTTGAGTCCTCATTAACTCCATACTAAACACAGGTTTATTACCTAGGGCCTCTCGCAGCTGGAAAAGTTTTTCTTTTCTCTTCTACGTTTGTGATGTTTCTCTTCTTATCAAGGTTCCCTTTTAAGTGACTCAGTGACTAAACTCAGTTTTTCATGCTAGACCATGAAAAATAAGGTGACTCTTCTCCAGGCACTTGTTATAATGTTGCCTTGGTGATAGAAATAAGTGCAGAAGGAGAGATGAGATCATCATGCAAATAGCCTGGGGAAATTGAAAGTCCCTTTTTCTGGGGAGCATTCTGACTACCTGTTAACCATAATTTCTGCAGATTATGTATGTGAGGTGATTTGCCTCTTCATTTAAAGTAAAGTCTGCCCTCCTTTGTGATGTTCTGTGGCTCTCTTGTGACATTACAGAGAGGGGACATGCTGGATTCTTAGGTTCTCTGTGCCTACAACATCATCACCTCTTTATGAATATATGATACAGATACTCTGACCAAGTTTTCCTCACTTAAAATTTAAATGCATGGTCTAAACAGTTATTGTTATTGTGTTGCTTTGAGGTAGGAAAAATAAAGTATATCATTGCTTTATTATAAACAATCAGAATGTCTAGCCATTATATAAATAAGGCACAATGCCAAATATAATGCCATAATGTAAACAAGAATATGTAGTTTATTTTGAGGCTATATAGTTTATTGTTGTAGTTAGAAAAGTTAAGTGAATTCCTCCAAATTTTATGTGAAGTCACTTTAACTCTCAGTCATTTGTACAAAAATGTCTCCACTTCCCCAATTAATGTTATACTTCACCTTTTCCACTGCTCTTGAGACCCTTGTTTGCTCTTAGAGCCCCAAATCAGAACAATACCACAAGAGATTATTTCAAAGGGGTCATATGAATCACTTTGTTTGAAACTTTTCCTATTCCAGCAATGAGAAGGATTTCTCCCTCCTGGAGGGGTAAATAGACACAGGTTTACCATCAAGGGCCTCTTGTAAGTGACCAAAACAGTTGATCTTTTCTGAGAGTTCAGAATCTGAGTGGGCTGCTATCTCTCTCATACATCACCTTTGCCCTGTTGAAGGCATTTCTGTCACTTCTCTGTATCCCCCCAGAGGCTGCATAAATCTTGTATTCTGTGGTTATCCCTTCCTTCCACCTCCATTCTCGGTCACTGATGCAGGTATATTGTGCTACTATGACTATATTTCTCAAATTTGAATATTAGTTCTTCGGACCGTTAAATGATTTTTGCACTACTTTTGCATGTGAACCAAAATGTGAGCAACTTGGCAAGATGTTAAAATATGAACATTTTTGTGACATTTTCTACCTTATGATCACCATTGCCCTTAACATACTACATTTACTTTCCTTACAGATATATAGCTTTTCAGGTTAGCTGGGGAGAGCATTATATCAGATTTTCTTGTAAACTCATAGGAGCTTAGAGATAGAATTGTTAGAGCTGATGTGGGAAGGTGAAAGCACTGTTTTCCCTTTGTCGTGTAAGGTGAAAGTTGTGGACCTTTTGTTGAGAATTAACTTTCATAGCTCATGTAACAACTCCCATGATATAACAACTATTATAAAGGTTGGGGTTATCTGCATAGTTATTTTGGGAACCAGGACAAAGTCACAAAGAAAATGTTGGTCTGTCATTCAGGAATGAATGTTTTTGAGCTCAAAACATTTCTTGTATACTCATCTTAAGAAATAGTAATCTCTTGTGTCAAGTATTTCCCACACTATTGGTCAAGAGTCATATAGTCCTTCCTAATGGGATTGTTTTAAGTGTTTAATGTTGCACAGAAATTTTTACTATTTCCATCTCTTCCACTGTTTGTTTCTGCTGTCTAAAATGGGAGTTGTCATTCTGCTGGGCCACAGTACAATCAGAAATAATTTTCTTCTTGTTTCAGGCTGTCCCCTGGAGTCACCAAGGAGAGAAGTTCTGGGAAGAAAGGAAGATGGGGTGGGAAAAGATCCCTCACTATTTGTATGGGTAGCAAGAGAACCCAGGGATTCTGAGATCTGTAACCCTGGGTCATCAGTTTGAGAGTGGCTGAGGCTGTAAGAAATCACCTGTGACATCATATCCTAGACACAGGAGAGGGCTCCTCAGACCTTTCTTACCCATGTTTATACTGGAAAAAAGGGTAATAAATATTTTGAGACTCTCAGAAAATTTCTGTGTTACCATGAATTATTTTTGTTGAAACAATAGCTTCTTACACTCAATTGTTTTAGTAAATCCAAATCTCAAATAAATTTATTACTTTAGGCGAAAGCTTAGGCAAATGGCTTCTACTGGCTTATCTCCTAAAGCAACATGTGTCGTCATTTTTACAGGGGAAAAAAAGTTCTTGGTCCCTGTAACTCTAAGCCAATGCTTAATCCAGGACCACTGCTGAGCCTGTCCTCTCTTCACCTAAGATGATCACACAGCAAACTCACCTGAACATTCTAAGAGAATTTGTCCACATTGCTAAGTTTTCTTATATAAGAACCACAGTCCTCTACCATTTTACAGTGAAATGTGTTTTCATGGAGATAGATGCATAGGAAAGAAATTAGTGTAGATTTTCTTTTCAACCCAAAGATTCGTGGCCTTTCCCCAATATTGCTTCTTTACTATCAAACGAAACTATTATTTTATCTATCCTCTCCCACATCAGGTTTTCTTTTCAGGTAAGTTTCTGCACATAATTCTCCCTCATCTCGACCTACTCTGTTCACCTCTCAACAAAGTGCAATATCTCTGTCATATTGGGTCGTTAAGACATCCAAGTGGAAAGATAGATATATATTGAAGAGATATATAAGAGATGGTAGGAAGAAGGAAGACAGAAGGAGAAGGGGGAGAAGAAGGGAGACAGAGAAGGAGGAAGGAGTGGAGGAAAGGGAAGGAGTGGAGGAGAGGGGAGCGGAAGCATATCTGGGTGGCAGACATAGAATAGGTTATTTTGAGATGGCAGGAGCTCCTGGCAGTAGAAATGGTAAAGCAATGTCTCTGGTGCAACCTATCAGAGCAGTTATGTGAGGGATTTCTGTGTTGAATGAAAAATTGAAATAGTTTTCAAAAGTCTCTTCACTGTCTAATATAATTTGTGATAAAGAACTGTGGAAATCCCAATTCATTTTGAAGTTTGTAAAATCGTAGGATGTCTATTAAGATGGTATTCAAATGGCCATGAGATATTGGTCTTTTGTGTCTGCATCTGTTTCTTTGGAGGATGCACCACTTTGTATATTTGTATATCTTTTTTTCTTTATGGATGCTCCTGCCACTTCTGGGGGCACATTCCTTTTTATTTTCCAATTTAATGTTTTTGTTTTCTTTTTATATGTTATTTACTAAAGTTTATTCTTTTAGTATCCTAATTGTTTGAAAAAGTTTAAATAATTTTGTTTTCTTCATCTTTGGGTTTGTGCATGTTATTTCCAAAGTCTCTAATTATTTCTTACTGAATGTAATTTCTTTTACTTTCTCTTTTTCTCTCTCTACCTGCCTAGTACATTTCTTGCAAATGTTTCATTCTTCATGTTTCACTACTCTAGAATTATAGAATACAACTCTAAAGTACTATTGTACCTCTCCCAAAATGTAATTATACCCAGGATTAAATGAATTCAAGGAGACACAAAACTCAAAAATCAGACACTGAACAGAAAGCCCTCTAGGTATTTAAAACAGGAAGTGGTTTATTACACAAAATTATATGCTTACATGAAATTTTAAAAACCACAAGAAACCACTGCAAAAGGTCATGATGCTGCAACACCAAGGACAGCAATTTTCAGGCCATGTGCAAAGGCTCCTGCAAAATTAAATCCCATGAATAGAAGAACCTATCATTGGTGGATCATAGCCCAAATTGATCCTGAAGGGATTGTGGGAAATGTAATTCTCAATCTCCCAGTCCCAGTCATTCAGGGAGAGCATAAAAGAAGGCAGAAATAGTGAGGAATTGATAAGACATAATGCAGCTCAGTGGCATGTTCAGTGAAAAGGAGAGCTAGCTAGCTCTCTGCTTACCATCAGCAGAACACCTAGTGATCACACCACAGCTATTTCTGTTTCTGTTCTTAACAGGGATTCTTCAGGGTGCTGGGTTAGGAGGGCTTAACATTATCTACATACTATGCTGAGATCTCATCATTTTAGAAAAAATTCCTATTCTGGAAACCATCCCCTTCCTTACTTTCTAAAAGCACACGACAATCACAATAGCTTTACATTCACTCCCCCAAATCTTATTTGACTTATTTGATGTATAAGTTATATATCATGTGTGGGACACCAACATTCTAGTCTTAATTTCCTTCCTAGGAAACCATTGCTCCTCAAAGATGTTCCCTGGCTAGTGATATGCCTGATAAATTTATTAAAAAACATACATTGTTAACCAATCTCTGTTACCTAAATTGAGACTCAAGAAAGCATAATAGTTTTCTTAATGGATATTGGATGGTTACTTCCCTTATGTTTGTATAAACAAATAGTTTATCGTGGTTAATTTCCAAATTCTAAAGGAATTATCACTTATGCTAATGATGTCATGGAATAAAACTTCCAGGAACTCTTTAACTGCCACTCCCTTGATAAAATAATGCAAAATATCAAGTAAAAAATTGTTCCATTGAACTATTATTGTCTTTCCATATAATCTTCATATATCATTTAAATGTCAACAACTCCCCATTTTTCTCCTTTAATTTTAGATTAATATTTTGTGTCATTAAATTAATCTTAAATTTTTAAACATTGTTTTTAAATGGAAAGGCAAATATCTATATTGTCTTTTAAATATCTCACTCATTATTCTTAAAATGATGTTCTTTCTTGATATTTATCTATACTGATGACATAAACAGACTTTATATGAAAAAGAATAAAAATATTGAATTGAGTTCTTCATAAGCAGAAAAGGGCTTTTTTGGAAAAAAAAAAAGATGTGCTGGAGTCATTGAATATCTTTAGGACTAAAACATTTTCCCATAAACAGTCAAAGTTTTTCTGTGGAAAGTATTTAAAATGAAAGAAAATAAAACACAGTAGAAAATTGTTCTCCTAGTGATGAACTAAAATAACAATTGTTTTACGTTTCAGCTTCTAAACATGGATTTTTATCTTTATAAATATTTTTGCAATTTAGGTTGAGAAATTTTCAGTTTCTGAAACTGTCCTCAGAATGAAGCCCATAAATGCACATAGGTATCTTGGTTCCTGTTTCCACCCCCTGAAACCAGAAAGTCACCATGAGTCCCAGGAGATCATTTCCTTTTAGTTCCGTTGCTTAGTGGCTATTTTTCCTCTCTAATGTTCCATGAAAACTTCTTCAATTACTCCAGCCATGGTCATCCTTGCCATTTCTGCCTGGGATTTTATTTTCTCAATTGGGTGTGAAGCCCTCACAGGACAGTATTTGGGCTGCTTATTTCTTGTCTAACCCTGTACTGGGCACAGTTTTTGTTCTTAGGCAGTGTCGTGGTGTCAATGATTTCTCTTTGCTGTTTTGGGTGAGAAATAGGGAGCCTGTGGACCCTGAGAGGAAACAAACTCACGGCAGTAGAGATTAGGTATGAAGGCTACTAGCGATGGTATGCAAAAAGTCTTGGAAGATGGCAAAGACTATGGATGTATATTAGCATCTTGCCATTGGGTCTGCACTGGTCACTTTAGAAAAGGTTGGATTCAGACCAGAAATTGAAGTCATTGTGTGCACTGGGGGAGGAGTGGCGGGACAGAGTGTTCCCTGTGTCAATGGGCTGGGAATCCCTAGAGAAAGGGACTTGAAGCATGGGACAGCTTCCACTGTCAGGTGCTCTTTTGAATGAGAGACAATTGATCTAAGTTCCTCAAAGCATGTTAGATGGGCCTGTGTAGTAAGTTAGCAATGCAGAGATATTGCTTCAAAGGAAATTCCATTTGTGGGCAAGGCTGTGTTCTTGTACCAGGTATGCTAAAGCCTGACCCCTTGGCTCACTCCCCTGTGGTTCCAGAGCTGCCGCCAAGGACCAAGGAAGCACATACTGGTGACATTCAGAGAAATCCCAGTGCCTGATATTATTTAGTTCAGAAGACAACATTAAATGTATCTGAGAAAATAAATAATTCCCTCCCCTGACACATGTGACTGGGGAGATATCCCATCATTAATGGGATATTAACATTTTTTTAAACATTTTCTTAACATAAAATTTGTTCCTGACATGAACAAATCCACCAAGACATGGAATTCTGGGGCTTGTACTAAAAGACCTGGGCTTTCTCTTCAGGAACATTTGCTTTTTTTTCATCTTTAAACTTAGATGTTTTTTTCTCTAAATAAAGCTGCCTCTAAAGCTGAGGAGTCTGAGGAAACAGGCTGTTCCCTTTGTACATAGATATGATTTCAGTGCAGGAACACTCATTCTGAATATTTGTGTATGAGTCTTCTGCCTTACTGATTGAGTTTAGATATGCTAGTATTTTGAGGGCCATTGAGGCTTTTGTAGAAGCGAAGCTATCTGATTTTATTCAATGTTTCCTGTATGGTATATATAGGAAAAGGCTTGGCCTATCCATCTGAGATGCTCATTACTCCCATTGTTTTTGAAACTGTGACTTTATCACCCTGATCACTCAGGTGATAACAGAGAGCTGTGCAGAGAATTCCTTTTTCCTTATTTACATCTTCATGTGAGTTTGAATTAGGCACCAGTTAACAACTAAATGTAGTCTTTTGGCTACACATTCTGATTGTAATGACCATCCTTTTCATCGTCTTCTCATTTTTCCCCTTCTTTGGTGAAGTTGATGAACACATAAAGAAATATAAGTCTTAATGGAGCCTAGAAAATGTATATATGGAAGGAGGGTAAGGAATCCATTAAAATGCAAGGGTAAGGAATCCATAAAACTTGAAAATATTTTCCTTACTACATGATCTGGGAAAATAATTCCTTTTTTTTTTTTTTTTTTTTGGAATTTAAGGCCTTTCAATGACCCTGGGCTAAGAGTTTTTAAAAATCATGCTTTCATATCTGATAGAAACACTGAATGACAGTTCAGAACCTGGCTGGGAAGTCCATTCCTGGTATACCTCTGGAGCATGGGGAAGTATTTGGGGCCTTGGCTCAGCCGAGGATTTGGGAAACCCTGTAGAATCTGAGGATCAATGAGAGAGTTTCCAGATATTGTCTCTGACCCAAGGAACTTTGTATTAGCCTTGTTCAGATACAGATATTCTCAGCATAATGCTGTCTATAAGGATAAAAATGGTAACTCCTACAGACTGTTTACCTGAGGCAACTTGCAGCTCCAAGTAAGTTCAAATATTTCTTCCCTCCTTTGTGCCGTTCTATGACCCCTTATGACACTACAGGAAGAGAACACACCAGATTCTTAGGTTGTCTGTGTCCACCACATCACTCTCTCAATATGAATGTTAACATATTCTACAGATACTTTGACCAGGTTTCCCTCAAACAAAATTGAAATATCAGGTCTATAAAAAGTTATTGTTGTTTTGTTTTTTAGAGGTCAGTAAAAAAGATGGAAAATACATTTTTGGCTGAGTAAATATTTGGATTTGAGAACTTCTTTGTTTACTAACTCAAGAGAAGAATGATGGTGCCATATATTTGGATTTGTCACATTCCCAACATAATAAAAAAAATGGTGGTTTTAATTATAAAGAATCACAATGTCCAACACTGACATTATAGAAATAAGAATATATAATTTAAAATGATAATTTATTGTTGTAGTTGGAAAAGTTATGTGAATTGCTCCAAATTTCACATGAAGTCACTGTAACTCTCAGTCATTTTTACAAAAGTGTCTCCAGTTCCCCAATTCATGTTATACTTCACCTCTGTTCCTGGTCTTGAAACTCTTGTTTTCTCATAGAACCCCAAATCAGAACAACAATATCCCAAGTGATGATTTCAAAGAGGTCATATGAGTCACTTTGTCTAAAACTTTTCCAGTAATGAAAAGGGTATCTCTCACAGGGTAAAGAAATACAAGTTTATCATCTAGGGCCTATTCTAAGTGATGAAAACAGTTGATCTTTTCTGAGAGTTCACAATCTGAGTGGGCTGCTATCTCTCTCACACATCACCTTTGCCCTTTTCAAGGCGTTTCTGTCATTTTCTGTATCCTCCCAGAGGCTGGGTAAATCTTGGGTTCTGTGGTTATCCCTCCCTCCCACCCCATTTTCAGTCTCTGATATGCACATGTGGCACTAGTATGACTATATTTACTAAATCCAAATGTTAGTTCCTTGGAGTGTCATGATGTTTTTGTGCTAACTCTAAGCATAATAAGGTGTGGGGAATTAATTTAGATGCTCAAATATTGACACATTTGTGATGTGTTGGCATTATGGTGATCACTGACATTAGTAATTTAAATTTTCCTGGTAAGTACACAGTTTCAGAGAGTTATATATCAAATGTGAGAATTATTGCAAACTTTCTTGTAGACACATAGAAAGTTAGAACTAGAAGGAACTTTGGGAAATATAAGCTGTAATCTTTCTAATTACAGATTAGAAAAGTTTCTTTTCCTCTTAGGTATGTAGGTAAAATGAGAGTTGTATGAATTTTGGTGACTTGAATCTTGGAGCTCAAGTAATCTCTCCTATTTAGAGATAACCTATAAGGCTAGAATTGTTCACATAAAATTTTTGACAAATCAGGACAGGGCCACAGAAAGACTTTGTCTGTCTTTCAGCAGTGAGGGATCTGGAGCTATATTTTCCTACTTTCCATTCCTTGTGAATTTATTCATATTTTGTAAGGCGAAATGTTCCGATCTTCACCCTCATGTCCTAGGTGGTTATGCAGGCAGGGAAATAATTCGACATCAAGTTACTGTCTAGCAATAATCTCCTGGGAAAGTATTTACCAGATGATGGCCAGTGAGTCACATGGTTTTATCCTGATATAAATGTTCGCAGATTTTGCTGATGTTCTGAAATATTTGCAATCTGAATCTCTTAAAATTCTTTCTACCTAAATAGGGTTCTGCATTTTGCTGCATTAAGCTATGGCCAAGAAGTGTTTGGGTTTTTGTTTGTTTGTTTTGTTGTTTGTTTCAGGCCATCTTCTTCAGTACCCCAGGAGAGAAGCTCTGAGAGGGGAGAAAGTTGGGATGAGAGAAGATCTGCAGTCACTTATTGTGAAGGCGGTCAGAGAGAGAATTCAGGAAGCCTGTCCAGTAACTTCTGTTTGAGAGTGGCTGAATCTACAAGGTATCCCTGTGACATCATGTCTCAGTAAGGAGAGATTTTCTGAGACCCTTATTATATGTTTGTACTAAAATGAAATTGATAATACTTTGATACTCTCAGAAAAGTCTTGTTATAAGGAATTATTTGTTGAACTACTATCCTCTTTCATCTGATTTCTTTTAGTGAATCAAAATCCCAAACACAATTCTGTTGTCCAGGTAAAGTCCTAGGTGAGTGATCTGTGCTATTTCCTTGCCCGAGACAATACGCGGTTTCATTTCTATAGATGAAAAGGTGCTTACGGTTTTTATCAGAATAGGCAGATACTAAGTCCAGGACCACAGCTGAGCCCTGCCTATTTCCACCCAAAATTATTTTACTGCCAAATTACTGAAACATTCTAAAGTGTTTTGTCCAGATTTCATCACTTTTTTATATAAGTACCACACTCCTACCCTATCCTACACTAGAATATGGTTTAACAGAGAGATGTGTGGTGAAGGATTGCTATAGATTTCCTTATTTTGTCTAAAGCTGAATGGCCCCCAAATATTACTCTTCTATTGCCAAGTTAAACTCATTTCGCTCTCTCTCTTTCACATCCGTACACATTCTTCTTTAACTTCACCTTCCACATACATTTGTTTACCAGGTCCTAACATGTCTTGATCTTCTTCTCTGTCCATCTTTCTCATATGTCTTTGTCACAGTCCTGTGCCATTTTATTGTTTTCCTGTGCAATTAAAGCTGCTTTACAAGTCAGTTTATTAAACTAATCTACCCCTTTTCCATGCTTAACTCCATATTTCATCATATTTAGCAAAAAAAATCACATTTCAACATGTTTCTTCTTTGTATTAAAGTATCATAGCGATACCAAACCATATTAATAATACATAGAGAGCCCTTTGTAACACACTTTGGGTGTTTTTAGTTGCCCTATAAATGTTAGTTGAATAAATTGAATTAGCTTTTTCTTGTCTGGGAAATTCTTGATGTCTCCTTCAATTCTAAATGATAGCCTAGCTGGGGAAAGTAACACTGATTGTAGGTCTTGCCTTAATCACTTTGAATATTTCATTCCAGTCTCTCTGATCTGCAATTTCTATTGAGAAATCAGCTGATAGTTTTATGGGAGCTCCCTTGTAGGTATCTAACTGCTGTTTTATCTCTACTTTTAAGACTTCCTCTTTGTCTTTAACCTTTGACATTATTTTTTTTTTAAGATTTTATTGGGGAATTGGGGGAGGGGAACAGCACTGGGGAATTGGGGGAAGGGGACCAGGCAAGTTGCTGTCCTTTTTGTTCTTCAGTCTAGTTATGGAGGACATCACTTCACTGGCCCATGTTGGTATTATCATTGTGCTCTTCCCGGGTGAAGCAGATCAGTTGCCGGCCATTGGACGGCCACTCACAGTGGCTCTTGGCAGCTCACACTGGCTGCCAGCCACACACGGTAGCTTATGGTAGCCCAATGCAGCAGGGGCTGCAGCCTACGCCATCGCCGGTGACTCATGGCAGCCCAGCTCCAGGCCGAGCTGTTGTTCACCATCTTAGGTGTAGAGGGCAGTGTCACTGGCCCTCATGTGGGATCCGAACCGGGGCCCTGCTGCTCAGAGCTGGCATCCCAAGCCAGCTTTTAACCAACGCGCCACTCGGCCGGCCCTAACTTTTGGCATTTTAATTATGTCTATTGGTGTGGGTTTGGGACTCTCTTGTTTGAGACTCTGTATGCTTCCTGGAGTTTTATGTCTATTTCTTTTGCCAGGTTAAGGGAGTTTTCAGTCATTATTTTTCCCAAATTTGTTTTCAATCCCTTGCTGTCTTGCTTCTCCTTCTGGTATCTGTATGATGCAAATGTTGGTATGCTTGATGCTGTCCCAGAGGTCCCGTAAACTAGCCTAGGTTTTTAATTCCTTTTTCTTTTAGTGTTTTACACTGGGTCTTTTCCATTACTTTGTCTTCCAGATTGCTAATTTGATTGTCTGCTTTATCTAATGTGCTGTTGATTTCCTCTAATGTATTGTTCATTTCAATTATGTTCTTTATTTCTGACTGGTTCTTTTTTATGTTTTTTACCTCCTTTTTATGTTTTCTATCACTTTGTTGAAGCTTTCGCTGAATTAATCTATTCTTCTCTTAAGTTCATTGAAAATCTTTATACCCTGTATTTTGACCTCAGGTAGATTTGATCCTCTTCTTTCCTTTGGGACATTTTTCTTTTTTTTATCTCCTCAGTTTGGCTGACTCTCTCTGTTTGTTTCTATGTCTTAGATAGGTCTGCTACATCTCCCAGTCTTGATAGAGTGGCTTTATGTAGAAAGTGTCCTGTGGGACCCAGTGGCAGTCTCCCAGGTCACCTGAGCCAGGTGCTCCAGAGGTGTCCTTTATATGGGTTATGTGTGCCCTCCCATTGTAGTTGAGCCTTGACTGATAGTGGTATGCCCATGGGTGGGATTGACCCTCAGGCTGACTGGCTGTGAGGACTGGCTATGACTATAAAAGTTAAGCTTTTGTACAGAGGCTGACCATATCAAGTGGCAGTTACTTTAGCAGGGCTCTGATGCTAACCAAATCTGTTCTTCAGCTGTGTCTTTTGTGGAGCTGGTTAGGTTGTGCTCTGGTGTGGTCTGTAGCTGGCCACTGGGTGTGTTGGTTCTGGAGCCTCTTGGGAGGCGCTCTGGCACAGGCCAAGGTCAGCTTGTGCCAGGCTTGGGGCCTCCTGGTGGAGCTACAAAGTAATTTGAGGTTGGTTGCAGCTTGTGTTGGGCTTCAGGAACTTTGGAGAGGTTATGCTGCAAATGAAGGCCAGTAGCCACTTTTGTCGGGCTTGGAACATTTTGGTGGGCACCAAGATGTGAACTAAGGCAGCCACCACTTGTGCCAATGCTTGTGGCTGCTTAGTTGAATCTACATTCCAGGCCCACACTAAAGCTATGTTCCAGGCCCAGCTAAGCTTGGGGCCACCTGATGAAAGTTATAATGCAAGTTGAGGCTGGCTGTTACTTCTGCTGAGCTTGAGGCCACTTAGCAAGAACTATGAAGCAAGCTGAGGCCATCCCCTGCTTGTTTGGGGTTTGTGGACCTTTGAGAGATTTTGGAAAAGTCTTCAGCATGACCTGAGGCAGGTCAATTTTGCAGAGGAACTGCTGGAAGAGACTTGGTCCAGGATGGTGATTTGGGTGAGGCAGGGCCTCAGGAAATCACCAGGTACGGTTGAATGCTGTTGGCCAGGCTAGTGGAGAGCACAGATTTGGCACCTACTTGCACCTGCCAACTGGGTAGAAGAAAGGCTCAAAATGAAACAATGATGCCATCCAGCACGGGAAAGAGTTGCCCTGACCCCTGCCTCTTCCACCCTCACCCTGAAGTTAGTCAATTTGCTTTCTCCCACACGCCCCTGGAGCTGCTGCCCTTGCACTGGAGCTTACAGCAAGTGAGACTGTGAGTGAGTGAGTGAATGAGTGAGTCTGTAAGAAAGACCTGCAGTGCCTCAGTCTCTGGCAGGCCATTGTCTTTCTTGGATGCAATCCCTTTTCTCACAGCCAGATGTTATAGGGACTTCTTTTTCTGGCATTGATGCTCTGGGTTGGGGAGCTTAGTGTGTGTCTGAGACCCCTCAGGGGAGACCTCAGCAGCTGTAAGTGTGGGACCTGCCCATTCCACATCTCCGTCCCTCCTAGAAGTCTTAACATAGCTTCTTCATATTGAATAAGTAAATTTATAAATAAAGACGTCATAGAAATGGTGGCATGAGGTTAGCCTCTTGAAATCTCCCCTGGAATTTACAACAAATTAAATCCCTATAATTCCACAAAAGACTCCCTGTGCAGCAGACAGGCAAGGCTAAGAGGCACACAACTGAAATAATCTAAAAGTGGGCAAATTGGGTGAGCTGGGGAGGAGGGAAGTGGAAGAGTGAAAATAAGGGCTGTGCAGTGAAGGACACAGACCGGAATTTGGAGCTCCTTGCATTCCAGAACTACCGAAGTCACAGGAGAGGGAAGAACTCAGATTGCTAGCGTTCTCCTATGGCCCACAGTCCCACCTGAGGGATCAGCATATAACACGGCTGAACCCCACCCTCATGGCAGAGTCCTCAGAACAAAGACTGAGGGATAAAGGGTGAAAATGGCGATTTAAGCCCTCACCACCAAGCAGAGGATGGAAGGCATAGGCACAGAGCCTAGCCACCCCCTCTCCATTCTCCCAGAGCTCGCCCCACCCCCACCTGCCCAGTGCTAGAAGTGAAACAGTAGCAGGTGTCAGATCAAAAGATCAGAATATTTGCAGTTCTGAAAACTGCAGCTCACCCCGCAGCCACGGGCTTGCAGCCCAGCTCGTCCCGGCAAAGGGGAGAGAGCCTTGGGTGCAGGACTGGCTGTGCTGGTGGTTGCCGCCATTGCTCGAACACCTCTCACAACCCACCCACTCCTCCCCCACCTATTAGGGTGGATCCCTACAGGGGTAAACAAAGCCACCAAAACACACAGGCCCCGAATCTGGTGCAGGAAGAGCTTCGGAATTTCAGAAGCTCTTCACATCCCCCAATGGGGGTGGTGCCCTGAGATCCAGGCAGCCTGTTCACAGAGCAGAAGCTCACCTTCCAGGGAATCCCCCCATTGCATGAAAAGTCAGAACAGTGCCGAGAAAATATAACACTACAGAGTGAGAGAATAAAAGGCTGCAGTAAAAGAGAAAATAAAGCGTTCTACCAACAACAAACGGAAAGCAAAAAAAAAAAAAAAGACCTCTTCCTACAAATCTGTTGCAGAACCCACTCTTGTAGATGCCTAGGAAGAGAAATAATGATTCATTAATTGCCACGAATAACCGAGGTAACAAGACAGCTGAGGAAGAAAATGAAATGTCTCCAGAAAATAAACTTAAAGACATGGAAATATATGACTTAAATGACAGAGAATTCAAGATTGCAGTTCTGAAAAAATTTAATGAGATGCAAGAAAACAAAGACAGGCAGTTTAATGAACTCAGAAACACAATCAAAGAACAAAATGAATATTTTACCAAAGAGATTAAAATTTTAAAAATTAACCAAGTAGAATTTCTGGAGATTAAAACACAATAAAAGAAATGAAGAATGATGAAAGTTATAATGCAAGTTGAGACAACATATTATATTTATGAAATTTGAAAAGAGTCAGAAATCTCACTCAGAAATTCATACAATTTAAAGCAAGTCTGACAGAAAAAGTCGAGAACCATATGACTTCACTCATATGTGAGATATAAAACTGAAGGTAACAAAGGAACAAGACAAACAAATGAAACAAAAACTCACAGACACAGACAAAATTTAGTTGTTACCAGAGGGTAAGGGCGGAGGTGGGATGGTAGAAGAGGGAAAAGGGGGTCAAATATATGTTGATGGAAGGAGAACTGACTCTGGGTGATGAACACACAATGTGATATACAGATGATGCATCACAGAGTTGTACACTTGAAAGTTATGTAACTTTACTAACCATTGTCACCTCAATAAATTTTAATTAAAGAAAAGAAATCCGGGCCGGCCGAGTGGCGCGTTAGTTAAGAGCTGGCTTGGGATGCCAGAGGGACCCAGTTCGGATCCCACATATGAGGGCCAGTGACACTGCCCTCTACAGCTAAGATGCTGAACAACGGCTCAACCTGGAGCTGGGCTGCCATGAGTCCCCGTTGATGGCATAGGCTGCAGCCACTGCTGCAGTGGGTTGCCATGGCCTACTGTACATAGCCAGCAGCCAGTGTGAGCGACCAGCAGCCACAGTGAGCGGCCGTCCTGAGGCCAGAGACTGATCTGCCTCACCCGGGAAGAGCTCAATGATGATGCCAACTTGGGCCAGTGAAGCCACATCCTCCACAACTAGACTGAAGAACAAAACGACAGCAACTTGTCTGTTCCCCTTCCCCCAATTCCCCAGCATTGTTCCCATCCCTCCAATTCCCCAATAAAAATCTTAAAAAAAAAAAAGAAAAAAAAAGAAATTCGTAAAATCAAGAATAAAAAGTTAAGACAAATTTTAATCAGCAATATTTATTTTTATTTAATCACACTGAAAATCATATATACAACTTTTAGCAGTCACAGTCACCAATTTAATTTTATAAATTTAGCAGCAGTCTTTGAAATATAGGAAAAATTGGACTGTATTGTGATCTTCAGTGAAGGAGGTGAATTCTTCATTCAATAGTCCAGGTCTTCATCAAGGTATGTCAAAGGCTGAATTAAAGCCGTAAATAGAAAACCTGTTATTTTCCTCTTCACATGCATAGAAGAATTACATTATAGTGTAATATAGTGTATTACATTAGCACACACGTACACATACACCACTCACTCACATATATTAAAAAGCATACCACTTTCCCAAACAGAAAAATGCAATGGTTCTTATTTCATAGAACTACAGTGGTGCCTAGAAATGCTATTTTTAAAAGTACCCCCACATGATTCTGAAGCAGTTTTCAGCAGTGATTACTCTTTAAGGAAAAAAGTAGTTTAAGCATTATTTATTATATCAGAATAATGTTTATATTTTTGAGATTATAAATCGAAAGTCATGTATAGTCCTCAGTTTACAATGGTGTTAGAATTTTTAAATGTTTCTTTATACATATACAGGTATAATTTTATAGATGTAAACATTGTATATTAAATAACATGAGCACATAAATGGAATGATATTATTGCACTTTTACGGATAATTTTCCTTTTTTTAGTTGGCTGCACCATAATTTTCTAGCCACTACCTCACTGATTCCCATTCATTTTGTTTGCAGCTTTTGCCACTACTACTAACACTACAAAAAAATAATCCTTTATATATTTTCTTACATACTAGTGGCTTTATTTGTATGGGAAAAAAATCTGTGAGGTAGAATTGTTGGATCAAAGGATCTGTGAAGCATTTTAAAAAAAATTTTCATAGAAGTTTCCAGGTTGCTTTCTCTAAAGGATATCACACTTCTCATTTCCAATAGCAGTGTTTGAAATTACATTTTTCTCTGTATTCCCACCAGCAATAAATATTGGTGCTTTAAAATTTTTGTTGGTCTGATGTATATAAAGTTATATATTCGTAGTCATAACTTGAATTGCTCAGACATACTGGTGAATTTGAGCATTTTAAAATGTCTACTTGTTATTTGAAGTTTATTTTGTATGAGTTGTCTTTCCATAGCTTTGTCTAATTATCCATTAGTTGTCTTTGTCTTAACAATTGATAAGATATATATATGAAATTTATATACATATACTTACCCGTTTCATGCAATATACAAATTATAGGCTATATGTGTACATATATATTAACACTTTACATTTATATATTTTTAAGAGTTCCAACTTTTATCTTTTGACTCAATCTGTATTTTTATGTCATATGTAATATTTCTATAAAAATCTTACTTTCGCTATATATCATTTCTAAATATATACTCCACACCAAATTTTTTTTAAAGAACAGAAAATGTGCCCCCTAACTCATTTCACCTTATTTTCCTTTTGATGTATAACTCAATAAATTTCTTGCCTTGCTCATTTTTTGTTCTTGTTATACTTTCCTCATGAAAGCAAATTATAAAATGCAAATCTGATTGTGTCTTGCCCCAGTTTAAACTTCCAAAGCCCACCACCTCCCCAATAGTCTCTAAAATAAAATATAAACATGAAATGTAGCCAATAAGACCATTCATGCAGCCTTTTCTTTTTTAAAAAATTGCTTAAATTTATTGGGGTGACATTGGTTGGTAAAATTATATAGGCTTCAAGTGTACATTTCTATAACACATCATCTATATATTACATTATATGTTTACCCGCCCAGACAGCCTTAGGATTTCATCACTTCCCCTCTCTCTACATAACCCCTCCATATTCTTGCCTATAGACTGAGAAATTTCATTGAACAATCATGTCTTTTTCAATAGTATCTTTTATCACTGTATCTTCAGTGCTCAGGACACCACTTGTCACCAAAATATGTTCAATGTATTTGAACATATATATCAAAGCTTCTTACTGTTTCCCAAAGGTGTGCTTCTATTTCATGCCTCCGTATTTTGTACATGTTATGTCCTTTCTTTAAAACGGTCTATCTTTCAGTCATCTCATGTTTAACTTGAACATTAATTACATCTGCTTCACAATCTCCCCAAACTTTCTTAGGCAAACTTTCTATATTCCTGTAGTATCTTATACTACTCTACGTGGCATGCATTATACAACCATAAATATGTCTTATCTTTTTCCTGACTGACCCGCATAATATCTTTAAAAGATTTATTCATATTTATTTACCCAGTTTCTCCTTAGCTCCATGATTATTAGGGCTTAGAATATATCTGTAACTAAGAGACGTATGAGTCATAGTAATAAAAATGTCATATATTCTAAATATGGATAGACATACATAAACAGATATATATATGGAAATATATGTGTATATACATTCTTTCTAAAACCAGAAGAGTTCTCAATTTTCCAAAGGAATGTACTTGTTTAGCACAATGATGAATAAATTCTCCTTACTCACCTCACTGGGTTATAATTCCCATTTTCTTTTTCAGTGTACTTCAGAATGTTCTCTGTTTCATCCAGAAATAGAAAAAAATTTAGACACAGAAATTAGTCCAGCAGCATTAAAACCACCTGACTCATCGGGATTTTCCGAAAGAAAGAAAATAATTACTGGGAAATAATTATTTCCTCATTTCCAGTAATAAGGGGAGGTGACCTCCCCTCAAGTGCTTCAAAAGCTCTTTGAACACTTAAAAACACTGTCCACAATTAGTAAAGCAAACAAGTGTGATTTAAGGGGCACAGAAAGTCTTTCCTATGCATTAACTATGTTTTCTTGGCATAAACTGCAGCAAATACCAAATTCTTTGAGCTGAAGAAGCGAGGCAGGCCCTGTCAGAAGGGAAGGACTATTGAGAAGGATTTGAGCCTTCATGCACTGAGTAGGTGTTGGGATATTTTTTCCAACCCAGCAGAGCTATGCTTCCCAGAGGCAGAATTAGTGCACTGGTGTTAAATGGAAGTTAGAGGACAGAGAAAGAAGCATTACGTAATGGGAAATGAGGCTAGTCCTGTGAATAGTGATAGCTTCTGATGGGATAGAGATATAGAAAGTTCAAGCTTTTAGGTTTTTAGGGAAAATATAATAAATAGCAAGTTAGAGAAAGGAAAGTAGCAGGAGTGGGAATAGAAGCTGTAAAAGAGATATATGAAAAGCTAAATTACTTTTCAGAAGATTAATTTTGGTTTCATAAAATGAGGGCCAAGTTATGATATTCTACTGCATGGTTATTTGTACGTCTGTCAGAAATAATCGTAGAATTCTTAGCCAGAGGTCTCTCCATGATTGTAGTTTTTATGTTCTCTAAGAATAATTTTCAGTTTATTCCTGCCTTTCTTCCTTACATGCATCATGAACTTCCTATCACTAGATGTTTGAGATTTTGTTCTGCTGCTATGCAAAGTAGAATGCCTCCGCCTCAATTGCACCTACTAGTCTGAACCCCAGGGGCTGTAGACCCTCAAAGAACCCACATACCTGAGGAGCTCAGCGGGTCCACATTATCTGCTTTTGAGCAGGAATTCATCTGCTGGTATTGAACTTGGGAGACAGAATTCTCTCCTCTCAAGGAAACTGAAAACAGAGGTCCTAGTTAGGAATCAGCAGACCACAATACAGCTTTTTCCCCTATGTGTGCCTTTCCCCAGCAGTGCAAACATACTTAATCTTCATTCATACCCTTGTCTTGTTTCCATCCAATTCTACTACCAAGTTTTTCCCTTATAATGCCACAAACTCAAATCCAGTGGGAAGATGCATATAAGGTAGAACAACCCAGTTTCTTTCCCTAAGGCAGCCAGCAGTCTTCTCTTTCTTTTTTTAAATTGAAGTGTATTGGGGTGAAATTGTTAGTTCATTGGAGCTTTCCCTAAAATCTATCTCCTCTCCATTCTCACTATAAATTTATTTTTCATCTTTTATCTCAACCAATTCAAAATGCTACCCTTGTCAACAATGTGGCCCTCCTTCAACTCCTTATGCATCCTTTTGTCAAGCAGGACTTCCTGAAAGGCTGCTTGACTATTTCACTTCCTTATATAATACTCTTTCATGACTATTCATCTTCTTACCATGGAATACAGAACTTTATAATTTGTTTCTTCCCTCTTCTCCAGCCTTATTAGTAGTGTCTCTCCTTGAGCTCAAGTTTTACTCCCCACCAAAAAACAACAAATGTGGTATCTGTTAAGTTTCTCTACATTTATACATATTGCTCCTTCCCAGTTCTTTGAACTCCTATCTTCAAAATTTGTCTCAAATGCCTCCTAGAAGCCTCTGACACTTCCCTTTCCCTTTCAGTTAGTTGTTTTCTTCTTAGTGCCACCTTTTTCCTTATTTGTATTAATGTATAATACCACATTGCAGTTTATTTGTTTACATATATATATATCTCTCCCACTAGGTTTGAAATTTCATGAAGATAAAAACATTTGGTTATCCATGTCTATATCAGGGCCTACTACATTGCTTGGCAGGGCAGTAGAATTAGAATTAGTATATAGTAAGAGCAAATAAATGTTTGGGCAATAAAGGATTCACCCTAAACCATACAGCATATCCATTCTAAGCTATCAATTGTATAACGTCCCAATGAAACATGTAGGTGGAGTATAGGAATCATCAGTACAACCACAGCCTTTTCTCTTTTCTGAAATCTTGTGCTTTCCTTTTGAGAAACTGCTTAAGCCTCTTCTTGGCTCCATATTTCTGGCCATTTGATAGATTCAAGTATTTTTTAATCCCAAGGACCTTGTTATCCCATAAGACATTAGAGAAACTGGGCCAGTTGAGTGGTGTGTTGGTTAAGAGCTGGCTTGGGACGCCAGCTCTGTGCAGCAAGGCCCCAGTTCAGATCCCACATGAAGACCAGTGACACTGCCCTCTATAGCTAAGATGGTGAACAACAGCTCAACCTGGCATTGGGTGCCGTGAGTTGCTGGTGATGGCGTAGGCTGCAGTCCCTGCTTCAGTGGGCTGCCATAAGCCACCATTAGCGGCCGCCCAGAGGCCGGCCACTGATCTGCTTCAGCAGGGAAGAGTGCAATGATAATACCAACATGGTCCAATGAAGCAACGTCCTCCACAACTAGACTGAAGAACAAAAGGACAGCAACTTGTCTGTTCTCCTTCCCCAGATTCCCCAGCACTGTTCCCCTCCCCCAATTCTCCAATAAAATCGTTAAAAAAAAAAAGACATTAGAGAAACCATAATTTAGCTCAGACCTGTAAGTCGCTGTAACTGTCTTCGCTTCCAGGTCCACAAGAGGAACACAATGAGACCAGCCAACAGGATGACCCCAGATGCAACAAGGAATGCGTAACCTAAGCACAAGTAAATATCACAGGAGATGACAATGTCTTAGCCCAAAGACCTGGGTCCCTAGTTATTATCCCTCCCTTATGTCAGATACAGGATCACGGAAAAGAATTTCATATTCTCTTCTGACCTAAACTTCTTCTTCTTCTTCTGACCTAAAATTTTTTAACAAAAGGGGTTCTAAATAATGCAGATAATTGATCCCACACTCATAAACCCCATGATATACCTGTGCTATTTGATGGTTCTTTGGTTGCAGTTCCTATAGGGGAAAAAAAAGAGGAGACTCAATTCTAGGAATAATATCTAGAACAAATACTTCTATTCCCATACACTTGAAACTTATAAAATGTTCTTAACCAATGTTACCTCAATATTTAATTTTAAAAAAAGAACATATAGAACCTGCTAACTGATTGGGGGAGGTGATAGATGAGAGGGAGAGGAAGAATTTTAAACTGGAGAATTAGATGTGTGATGGTACCATTTCCTAGATTAAAGAATACAGTTTTTATTGAACAAATCAATTATTTTTCCTATTTTCTATGTGAGCCCACAGTGCCTTTCAGCCAAGTAAACTACTCCTTTCCACCTAAAACTATGGTCTCCCTGTCTTTCTTCCTTCTGCACAGGGATCCAGATAAGTAATATGCTTTTCCTTGGTGAAGGCCAATGTATTAAAAACAAATATTTTCATCATTCCCTCAGACGGAAACATCGTGATTCTCTCCCCACTAGATCCCTGTGTTGACACACCCAGTCTTTACACAATGCACTTGGCTGCTCACCCCTTCTGCTGTTGCCAGAGATTTCAAGCTTAATCCAGCACCCCGGCACTCACCTGAGCATATCACCGCAGCATCTTCCTTGTGCCCACAGTCACTGTGTCCCCAGGATTTGGCAGGACAATCCCACAAGGAAGACTCATTTCCTTTGCACTTCACTTCATTAAGCCATATGGGCCCAGTTCCCTGACCAAATGCTGCCTCTTTTAGTGACTCCAAAGCTGAGCCACAGCCCAGCTGTCGACACACCACCTGAGCGTTGTCCAAGTCCCAGGAGTCATCACACACTGTCCCCCAGGAACCTTTGTACCAGATCTCCACACGTCCGGAGCAAGTAGTGTTTCCTTCTTGAAGTCTTATCTTGTCTAAAAAAATCAGAGACCTAGGTCATTTCTGAGAAGATAAAGACTCCTAAAAGGTCACAGGGAAAAACGATGTTTTTAAACATTGCTTATTTAATGCACATTTAAAATATATTTTAATAAAGTTTATCTTTTATGAAAGCACATGTCCTTTTAGCAAAATATTTCATCTTGGACAAAACATTAGTGTGACTCAGGAAATGTCAAATGAATAACATTAACATTGTATAATGTTAAGTTCTCTCAAATAGAAAAGAGCTTTGGGATATTGCCAGGTACATAGAAATTTTCTTCCAGTTTAATAAGATGGAGAATGGGAAAATACTTCAGCATTGATCTTTCTGATTGCTTCTGTCTTTATATTAATATAACAAGACAATATTTGAAAGAATGAGAAAGGTAAAGTAGACCATTCAATAGTCAAATACTGAATTACATATTCTCTGCTCCACATTTGTTCATAGAGAAAGCAATTGAATAAAACTTTCAGGAAGACCACAGAGAATATAATATTCTTTTGAAAAATGATCTCAGATTCTGAAAATCTATAGGTGAAATCTATAGGTAAAATTAAATAAAACCAGTTACACTGTCCAGATAGAATAGGTACTCGAATTAACTAGAGTTCACTCACTCATCAGAAGATAATAATGGAGTCACAGAATGAAATTTTCATATAGTTCAACACATACTCACTGGCACATGTGATCCAGGTCTCCTCTGAGGGGCTGGCCAGTCTCTGCTTCCACGGAGATGATGGGCACTGCCATAATGTGTCAGGACCTTTTGGACACTGAACATTGTCCACCCATATGTGCCTGGACATTGTCTTGGCTACAGATGCAGGCATGATAGTCCCGTTGTCTGCACAGCCCAGCTGCCTGCATACCACCTCCACAGTGTCTGGAGACATGTTACTCTTGCCAACACTGCCCCAAACTCCATTGTAAAAAACTTCCAGACGCCCAGCACAGGTCTCTCTGCTGGTTTCACTGATCAGCCTCACAGACATGAAATCTGGGGTGAAATACAGAGTTAGTAGTTTCACATCTTCTCTAAAAATTCAGAAGACTCCCTTCCTTTACTCTGATATAAGAATGGCTTTAAAAATAGGTACACTATGTCAATTACTAGTAATTCTTTAGTAACTTCTGGATGATTTAGTAGCTTTTAGTAAGATACAGTATTTGTTCTAGAAATACCTTCTGCTTTTCTAGTCTTGGGTTTTGTACTCAGGGGACTCTTTAGAATGGTACCAATGATTCTAAGGTGACTTCTAGATCTCGATAAAAGGCTCAAAGCCTTTTTATTAATTCATACTTTGGATTTCTCCCCCCCCCCAAGTTACTGTTACTTAAGAAACTTATTCTCATCATTTTTGTGTTTTTTGCAACTGCCCTTGGCAGTTAAAATTTAGTGAGATGCTCAGACACTAAAGCCAAGATTTTGTGTACATTACCTTAAAATGAAATATTTCTTTTTTTGACACCTCACAGCTTTGTTGTGTATGTCCTCTACCAAATTTATGTCATTAAATGTAAATGATATCCAAATCACTTCTGGCATACAGAATTTTGCCATGTATACAAAAAAAGATCATTGGCCTCTTATGGTAATTTTTGCTCATATGACAAGTAAGTCTGATTTGTCTGTCATAAAAATTTACTTGGGCATGGTAATTATCTTTTTCTCTGTAGAATGTAGCACTGATGTATCTCTTCTTGTCCCTTTTAATCTACTTTTTTATATTAATACAGTGACTATCAGGCGGTGCACTGAATCCTTAACCAATATCCAGCTCCATATATGTTTATAAAAGAATTCATTATTAGTTTTGTTGTCATTTTTGTGATATGCAAGCTCATTTCTGAATGTTTCTCCTTCTGATTTTATACTACCTTGCACATAAGGCAGCACTACACTAATTCATCAAAGCTATACTTCTGGGGTCCTGGCTGTTGCAACAATTCCCTCTGAAATTGCTTTTCAGAGAATTCTCTCAAATTAATATCCCTCACTATCCTTTGCCCCACCTCAGTCCTTTCCTAAGTAATTGTGACCAGAGGTTCTGTGCAGAACTTACCTGAGCAGATAACTCCTGCATCCTCCTTATGCCTGCAATTGTGTCGCCCCCAGCCATGTGAAGGGCATTGCCAAACATGAGATTCTTTTCCATTACAGTTTATCTCGTCTAGCCAGATGTGCCCTGTTCCTTCCCCAAAATGAGCAGAACCAGTGGCATTAACGGCCGTTCCACAGCCCAGCTGTCTGCATACCACGTGGGCATCACTCAGGTCCCAGCTGTCATCACAGATGGTCCCCCAGGAGCCCTCATGGTTAATCTCAAGTCTCCCAGCACAGCGACCACCTCCATTTACCAGGCGAAGTTGATTGCTCTCTGGAAAGAGAAAACAAACTATTAATAAAATGCGTTCCTAAGGATTGAGATCATTTTCATAGACTGGTTACTGATTCTTACCTATGCAGGCAACAGCACTTTCTTCTGGAATAGTAGAGCTTGTTGGGTCTGAAGATGATGAATTGCATGGGGATAGTGTCTGACTCTGGTTTCCTGCAAACATCAAACTGCTCAGTCATGCAAGATACAAAAGGTAGGGTGAGGAATGGAGGTCAGATGAAGTATTAGATAGATGAGCTGGGGGCAAACATAGCTTTAGAGGGAGAGAAAGGGGGATGGGTCAACCAGGCAGGGATTAATCAGGTGTTTTGAGAAGGGCTGGCACATGGTAAGCACTAGATAATTATGAGGTCCATGAAAATTAAGTTTATACTCTCTCTAAAATGACAAATGAGGTTAATATTCCGGTACAATTCTCATGATCCCTCAAAATGAATCATTCCCTTTTACTTTTGTTCGTCATCACTATAGGTACACTTGCTCTTAAGGCACACCACCAGGCAAGAAGCTCTTCATTGGCTGCCCTGGATCCTCTTACCTGAGCAGATTACAGAGGCCACTTGCCCTGCAGGACATAGCGATGCACCCAGAGCAGTTACAGGACAATCTCCTATGTGCTGCTCAGTCCCAGTGCAGTGAAACATGTGCCTCCAGACTTGACCACTTCCTTTCCCAAAATGTGCTCCTTTTGGGGTAGAAAGGGCAACTCCACATTTAAGCTGTTGGCACAAAACGTGGGCATCTTCCATGTCCCAGTGAGAGTTGCAGAGGGATCCCCAGGTCCCCCGAACCTTGAGCTCCACTCTTCCTTCACATGGGGAATTGCCAGTCACCAAGCGGATTTCTGTGTATCCTGGAAGGAATCAGGGCTTTACAAAAGGTGTCTGTGACTACGTAACCCTACCCTCTTCATGGCAAGGGAACAAATTGAAAATGTTCTCTGGGTCTCACTTGAGCAGACTACTCCAACGTCTCTGCTGTGGCTGCAAGTCTCGCCTGGGCGGGGTGCGACGGAGCACAGTGAAAGATGGGACTCGTTCCCCTCACACTGGAACTCTTCAGCCCAGATCTGTCCATTTCCTTCTCCAAAATGAGCTCCCCCCATGATAGAGACGGCTGTGCCACATTGTAATTCCCTGCACAGTACATTGGCAGCTTCTAGAGAGAAGTCAGAGTCACAGACGGTGCCCCATGTGTTGCCATGTTTTACTTCAACACGACCAGAGCAAGGAATGTCCCCTCCAACCAGTCTGGGTTCCCTGTGGGCTGAAAAATAATATTTCAGTGAGAGATAATATGATTCCAAAGTTTTCCTTCATGATGGAAGTGAGGAAGGGAGTGAAGAGTAAGAAAGGGAAGCTAGGGTGTTCAGTGATTTTCCGCACTCCAATTCTAGGCTTTTCTGCCTAGAATTGGGTGTAGCACATTCTAGACCTCTTCATTCCTCATTATACAAATTCACCTGAGAAAATTCTGGAACTTTGCCTCCTGAAACTATTCCTGGAGGCATGATAACTTTTTCCTTTCTGTATTTTCCTTATATTGTTCATAACATTGGAGACCACAGATGATGTGTATCCATGCTCTCTATCTTTTAAACCTGTACTCAGCTCTTCACCTATTGCAATGTGACATCTGCCCCTACCTTTTCAAATGGTTTTAAGTAAAGTTTTCCAATATACTTTCTGTTTTCAAAATGAACATTAGACCATTTTTTTCCTTTTGATGCCTTTGCACTCAACACACAAGACACTTCTTTCTTCTTCTTCCTGCTTGACAATGCTTTATCAGAACCTTTCATGAATTCCCTGACTGAAGGTTCTATCCTCAGCTTTTTCATCTTATTAATGACCATCTTCTCTTAACTGACAATAAATATGTTTTTTTTTAAAATTTATATTCATAAACATATCTACTTGGACATCTGGAATTTAAGGTGTTCAAAATTGAATAAATTATGTATTGAGAAGCCCACTGTGTTTTTTACTTAACGATATCTAAATCAAATTAGAATGACCTGAAATTGAACTATTTCTTTATCTACCAAAAAGGAATAATAATGATAGTAGTGAACACTAAGTGAACACCTATTATTATGGCATTTTACTAAGTATTTAACAAACATTGTTTCATCTTTACATTGCCTTAGGATACAATTATTAAAATCATTCTAATTTTCTGAAGCATAGGGAGATGTAGTAATTTGCTAAGTTCACAGTGAGTTAGTAAAGGACCAGGATTTGAAGCCAAGGAATATATTCCAGAGGCTAGAATCTTGACCCTTGCAAGACACTAGCACATGTGGAAAGTCACTAATCTCTGTCAGTCCTCCAACACATTTTTTCTGCATATTCTTTGCTATTGCTTTAATGTAATTTGTCATCATGCTATATAAACCTTTGCAACAGCTTCCTAAGTGGTAATTTTGCTTCTAAGTCCTCTTTCTAATAAATCTATGACATGATCACAAATATACTATTAAATTTCAAATATTTTCACAAGATTTCTTTGTCTTCAAGATTACTCAATGTTGCTCTACTATTTATACAATAATTTGTCCTTTCAACAAACATTATTAAGCACCTACAATGCTTTAAGCATCTGGGTGGGTTAAAAAGTCTATCACAGAATTCAGTCTATCAGTGAAGACAGACAATACTAATACTACCAATAATAATCATAACCATTTGCTGTGTAATTCCTGTGAGGAAGATATTTTTGTTACTATCATTTTTCTTTTGAGGAAACTGCAGCATGGACAGCTTTAATAGATTTCCCAATATCACCCATCTATTAAAAATAAGGAGAGATGATAAACATTAATAATTTTACATACTTTAAAATACTCTATAATGTTACCTTAAAAGGCTTAATATCTATTACTCTATCAATCATACCCAATGGCTTAGCCTAACAATATCTGGGAATACCATGCTTTTTCATGCTTCTGTGCATCTGTGAAAACTTTTCTCTCTACTTATAAAGTACTTCCAAGCCTTAAATTCAACTTCTTAACATGTTGCTTGAACATCTTACCTGAGCAGGTAATTTTGGCTGCTTCATAGTGATCACAGCTAAGTCCACCCCACTGCCAATTCTTGCAGTCCCAAAAAGAAGTTTCATTTCCATTACACCTCCCTAAAATCAGCCACATGTTTGTTGGCTTGATTTTGGAATAAATTTGATAGGATGTTTTGAGTGCAGATCCACATCCCAGGTGCTTGCAAACCACATCAGCTTCTGTCAGTCCCCAGCCTCTTTCACACACGTTCCCTACTAATTTCTGAATTTCCACCTCCACTGTCCCAGCACAGTGGCTGCCGCCGCCTTTCAGTCTCAGTTCCAGGTCCGATCTTTCTGCAAAAGAAACATAAACTTAGGCCATAGATACATATGAAGGTAAAATAAAGGACATGATTTTTATTTTGTTCCTTCCAAGATACTGAGACACTGGAAATTATGGTTTACCCATCTCCTAGTTCCTTTAACAGCCAGTATAGATCACAAATGTGGTTAGAAATGGGATTATAGTTTCAAGGGTTAATAAAAATTATCAATGGCAGAAAAATATGAGCCAGTAACATTTTTTTTAAAAAAAGAGCTTAAACATTTTATGTCTCAGAGCTCCAGGTAGATTTAGAATTTGAAGTGTGGTTCCTAACAGTAGTCTGAATAATTATTACAGAAAATAGTCAGGCAGTGCTCTAAACTAGTCAAGTAAAGAACATATTAAAGATTCCACACAAGTGTAAGAATTCCCAACAAAGAAATTATTAGATATTTCTATCTCTCACACTTCATACTTATTATTACTCCCATGAAACACAGGCCCTTCCTTCTCTACTTTTGTTTTAACTTACCAGAACATGTCACACCAGCATCTTCATGATGGTTGCAATAATGCTTTCCCCAGTCATAGTGTTTGCATTGCCAGACAGCAGATTCATTTCCATTGCAGGCAACACGGTCAAGCCAAATGTTTCCAGTTCCCTCACTGGCATTAACTCGACCGATGGCAGTGACAGCAGTTGGGCATCCCAGTTGCTTACATGCTACAGCAGCATCACTACTATCCCAGCCATCATCACACACTGTCCCCCATTCTCCTTGGAATTTCACTTCTAATCTTCCTGAACATTCATTGACTCCATCTATCAGTCTCAGGCTCAGATCTGCTCCATCTGTAAGAAGGACACAAAAGAAGTCAGTGATAAAGCAACAAGAGTTTTCCCGTTAAGATGGCTGAATAGGTAAACTCTGTGCTTGCCTCCTCCCATGACCACATCAAAATTACAACTAAATTAGAGAACAACCATCAGTGAGAAAAACCTGAAGACTAGCTGAACAGAATTCATATAACTAAGGATATATTAAAGAAGCCACATTAAGACTGGTGGGAGGAGTGAAGATACAGAAAGGGCAGGTCCCACAACCATGGTGGAGCAATTAAGAATCAGGAGAGATATCTCAGTTGCAGAGGTCCCCCTTGAGGAGTGAAAGGTCCCAGCGCCACTCCAGGCTCTCAAACCCATGGCATCAATGTCAGGAAGAGGAGTTCCCATAACATTAGGATGTGAAAACCAGAAGGGATGTGTCCAAGAAAGACAACGGCATGCTAGAGACTGAGGCACTGCAGGTCCTAAAGGGCCCATGCACAGACTTACTCACTGACAATCTCACTCGCTCTAAGCTTTAGTGTAAGGGCAGCAGCTTGAAAAGATCCAGAGACATACGGGAGAAACTAAATTGGCTAACCTCAGAGTGAAGGCTGGAGGGGCAGGGATTGGGGCAACTATCCCTGGGGATGGAAGTGCTGACAAATATCATTGTTCCTTTGTTGAGCCTTCCTCCCACTCAGCCGGCAGGTGCAGGTTGGCACCAAATCTGTGCTCTCCATTAACCTGTCTAACACCATTTGCCACTCCCTGGTGATTCCCTGAGCCCCACCCTACCCAACTCATACCGTGGAACAAAGCCTCTTCCAGTGGCTTCCCCACAAAAGTGGCCTGCCACATCTGACACTGCAGAGTTTTTCAAAATCTATCAACCAAGTGATGTACATAAAGGGAGATAGCAATAGTAATACAATAATAATAGATGACTTGAACACTTCATTGACACCAATGGATAGATTATCTAGACAAAAAATGAACAAGGAAACAGCGGCCTTAAATGATATTTTAATCAGATGGACTTAATTGATATTTTTAGAACATTTCATCCAAAAGCAGCAAAATATACATTCTTTTCAAATGTACATGGAACATTTTCTAGTATAGACTACAGTTAGGCCATAAAACATGACAATAAATTTAAGAAGATTGAAATCATTTCAAGTATCTTCTCTAATCACAATGGTGTGAAACTTGAAATCAGTTACAAGAAGAAAATTGAAAACACACAAACATATGGAGACTAAATAACATGCTACTAAACAATGGCTGGGTTAACAATGAGATGAAGGAAGAAATCAAAAGATACCTTGAGATGAATAAAAATGAAAATACAATGACCCAAAATCTATGGGATACAGCAAAAGCAGTTCTAAGATGAAAATTCATAGTAGTACAGGTCTACCTCAAGAAACAAGAAAAGTCCCAAATAAACAATCTAACTTTATGCTTAAAGAAACAAGAAAAAGAATAGCAAACAAAGGCCAAAGTGAGTAGAAAGGCAATAATAAACATCAGAGTAGAAATAAATGAAATAAAGTCTAAAAAAAACCAAAAGATCAATGAAACCAAGAGCTACTTCCTTGAAAAGACAAACAAAATTTTAACCAGATTCATCAAGAGAGAGACAGAGAGAGAAAGAGAGAGAGAGAGAGAGAGAGAGAGAGAGAGAGAGAGAGCCCAAATAAATAAAATTAGAAATGAAAGAACAGTGACAGTGAACACCACAGAAATACAAAAAATTTTAAGAAAATACTATGAACAATTATATGCCAACAAATTGGACAATCTTGAAGAAATGGATAAACTTCTAGAAACATATAATCTTCCAAGGCTGAATTACAAAGAAACAGAAAATCTGAACAGACCAATTACTACAAATGAAATCAAATCAGTAATCAAGAGAACTCCCAACAAACAAAAGTCTTGGAACAAATGGCTGAGCTTCACAGGTGGATTTTATCAAACATTCAAAGACTTAACACCTATTCTTCTCAAACTATTTCAAAAAATTCAAGAGGAGGAAATGCTCCCAAGCTCATTCTACGTGGCCATCATTACCCGGATTCCAAAACCAGACAAAGACATTACAGAAAAAGAAAACTATAGGCTAATATCCTTGATAAATACAGATGCAAAAACCCTCAACAAAATATTAGCAAACTGAATTCAGTAATATATTAAAAAGACCATACACCATGATCAAGTGGGATTTATTCCTAGGATGTAAGTTTGGCTCAATATCTGCAAATCAGTTAATGTGATATACCACATAAACAAAATGAAAGATAAAAATCATATGATCATATCAATAGATGCAGAAAAAGTGTTTGACAAAACCTGAATCCATTTATGATAAAAAAAAAAAGAACTCTCAGCAAAGTAGGAATAGAGGGCATATGTCTCAACATAATAAAGGTCAATACAACAAACCCACAGCTAATATCATACTCAATGGGGAAAATATAAAAGTGTTTTCCTTAAGATCAGGAACAAGATGGATGCCCATTTTTACCACTTTTATTTAACATAGTATGGGAAGTCCTAGCCACAACCATCAGACAAGAAAAGAAATCACAGGCATCCAAATTAGAAGAGAAGTAAAACTGTCAGGGCCGGCTGAGTGGCTCAGTTGGTTAAGAGTTATCTTAAGAGCGCGAGCTCTGAGCAACAGGGCCGCCAGTTCGATCCCCACATGGGCCATGACGCTGCACCCGAGCTGAGCTGCCGCTGAGCTGTCAACAGGTGGCAGGATGGCTCAGCTGGTGAGAGCATGTGCTCCTAATAACAAGACTGCCTGTTCGATGGTGGGTTACGCCTACCCACAACTAAAACTGAACTCGGCACCTTGTTACTCAGATGAACTCATACAACTCAACACCAAAAAACAAACAAATAATCCAATTAAAAAATGGGCAGAGGACCTGAACAGACATTTCTCCATAGAGGATATACAAATGGCCAATAGACATATGAACAAGATGCTACTCAGATGGTTCAGTGGATAGAGCGTGTGCTCTTAACAACAAGGCTGCCGGTTTGATTCCCACATGGGATGGTGACTATGCCCACCCGCAACTAAGATTGAACACAGTACCTTGAGCTTAGAGGTCACAAGCTGCCGACGGGCAGCCAGATGGCAATTGGTGCCCTCCACAACTAAGATTGAAGAACAACAACAACTTGTCTGTTCCCCTTCCCCAATTCCCCAACATTGTTCTCCTCCCCCAATTCCCTATTTAAAAAACGAAGTAAAACTGTCAGTATTTGCAGATGATATGATACTATATATATTGAAAACTCAAAAGATTCCACCAAAAAATTATTTGAACTGGTAAATGAATTCAATAAAGTAGCAGGATACAAAATTAATATTCAGAAATTGGTCATATTTCATACGCTAATAATGAATTGTCAGAAAGAGAAATTTTTAAAAATCCCATTTACAACTGCATAAAAAAATACCTAGGAATAAAATTAACCAAGGTGGTAAAAGACCTGTACTCTGAAAACTATAAGACACTGAAGAAAGAAATTGAAGAGGATACAAATAAACAGAAGCATATAGCATGCTCATGGATAGGAAGAATTAACATAGTTAAAATGTCCATACTACACAAAGCAATCTATAAATTCAATGCAATCTCTATCAAAATACCAGTGGCATTTTTCACAGAACTAGAACAAATGATCTTAAAATTTATATGGAACCCTAAAAGACCCTGAATATCCACAGCAATACTGAGAAAGAAGAACAAAGCTGGAGGTATCATGTTACCTGATATCAAACTAATACAAGGCCATAGTAATCAAAACAGCATGGTATTGGCATAAAAACAGACATGTATATCAATGGAACAGAATAGAAAGCCCAGAAACAAACCAATGCCTATATGGTCACTTAATCTATAACAAAGGAGGCAAAAATATACAATGGGGTAAATACATCTCTTCAATAAATGCTGCTGGGGAAACTGAAGAGATACATGCAAAAAAAAAAAAAAAGAAAAGAAAAGAAAAAAGAAAGTGGACCGCCTTCTTATCCCATATACAAGAATAAACTCAAAATCGATTAAAAACTTAAAGGGAAGACCTGAAACCAATAGAACTCCTAGAGGAAAACATAGGCAGTAAACTCTCCATTTTTGCCCTTAGTAGTTTTGGGGGTATGTTTCCTCAGGCAACAGAAACAAAAGAAAAAATAAACAAATGGGATTACATCAAATTAAATAGTTTTTGAACAGCAAAGGAAACCATCAACAAAACAAGAAGACATCCTACTGAATGGGAGAAGATATTCACCAATGATACACCTGATAAGGGATTAATGTCCAAAATGTATAAAGAACTCATACAACTCAACACCAAAAAACAAACAAATAATCCAATTAAAAAATGGGCAGAGGACCTGACCAGACATTTCTCCATAGAGGATATACAAATGGCCAATAGACATATGAAAAGGTGCTCAACATCACTAATCATCAAAAAAATGAAAATTAGAACCACAATAAGATACCACCTCACACTTGTCAGAATGGCTGTCATCAATAAATAAAAAAACCACGTGTTGACAAGGATGTGGAGAAAAGGGAACCCTCATCCACTGTTGGTGGGGTTGCAAATTGGTGCAGCCACTATGGAAAACAATTTGGAGGTTCTTCAAAAAATTGAAAATAGAACTGCCTTAAGACCCAGAAATTCCACTTTTGGGTATTTATCCAGAGAAATTAAAAATTCTACTTCAAAAAGATATATGCACCCTTATGTTCACTGCAGCACTATTCACAATAGCCAAGACATGGAAGTAACTGAAATTCCCATCAATAGACGATTGCATATAGAAGATATGGTACATACATACAATGGAATATTACTCAGCCATAAAAAGGAAGTCTTACCATTTGCAACAACATGGATGTACTAGAGGGTATTACACTAACTGAAAGTCAGACAGACAGAAACAAATGCCATATGATCTCACTTACATGTAGAATCTAAAGAACAAAATTAAAAACAACAAAAATAACAGGAACAGACTCATAAATACAGAGAACATATTGATGGTTCCCCCCAGATGGGAAGGGTGTTGGGGGACTGGGTTAAAAAGGTGAAGGGATTTTGACAAAATACAGCAGCCATTTATGATAAAAACTCTTAGCAAAGTGGGAATAGGTGGATCATATCTCAACATAATAAAGGCCATACATGATAAACCCACAGCTAACATCATACTCAACGGGGAAAAGCTCAAACCATTCCCTTTAAGATCAGGAACAAGACAAGGCTGTCCACTTTCTCCACTTTTATTCAACATAGTCCTGGAAGTTCTAGCCACAGCAATCAGACAAGAAAAAGAAATAAAAGGCATCCACATCGGCAAGGAGGAAGTAAAATTGTCATTATACACAGATGACATGATACTATATATAGAGGACCCCAAAGTCTCTATCAAAAAGCTATTGGATC
>NW_017732012.1:193888-204318 GCF_001890085.2 Hipposideros armiger
GAGAAAGACAAATACCATATGATTTCACTTATACGTGGACTCTAAAAAACTGAATAAATGAGAAATGTAAACAGAAATAGTCTCAGAAACACAGAGGAAAAACTGAGGGTTGCTAGTTGGGAGGGGGCGGGGATGAAAGAGAAGGGGAAGGGATGAGACAATACAATTGGTAACTACAATATGGCCTCAGGGGTAGAAAAGACAGTCTGAGGAATATAATCAATAATGTTGTAAATATTTTTTAGGGGGCCAGATAGACTCATGTCTTGTTAGGGAGACCACTTCACAGTTGGTGTAGAAGCCTGACCCACTGCACTGTATTTCTGAAGCTGATGTTGAATAATAATGTATGTCAACTATAATTATATATACATATAGTCATGGGACATGGAATAGAGAGTGGGAATGGAGTCAATGGAATTGTAATAGATAAGCATGATATCGGGGTGGGAGGGCAGTAGATGGGGGAGGGCGTTGTTTCTGTGAGAAGGGTGTAAAGGATAACTATTGCATTGTTCTGTACACCTGAAACTAACAATAAAAAAAAAGTGAAGGGGTTAAGAAGCACAAAATGGTACTTACAGAATAGTCACAGGGATGTAAAGTACAATATAAGACATATGGCCAATAATATTGTAATGGCTATGTATGGCACTAGGTGGGTATTAGATTTATCAGGAGATCATTTCATAAATTATATAAATGTCTAACAACTGTGCTGGGTATATGAAACTAATATAAAATAATATTGAATGCCAACAACAATTTTTAAAAATAGTCACAAGGATGTAAAGTACAGCACAGAGAATATAGTCAATAATATTGTAATAACTACATATGGTGTCAAGAGGGTACTAGACTTATCAGGGTGATCACTTCATAAGTTGTGTAAATGTCTAATCTTTATGGTGTACACCTGAAACTAACATAATATTGTATGTCAACTGTAATTGAAAAATAAATGAAAAACAAAGAAACAAGTATAAGGGGATTCTAAATAGCTGTATCTGAGGTGAATTAAGGAAAAGGGGGAGATATAAGTAGAAACAAAGAAAACAATGATACACTACTGCTGAAAACTTAAAGATGGGAGAAATAGTGGATCAGGTAAGAAGACAGAACTTTTCAGTATAGAGAGCATTCACTATAGGAAGAGTTCCTAACAGGAGGTCCAGGGGCTGAATTTTACCTAGAGGTATACTTGTTTGACCACCACAGATTTTTTTTGTTGGAATTGTTTGTTTTTTCTTGCTAAGTATATATTTGCATGTATTTAGATGGTACCCACATACTTTAGTTTGCCTCAATACTCAACACTCAATTTCCTGTCTATACTACCTGGCCAGTATTATGTGCCTGGCCTCTTTGTGACCACTTCTTTAAGTTTAAAAGCAAAGCAAAGAGAAAAGGGACTTCACCCTTACTGCTTTCATCTTCTCCCAATCGATATTCCTCAAAGTACAGAACTTGATTCTGAGTAATATCCTATAATAAATAAATTAGTTTTTTCCTCTGGCAGTTTTATTTTTTGCTGCCACAATACTATTTATTATGATTTCTTAGCCTGTATAAAGCATATTGAGAAGCAATATGCTGATTGGGAGCCTAGACACATTTTGATGGGTAAAGGAGAATGGAAAGTACATTCCATTCAAAACACTGGTAGAAAAATACTGTGTTTTTTCTACCCCAAATCCCTTTCATTTTTTTCAGCTAATGAAATCTATATTTTCTGTAGGAATCCCATTCTTTGCAATTCAGATGATAGATGGTTATATTGTTCAACAATAAAAAAAGAAAGTCCAAGACATAAAAAAAGAGCCAGAACCCTGATGACATTGGTTAAGTGCTTGAATTCAGCCATGAACTTCCTGAATTTCCCAGTTTTATTAGTCAGTATTTTCTCATTTTAATACTAGTTTGAATTGAGTTTCCTGCATTTGCCTCTCTCCTCCCCTCAAAAAAGAAAAAAAACCTGGTAAATACAAGGACATTTTAACTCTAATTAAATTTTCCTAAGTGTTCCTTGGGGTTCAAGACATCCTAGGTCTTCTTCAAACTAAGAACTCAAGTTAAAAAAAGGAGACCATCATCCCTGCACATACAAATTCATTGCCCATGTCCCCTGATAAAGTATGGAACATGAAAGTCTCTAGACAAACTCAGTGCCTACTCATACCATAGCAGTAGCATAAACAAGGTTTTAATGGAAACCAACAATTCTGTTTTAATCATTTGATTTTGTGAATTTGAATTAATACTTTGGGAAGGAGTGGGTTAATGTGGCTAAAGAGGAGACTTTTGTAGGTAGAGGATAATAAGGTGATTTTCTTTTTAAAACTCATCCAGAAAGCAAAATTTGCTAGTTAAGCCATTTCTTCTTCCCTCTTTTGTTTTCCTTTTTTGGGGGGTGGGGGTGAGAGGAATAGAAAGCAAGATTTGTAGCAGTGCCACCACGTCCTTCACGCTCAGGATATGAAATGTGCTGGTGGGTGTTCCCGNGTGGGGAGGAGGGGGGTGGGTGGGATTGGACTATTCTCTAAACATCTCCTTCTATCCTTACTACTTAGATCTCAATTTCACTGTTCATCCCTCCTCCCTAATCTATTAATCCTGATTTCAGTTACAGTAAAAATCTCACAGCTATCAGATCTGGAACCTGACATCAGGTAATAATAAAGTGACAAAGGAAAAAGATTTCATTGTGCATTTAAGAGTTCAGACTTTTAAGACTTTTTTTTGCCCTCTTTTGGAGAGCAGAACAAATCAAGATCAGTCCTTACCTAAGCAAATCACACCAGCATCCTCAGAATGATCGCAATTATGCTTTCCCCATCCTTCGTGTTTGCAGTTCCAGAGAGCTGACTCATTTCCATTGCATACAAGATCATCAAACCAGATTTGTCCAGAACCTTCTCCAAAAATAGATGAACTAGAGACACTGAGAGCACTTCCACAATTAAGTTGTTTACAAACCACAGAAGCGTGATGCATGTTGAAGTTATCATCACAAACTGTTCCCCACATTCCTTGGAATTTGACCTCTATTCTTCCTGAACACCGCGTTTCTCCACTCTTTAGCCTCATCTCCAAATCAGACCCATCTACAGCAGAGAAAAGACCAGCGTTCAAAGTGTTATTCATTCAGAAAAAATTTTACTTTATTTTTTAAATTTTTAATTAATTAATTTTAAAAATTAGTTTCAGGTGTACAACACAGTGCAATATACTTTTTACCCCTCAAAGTGACAACCCCTCTCCCCCACAGTAGGAATTTTAGAAAATAAGATTCCTTGGGACACAGGATTTTATGCTTTCCTTAAAATGGTGCCTCATTTTGGATGCTGCCTATCTTCATATATTGAAGAATTTTAATTATTTAAAAATAAGATAACAATTAGGTCTTACATGTATATATACTTATCAAAGAGAATGTTTTACAGATTAAATTCACTTTTTGTTTTGTTTTGTTTCGTTTTCTTCCTTTATGAGGACAGAACAAACACTCTTTTATATAGAAATAGATAAAGTCAACTCAAATCAGTTATTTTAAAAACTAGAAAAAAATAAAACTGGTCCACACAACAAAGTAGTAAAAATGACTAACTGGTCACTTGTTGAACATTTAAAATCTTTATCTTAATCTTTATCACAAATAGTTCAGAGCATGAGTAATTGCCTGAAGTTGAATTTGAAATTAGAAAACAGAAAAAAAGTGAAAATAAAATGCATTAGCATGCATATTTTTCCAAGGGCACCCTGTGGTATACCAAATTATTAAAAATTGAGGACAAAAATAAATTAAAATAATTCATTTCTTACCAATTTTCTGTTTAAACCAAAGGGTTTTTTTTTTATTCCATCCCCAAAGCATCTGGTACTATTTTTTAGCAAAGAACAGCTTTTTCTCTATGCACTATCCCTTAGATTTTCTATGAGGACTAAAATAACTGAGAAAAGATTTGGCATGAAATTTTTGGACACATGAAAAACAAAAATTGTTCGTGTTTAAACAAAAAGTGTAGAAGCTTCTTTTTGAAAAAGCAATTCAATTTGAAAAGCTCTAAACTCCAGGTAAAATGACCACTTAACAAGATTTTTTATTATGAACAATTAATAATAATAATAATAATAATAATAGCTCACAATCAAAACATGCATATGTTGTTCTAAGTATATTAGGTATGTTCCCTTCTTTAGTATTCACAACAACTTTAAGCATTATGTGTTATTACCACTATCCCTACTTTACAGATAAGCAAAATGAGGTTAAATAATTGGTACAGGTCAAATACCTAGAAAATAATAGAGCTAGGATGTAGGGGGGAAAAGCAGTGGTGCATTAGTGTCTATTCTCTTCACTTTTTTGCTATACTGCCCCTGTGCATGTAATAACCTTAAAATTTCCCAGGAGGCAGAGGCTCTGAGGTTTGAGCATTAATCAAGGTGGAGAATCTCAGAAATTCAGACTCTGAAATCTCATGAAACTAGTGAGTTCAATGGCTGTATATTCCTATTATTATGCACCAGTAGGAGCTTTAGATGTATAAATTTGAAAAAGTAAGTTTGATTAACTCCATCCTTAAGCATAAAAAATAGAAAACAAAAGTTAAAAGTACTACACTGTGTCTTTTTTTAAAATTAAAATTTATGGGGGTGACAATTGTTAGTAAAGTTACATAGGTTTCAGGTGTACAATTCTTTAATACACCATCTGTATATCACATTGTATGTTCACCACCCAGAGTCAGTTCTCCTCCATATATTTGATCCCTTTTACCCTCACCTACCACCCCCCTACCCCCTTACCCTCTGGTAACCGCTAAACTATTGCCTATGAGTTTTTGTTTCTTCACTTGTCTTAGCTTAAAAAGTCAACTCTATAGACAGAAATAATTATGATAAGAGCCTGGCAAGGTTTATCATGATTTTTAACTTTGCTGTAGGTGTTTGATGCACATGTTACCATTGCTTTTCCCTGAGTAATGATTAACATAAAAGACAATAAGGAAGAAGGAGGAAGATGAAAAGGGGGAAGAGGAAAGGAGGAAGAAAGGAGGAAGAAAGATGGGGGACAGAAGTGGGGAGGAGGGAAGAGGGAGAAAGAAAAAAGAACAAAGAGAACTGAGTAGTCAAGGTAATAAGAAGCCGTGAGCCATGAGGAAACTAACGTTAATTTTTAACACCTATTATATACCAGACAGTGTATCAGTAGGTCTATATGTATTCTATCGAGTCCTCAGAAACTGAAGTTTAGAAAGATTTAACAACTTTCTCAAAATAATATCATTCACAAGTGGTTGAACTGGAATGTAGTCCAGCGTTTTTCTAGATACTAGCCTGTTTTGCCTCCATTACACCACAATGCTTGGGTAGAGATTAGTCCCTTCTAAAATCAGTCCTATGGAGGGAATGATCTCTAAGAGAGGGGCTGGGAGGGGAGAGGGTTGCATAAAGCGCAATGAAGCGAGCAAAGAGAAATGAGAAGCCCAGGAATTTGAATTGGGTCAAAAACACAACTTTGGGATTTGTCAGCAGAAAGGTCTGACACATGACTTTCTGAGATTACAAGGTCAACTGAGATAAAGCTTATAAAATATTTTATAAATTAAAACCTCTATGTAAATAAAATGAATAGCATTGTGTACTGGAAAACACGACTATACTTTGTGAAACATCCCTTGTCTGACAAAGAAGGATTAGTGCTAAGAATGTTTATTTTTTCATTCAGTAAGTTGATTATCAGTTAACAGAAAATAGGGTATGTAATTAATTATTTATGGATCAATGCATGAAAGCAGCATGTCACTGGGAAAGGGGACAAGGCACTAACTTCAATATCATCGTTTTTTATGTAGGAGTTGGAGGTTATAGTCAGATTACTGAATATCAAATAGAAGCTAGTCACTGCCTCATTGATTGAAATGTTCAGAACCTCTTTTGATTGATTGATTGATTGATTTTAATTGTCTTCAGAATTTTATTTTATTTTTAATTAAAGTTTATTGGGGTGAAAATGGTTAGTAAAGTTACATAGGTTTCGGGTGTACAATTCTGTTATACATCATCTATATATCACATTGTGTGTTCACCACCCAGAGTCAGCTCTCCTTCCATCACCATATATTTGATCCTGTTTACCCTCATCTACCACTCCCCTCCCCCCTTACCCTCTGGTAACCACTATTGTCTGTGTCTATGAGTTTTTTTTCTTTGTTGGTTTGTCTTGTTCCTTTGTTGCTTTCAGTTTTATATCCTACATATCAGTAAAATCAAATGGTTCGATTGGATAAAGAAGATGTGGCATATACACACAATGGAATATTATTCTGACATAAGAAAAGATGAAATAATGCCATTTGCAAAAACATGGATGGATCTTGAGATTATTGCACTAAGTGAAATAAATCAGGCAGAAAAAGTCAATTTATTTTTAAATATGGACTTTTTCATGTGTTTTTTGGTCTTTTAGCATTGCATTGGGTAATTTTATATGTGGAATAGATTACTTACTGAAAACTGGCTCCTTCTTGTTTTTAACCCATCTACATATTTTTCCCACAAAGCATTTTATGTTGAGGCTTTGACTTATGCAAGACTTACCTGAGCAGGTTACTCCAGCATCCTGTAGGTGAGTGCAGTTATGTTTTCCCCATCCATCATGTTTGCAGTTCCAGAGAGCTGATTCATTCCCTCGACAAGAAACATGATCCATCCAAATGCGTCCAGAGCCTGCACTGGAATTAGTCCATCCAGTGGATTTGATAGAAGTTGGACATCCTAGCTGCCTACAAATTACAGAGACCTCATCCATGTCCCAGCCATTATTACACACAGTTCCCCACTCCCCCTGGACTTTCACTTCCACTCTCCCAGTACACTTGTTTTCACCATCCGTTAGTCTCAGTTCCTTGTCTGTTTCTCCTGTAACAAAGGGAAAGGCAGCAATTGGCCAAGATCCAAAGAGCAAGTAGAGAATTATTACTCCTTAGATTATCTATTTATTTTCTAAAGCCAGGTTTGAGAAACATTCCTGGACTCATCCATGGTACAATAGGATAACAAATGCTATTTCATAAAAGTTCAAATGCAAATATTGATAATACAGGTTTCAGATTGAACAATGACATAAACAAGTAAAGCTAAGTAACAGAATATTATATTATATCATTATATTATGGCTGACATTCTTTATAATGTCAATTTACAGAATCTACATGGATAGTTTACTATTTAAATAAGATAGTACAAAATTTTAAAGGAATGAGCTACATAAGTTTCTCCAAAATCCCAACATCAATAGAAAGAAGGCTGATGGTTAGGATGAAAAGACCAGTTATAAAAAATTTTACACCTGTTTCACATATATATGTAAAATATCATACATTTTGAAAATACCAGTTGAAGCCTACAAAAGACTCACTTCAGATAGAAAGACACACACAGACTGAAAGTAAAGAGATGGAAAAAGCTATTTTATAAAAATTGAAATAAGAAGAAAAAAAAACCTGGGCTAGTAATACTTATACCAGACAAAATAGACATTAAAACAAAGGCTACACATCTGGGTATTTATCCAAAGAAACCCAAAACAGTATTTTGAGGGGACTTGTACATTCATATGTTCATCGCAGCATTATTTGCAATGACCAATATACAGAGGCAAGCAGAGTGTCCATCAATGGATGAACAGATAAAGAAGAAGTGGTACATATATACAACGGACTATTACTCAGCCATACAAAAGAATGAAATTTTGCAATCTGCAACAGTATGGATCGACCTAGAGGGTACTGTGCTGAGTAGAGTAAGACAGACAGAAAAAAGGCAAATGTCATGTGATTTCCCTTATATGTGGAATCTAAAGAACAAGATAAACAAACAAAACAGAAACAAAGTCATAAATACAGAGAGCATTTTGATGGATGCCATTAGGAGGGTGGGTGAAGTGGGGGAGGGGGTTAAGAGGTACAAATTGGTAGTTACAAAACAGTCATGGGGATATATAGTATAGCATAGAGAATATAGTCAGTAGTATTGTAATAACTGTGTATGGTGTCAGATGGATACTGGATTTATGGCAGTGATTACTTTGTAAGTTATATAAATGACTAATCACTGTGTTATACACCTGAAACTAATATAATATTGTATGTCAACTGTAATTGAAAAAAATCTTTAAAAACTACTAGTTGAAATATGACAGAAATGGATCTACTTAAATAGAAGTTGAGACGGAGCTATTTTCCTATTATTTTCTACTATAAAATAAATCCCCTCTCCCCCACATCCCTCACAAATGTCTCAGCTATCACTTCATGGTTATTTTAGCTAACAGACGAACCTGTGGTCCCACTGATAAATATATCCAGTCTCTCAAAACATTTTTAGATAAATTTTAACATTTGAATTTATAAAAGTGTCCCTAAAATTCCCATAATCCCAGTAATTCTGAGGTTTCTCCTCTTCTGTATTGTTCCTTATTTTTTAGTTATTGTTATTTCAAATCTTAAGTAAAATGCAATTTTTTCTCTGTGAGAGTTTATTTTTGGGGAACTGTGCTATTATTTTGTTCATTTTGTGTGTATCACATGGTTAGTTTCTTATTTTGTGCATTTAATATCTAATCCTTTGAAACCATGAAGCATGTTTTTAGATGCTATTTGGCCTTAAGGAGAATTATTTGCTTTTCATTGATTCTTGTCAGAGTGGGCTAAGGCTGCAACAGATTTGACAAAGTACTCACCAAGAGAACTGGTAATCAAACAGGCACTGAGAACTGAAACCACAGCAATAATGAAGGGACTCAAGTGGACAAAACATCTTCTAAAGTCTGTGAAGAAAAATAAAAAGGGCAAAAGTATAGTCTTCCTAAAAGGAGACTTTGGAGAAGGCAGATGGTTTCAGAGATTTGAGATGAATAAAGAAGGTCAAATCAAGACAGAAAATCCTTCCTTCTAATGGCAAGGCAGACAGAAAAAATTAATACCCAGTTTCATAGAGTCTCAGTGAAATAACTTTGAAACTATTCATGTTGATAGGCAACTTAATGGTGAGTAATTAGAAGGAACTTGGGAATGGAAAAAGAATTTCAAGAGCAGCCTTACAACCTGGAAAACTGAAAAGGCATTAATGAAACTTAGAAGTGGGTAGCTCTCCCTGAAGGCACAGAGAAATATTCACTATGGATGTTCTTGTCTCCAAACCTATTTGATTCACATTGTTAGATGGTAAATTCCATGAGGAAATGGATTATATCTATCATGCTCACCATAGTTGCATGAGTACCTGGCACTGCGCCTGCTAAATAGTAGCCAGACAATACATTGATGAAATGAAGTAACAATGTTTATATTGGAAAGACTCAAATATTGGATCTCATCTCCAGACATAGCATAAAATGCTCTTTAAAGCTCTCTTTATCACTCTCATTTCTTCTTCCTATACTAAGCTAACACTGATTTAAAAGTAAAAATGCTGTGGTAGCCATATAGTCGCACTTACTTTGGGATAAGTCATTGAATTTTGCACTTATGATTTCTACTTTCATGTGATATGTTATACTTCGATATAAAAGCTTGAAAAAATTGAAAATTCTAAATGAGTTTAACACATCCATATAAATCACGAAGTAGATTTTAACACTCAGCGGTGTTATTCTAAATTTCTTCTAGGTAATCAACTTACAATTAATATTCATTGCTACATATTTTATCTTTCCTAACAACTATTGTTTTCATACTCAATTCACTTATTTCAGTTCTTTACTTAATTCACCTCAGCAGTTTTACAAAACGATGCCAAATCTAATCCTTATCTCATGACTTCAATTTAGAATATATGGCAAAGTATGAGGCCCTGCCATGTAAACTTAATGCCCTCTTCCCATTCCTTACTCTCCTGATACCAATCCCTATTAAACCAGATCTATTGACTGTCAGAATAATGCTATATTCCATTAAAGGATAAATGTAGAATAAATGAGAAGATTTTACCAGCAGATCCAAAGCTTTCATGTGGTACCATTCTGAGTTTGTCCATCACAAAGTCTTCTTTGGTTCCCAAAGTCCCAAAGATTTCTAATTTTTCTTGTATTATCCCCTAGAAACGTTCTCCTAAAGAAGAGGACCACTAATAATTCTAAGAATCATCTCACTTCCACAAAAATATAGAAAGGCTATGTAATGGAGGTGGAGTCAACCAAAAAAGGGAAGTCATTAAAAGAGTGAGGTTCCCTTTCATACTCATGTTTTCTTCAATATGGGACATGAAACAACCAAAGAAATGGAGACAAATTCACAAAATTAATGGGAGATATTAACCCATACACTATTGTTGAATTGACTATATCAAGTTTCTGCACTTTGCTTTGGACTAATATATTAGAAACAAAAATAGTAATTGTTATCTGGTCAAATTATGTCAAAAAA
>NW_017732012.1:207118-213450 GCF_001890085.2 Hipposideros armiger
CGGCTGTCCAGAAGCTGGCGACTGATCTGTCTCAGCCGGGAAGAGTGCAATGATGGTGCCAACTTCGGCCAGTGAAGCAACATCCTCCACAACTAGAATAAAGAACAGAACAACAGCAACTTGTCTGTTCCCTTTCCCCGATTCCCCCAAAAATATCTTTAAAAAAACAAACACTTGCAATAAATATTTTCTGTATGTTCAAAAAGTTACTTAGAGACAAGAAATATACAGAAAAAAGACCCAAATTGGACAGCTACAGATAATTGCTACAATAAGTATTTTAAAAATACATTGACGTTTTCTCATCAAGGTGGCAGAGTAGGTAAACTCTATGCTTACCGTCTCTCACAACCACATCAAAATTACAACTAAACTACAGACCAACCATAATTAAGAATCACCTGAAGTCTTGTTGAACTAAAGCCCTACAACTACAGACAAACAGAAGAAGCCACCTCAAGACTAGTAGGAGGGGCAGACATATGGAATGAGCTGATTCAACACATGCATGTGACCATTAAAAATCATGAAGGAGGGCCGGCCAAGTGGCTTGTTAATTAAGAGTTGGCTTGGGAGCATGAGCTTTGAGCAGCAGGGCCGCCGGTTCAGATCCCACATGGGGTCAGTGGACACTGTGCCCTCTACAGCTAAGATGATGAACAATAGCTAGACATGGAGCTGGGCTGCCATGAGTTGCCAGTGACAGCATAGGCTGCAGCCCCTGCTGCAGTGGGCTGCCGTAAGCTACAGTGAATGGCCAGCAGCCAGTGTGAGCAGCTGGCAGCTGTCGTGAGCTGCCATGAGCCACCATGAGAGGCCATCCAATGGCCGGCGACCGATTGCCCCAGCCGGGAAGAGCACAATGATCACAATACCAACATGGGCCAGTGAAGCAACATTCTCCACAACTAGACTGAAGAACAAAAGGACAGCAACTTATCTGTTCCCCTCCCCCAATTCCCCAATGCTGTTCCCCTCCCCCATTTGTCTGTTTCCCTTCCCTGATTCCCCAGTGTTGTTCCCCTTTGCCAATTCCCCAATAAAATCTTTTAAATAAAATAAAATAAAATAAAAATCACAAGGGATATCTCAGCTGCAGACATCCCCCCTGAGGAGCAAGGGGTCCCATCACCAAATCAGGCAACCCAGCCCAGGGTTTCAGTGGTGGGGAGAAAAGTCCCCATAATTTCTGGTTGTGAAAACTAGCGGAGATTGTGGCTGAGTGGAATCGAGGGCAGCTATACTCTGAGGAGCTCCTCTTGGAGGGCCCATGCATGGACTTACTTGCTGACAGACTCACCCACTCTGAGATCCAACCCTGGGGCAATAGCTCGAAAGGTGAAAGGGACATATGGGGAGGAACTGAGTTGTCTGGTTTCATGGTGAGGACTGGAGGGGCAGCTTTCTTCCAGACAGAGGGGCTAGCAGAAGCCATTGTTTCTTTGTTGAGCCTTTCTCCTTCCCAGCATGCAGACACAGGCATCCACCATACCTGAGTCTCCATCAACCTGGCTAACACTGTTCATTCACCCAGCCCTGGTGATTCTGAGACCATGCCCCACCCAACTTTTCCAACACCCAAGCCACTTTCAGTGGCTTTTTTATACGAACCACTTGCCATGGCTCGTACTGCAAGTTTTCTGAAAATTTCTCAAAGTTTCACAAAACCCAAACAACCAGCATCTTACTTTAGTGTGTCCCATACCTCTGGCTGAGCACCTCTAAGCCCAGCACAAGCAGCAGCCCATCTTGGTTCATGGCTTGGCCTCTCATGGAACCTCCAAGCACAGCATGGGTGGTGGGCATCTGTGGATTGTTTTCTGGCTCATTCCAGGTGGCCCTGGGCAGGGCACAGGCAGCAGCTGAACTTGGCCTGCAGTGGGTCCCCTCCCAGGTGGCCCTGGGTCTGGCGTGTCCAGTGGCCAGCTTTGAACCAAGCTGGAGAATCACCCAACTGCCTCCAAGGACAGCACACTCAAATGACACACTGTGCAGGCATCAGAGCACTACTAAAGTGAATCCTACTCCATAGGGTCAGATCCTCCACAAGAGCTCATTCACTATAATCAGGGCCAGTCTTTACAACCAATCAGCCTGAGAGTCAATCCCTCCTATTGATGTGCAAACAGCAACCAAGGCTCAACTATAACAGGAGGACACACACAACCCACACAAGGGACACACCTAGAGCACTGGGCTCCAGTGACCAGGGAGACTATGCCACTGGGCCCCACAAGACAACTACTATATAAGGCTACTCTACTAAGACCAGGAGACATAGCAGCCCAACCTAATATATAGTAACAAACACAGGGAGGCGGCCAAAATGGGGAGACAAAGAAACATGTCCCAAATAAAAAATTTTAAAAAGAACAAAGCTCCAGAAAAAGAACTAAACAAAATGGAGACAAGCAACCTATTAGATGCAGAGTTCAAAATACTGAGCATGAAGAATATTTACAGGGATTAAATGGTAGATTAGATAAAGCAGAGTGTTGAATCAGCAATTTAGAAGATAAGATAGCAGAAAACACCCAATCAGAACAGAAACAAACAAACAAAAAGAATCCAAAAAACTGAGGACAGTTTAAGGGGCCTCTGGGACAATATCAAGTGTACCAACATTTGCATCATAGGCATACTAGAAGAAGAGAGCAAGAAATTGAAAAAATAATGATGGAAAACTTTTCTAACCTGGTAAATGAAATGGATATTCAAGCCCAGGAAGTGCAGAGCGTCTCAAACAAGATGAACCCAAAGAAACCCACACCAAGACACATCATAATTTAAAATGCCAAAGGTTAAAGACAAAGAAAGAATCTTAAAAGCAACAAGAGAAAAGCAGTTAGTTACTTACAAGGAAGCACCCATAAGACTATCAGTTGATTTTGTAACAGAAACTTTGCAGGCCAGAAAGGATTGGCATAAAATATTCAAATTGATGGAAAGCAAGGACTTCCAAGATTACTCTACCCAGCAAAGTTATCATCTAGAATCAATGGACAGATAAAGAGCTTCCCTGACACAAAAAAGCTAAAGGAGTTCATCACCACCAATCTGGTATTAAAGTATTAAAAGAAATGTTAAAGGAACTTCTTTGAGAAAAATAAGAAAGAAAAAGATAAAAAATATGAATAATAGGGGCCGGCCAAGTGGCTCAGTTGGTTAAGAGCTCTCTCAAGGCCCCCAGCGCCACCCTGCGGCTGAGTGAGACGTGGCTGAAGGGGACTGTGCACGCAGTCGCACTTTTCCATCTTTTCTAATGGGAGATAACGGGAAAGGCTTCCGTTTGTGATGCCCCTCGCCCATCTTTATTTGCACACTTTTCCCAGGATGCCTTTCAGGTGGGGCTCACAAAGCCCCGGATTAGGTTCTGTATGAACACGATGGGGAAGGCAGAAGTTCCACATGACTCAAGATGGCTGCTTGAGCTCCAGCCATTTTGACTGAGTTCAGCCAGCAGGAAGGAAAGAGGAAGGGCACCCCGTTGGTATCTGCAGAGAACTGGAGAATTGCTTGCCATGGGGAATCCACACATTTGGCGTCAGAAGTGTTCTGCTTTTGTAGGTAAAAACCCTTTAGTCGAAGACTCCAAGGCCTTTCCTGGCAACCCTGTGAGAGAAGCACACCCTCCAAGGCCCTTCACAGCTCAGCCTCCTTGTCACTGCTTGAAGTTTCCTACACAACTCTACTGTTTCCGGCCTCCACCTTTGTGCTGGCTGTTCCCAAGTTTGACTACCATTGTCCAGGTTCCTAGCAAAATGAAAGCCCTTCTCAGAAATTTCTCTTGATTCCCCCCCCCCCAAAAAAAGAGTTCCCTCAAGAGTGCTAGCTCTCAACAGCGGTTCGAGTCCTGGCCCGAGCTGAACAGCCACTGAGCTGCCAACAGGCGGCAAGATGGCTCAGCTAAAAAAAAAAGGGGGCTGGCNACGATAGCACTAATGAACATAGGTTCAAAGCATAGGGTGAAAAAGAAAGAAATGGTCATATCACCTGGGAGACAGAAATGAACAGCCAGAAAACTCTTATCTATGAGAAGGTGCTGAAATTATGTCCTAAAATATGAGAAGGACTTTGCCAAAAGGAAAATAGAAAAAGGAATTAAAGGCATAAAAATACACATACAAAAGAATACAAGCATGTGAAAACATGAAAATTTTATAACTCATGATGGCATAAATATTGTCAGGTGTTAGTAGTGGGCCAGAACTGTAGAATTAAAGAAGCATCTCCAGTCTTCCAAGGAGAAATTCACTATAATTCAGTCAACAAGGGAACACTGGCTTCTTTCCATTTTGGGGGCATGCCAAACCTCTTTTATACATTGTACCTTCTGTGTGTACTGCATCCCCACCATTATTTTAAACACTTCACTAGAGGGCCGGCCAAGTGGCTCAGTTGGTTAAGAGCTCACTTAAGAATGCAAGTTCTGAGCAACAGCAGTTTGAGTCCTGGCCTGAGCTGAGCTGCTGCTGAGCTGCTGCTGAGCTGTCGCTGAGCTGGCAGGATGGCTTAGCTGAAAAAATAAATAAATACATAAGAATAAACACTTCACTAGGAAAAACTCTAATCTTTAGTTATTCCAGAAAATATGCACTATGGTAACTTGTACTTTGAAGATTATAATTCATACTCTTTAAAATTATTTATTATTCATCTTATTTGCTAGTTTTAGATAAGAACTGTGTTTTCTTTATCAATAAGACATCCACCAGTCTCTGCAAAATGGGTAGGCACTCGATTTTTTGCTATTGTATTTTTTTGTTACTACAGTAAATATTTATAATGTTGTCATTGTTGCAGGTAAACAAAGGCTGCATGAAGAAGAACATCATGCTCCATACTAAAGAATATGAACTTTATATTGTAGACAAATAATGACATTAAATGGCTTTAAAAATAAAAGTACCAAGATGTTCTGTGTTTTACCTATCTTACCTTGGTGGCAATGTTGAGGATGATTGCAGGCAGGCATGAAAATAGAGATGAATGCAAGAATAAATGCAGTGAAAGTAGAATGTTATTTCAAAAATCTACTAAATGTATAAAAAGAGCCTAATTTAAAAAATAATAGGGATGCAAAGATAAAAGTCTCAGTAAGCAAAACATTTCTGCTTCCATTAAAGATGAAGATAAAGAAAGTGTATTTACTCTCCCACCTGAGACAATTGTAAAACAGACAAAATGTGTAAAACCATCATTTTCAAGCAGGCAACAAAGGATAGTGATCCGTGAGAGTTGAGAAAATAGTAAGTTTAGTCCCATGACTTCTCCAGTTTACTGCCTTGAGAGAGTTTCCAAGACATGGAATAGAGAACCCAGACAGTCATCAGAGGAACCCCTGAGTTGGGAAGAAGAGGCTGAGACTCTAGGAGATAAAGGTGGCTAGAGTTCCTAGGAATGAGTCCCATAAAGGAGAAAGCTGAGGGGATATAGGTAGATAGATAGATAGATAGATAGATAGATAGATAGAGAGTATGGATGGATAGATGGATAGATAGATAGATGATAGATAGATAGACAGACAGACAGACAGACAGACAGACAGATAGATAGATAGATAGATAGATAGATAGATAGACAGACAGACAGACAGACAGACAGACAGATAGATAGATAGATAGATAGATAGATAGAGAAATGAACACACTGGAGATCATTTTTTCCCCAGGCTCAGTACTCTACTGAAGTATTTCTCCTTCCCAGCATGCAGACTCAGACAGCCACTCTACTGAAGTATTCAGTAGAGTACTGAGATATAGGAAAAGAATGGTGAAAGGATTAGAGTTAACACTGCCCAACACTCACACAGGGACAGGCAGAGACAAGAAGAGGAACTGTTCTTTTTATCCAGCATGGAAAACTCACAATTCATGGGGCATTGGGTAGAATATGCAGAATAGTCTTGACACAGAGGTGGGGAATAACTAGCCTTAGACTAAATGCTGCTTTGATTCCATCTAACAAATCTTAAGGGCAAGACCCAAAATATCAAACTGTTGCCTAGTAACACAACAGTATCATACACTAAAGCTTAAGAATGTTTAAAGGAATTAAAAAAAAATTTAAACCCGACAAGGTTCAATTCAGAATGTCTGGAATTAAATAAAATATTACCTAGCATGGAAAAAAGTAAGATTATACAATGCATTATGAGGAGAAAAACTAAATTGAAATGAAATCAGAACTGATAAAGCTGTTAGAATTTGCAGACAAGGACATTAAAACACTTGCAGGGCCAGCCGAGTGGCGTGTTGGTTAGGAACTGGCTTGGGACGCCAGAGGGCCCCGGTTCAGATCCCACATATGAGGGCCAGTGACACTGCCCTCTA
>NW_017732012.1:218523-237922 GCF_001890085.2 Hipposideros armiger
ATATATATATATGAATAATAAAATGGCAATAACTACATATCTATCAACAATTACTTTAAATGTAAACAGATTAAATGTTCCAATCAAAAGATATAGGGTAGCTGAATGATAAGAAAACAAGACCTATACATATGCTGCCTACAAGAAACTCACTTCAGATCAAAGATACAAACAGACTGAAAGTAAAGGGGTGGAAAAAGTTATTTCATGAAAATGGAAATTAAAAAACAAAGCTGGGGTAGCAATATTTATACCAGACAAAATACACTTCAAACAAAGGCTATAATAAGAGACAAAGAAGAATTCAGTAATTCCACTTCTGGGTATTTATCCAAAGAAACTCAAAACACTACTTTGAGGGGACACGTTTATTTATATGTCATTGCAGCATTATTTACAATAGCCAAGATACAGAGGCAACCTAGGTGTCTGTGAATGAATGAATGAATGGATAAAGAAGAGGCAGCACATATATATATAATGGAATATTACTCAGCCATTAGAAAAAATGAAATCTTGCCATCTGCAACAACATGGATGGACCTAGAGGGTATTGTGCTGAGTGAAGTAAGTCAGACAGTGAAAGACAAATGTCATATGATTTCACTTTTAAGTGAAATCTAAAGGACGAAATATGAGTAAACAAATAAATGAAAAAAGAAACAAGTTCATAGATACAGAGAACATTTTGATGGTTGCCAAATGGAAGGGGGGTTGAGGTAAGTGAAAAAGGGGAAGAGATTAAGAAGTACAAATTGGTTGTTACACAGTAATCATGGGGATATATGTTATAGCATAAGGAATATAGTCAATAATATTGTAATAGCTATGTATAGTGTCAGGTGGGTATTAGATCTATTGGGGTGATAGAAGGGAGGGAGGTTAGGGGCAGGGTGAAAAAGGTGAAAGGGATTATGAAATAAAAATTGGAAGTTACAAAATAGTCAATGGATTGTAAAGTAAAGCATAGGAAATATAATTAATAATATGGTAATAACTATGTATAGTGCCAGATGGGTACTAGACTAGTTAGGAGGATCACTTCTTAAATTACATAAATGTCAAACCACTATGCTGTACACTTGATATAATGCACTGCATAGGGAATATAATCAATAATATGTATCTGTTGATATAGCATCAGATGGTTGCTGGAATTATCATGGTGATTACTTCTTTAGGTATAAAAATGTTGGATAACTATGGTGTACACCTGAAACTAATATAATAGTATATGTCAGCTATATTTTGATAAAATCTTTAAAAAGAGAGAGAGAACAACCTTCACAGCTATTTATCTTTAATGGAAGACAAAGGAAAACACAAATAAAGATAGATATTGATATTTGGAGGGAAATACACTGAATGAGATTAATGGCAGATTAAACATTGAAGAAAAAAGATTAGTGAATTTGAAGATATAGCAATAGAAAGTACCCAACATGAAACACAGAGAGAGAGTAAAAAAATTAAGAAAATGAAAAGAGCATCAGGGCCGGCCGAGTGGCGCGATGGTTAAGAACTCGCTTGGGATGCCAGAGGGCCCCGGTTTGGATCCCACATATGAGGGCCAGTGACACTGCCCTCCACAGCTAAGATGCTGAACAACAGCTCAACCTGGAGCTGGGCTGCCGTGAGTCGCCGGCGACGGCGTGGGCTGCAGTCCCTGTGGCAGTGGATTGCCATGGGCTACCGTGTGTAGCCAGCAGCCAGCGTGAGCGGCCAGCAGCCGCAGTGAGCGGCCATCCAGAAGCCGGCGACTGATCTGCCTCGCCAGAGAAGAGCGCAATGATGGTGCCAACTTGGGCCAGTGAAGCAACATCCTCCACAACTAGATTGAAGAACAAAACGACAGCAACTTGTCTGTTCCCCTTTCCCCAATTCCCCAGCACTGTTCCCATCCCCCCAATTCCCCAATAAAAATCTTAAAAAAAAAAAAAAGCATCAGTGACATGTGGGACAACTTCAAGCAGCTTTACATATGTGTAATTACAGTCCCCAAAAGTATTTGAAGGAATAATGGCTCAAATATTTCCAAACTTGGTGAAAATTCTAAGCCCACAGGTTGAAGAAGGTCAACAAACCTCAAGCACAAGAAACATGAATAACACTACAAGACACATCACAATAAATTGTCCTAATCCAACGATAAAAATTGTTTAAATAGCCAGGAAAAAAAATTTCACATAAGTACAAAGGAACAAAGACAGGAAAACAACAGATTTCTTATCAGAAAAATGCAAACAAGAAGCTAGTGGAGCATCATTATTAACTACTGAAAGAAAAAGATACTTCTAACCTAAATTTCTTTAACCAACAAAAATATCTTTCAAATACTAAGGAAAAATAAAGACATCACATTTAAAAGCTTAAATATTTCATTACAATTAGACCCACACCACAAGAAATGGTAAAGAAAGTCTTTCAGGCAGAAGAAAAACGATATTCGGTGGAAATATGGTTCAACGTAAGAAATAAAGAGCACAAGAAATGGTAACTACATACATAAATATATAATTTTTATCTATTTAGTTATTTTTTCAAAATAATCTATTGTTTAAAGAATAATAGCTGTATAGTATAGAGTTTATAACATTTATAAAAGGAAAATATATGAAAATAATAACACAAAGGTAAAGAGGCAAATGGAAAAATATTATTACAAACTTTATGTACTATATGTTAAGTGGTAGAATATTTTTTGAAGGTATATAATAATGAGTTAAAATTGTATACTATAAACCTGAAGAGGCCACTAAAATCACAAAACAAGGAGTTATAGCTAATAAGGCAACATAGTAGATAAAGTGGAATCATAAATGGTATTCAGGGCAGGCCAAGTGGTGCATTGGTTAAGAGTTGGCTTGGGATGGCAGCTCTGAGCAGCAGGACCCTGGTTCGGATCCCACAGTAGGGCCACTGATGCTGTGCCCTCTTCAGCTAAGATGGTGAAAAACAGCTCGACCTGTAGCTGGGCTGCCATGAGCCGCCAGCAACAGCGTAGGCTGCAGTGAAGCTGCAGTGGGCTGCCATAAGCTACCATGGGTGGCTAGCAGCTGGCATGAGCAGCCGGCAGCCAGCATGAGCTGCCAAGAGCCGCCGTGAGCAGCCGTCCAGTGGCCTGTGACCAATCTGCCTCACCCAGGAAGAGCACAATGATAATACCAACATGGGCAAGTGACACGATGTCCTCCACAACTAGACTGAAGAACAAAAGGATAGCAATTTGTCTGTTCCCCTCCCCTGATTCCCCAATAAAATCTTAAAAATAAAAAATAAAAATAAATAAATGATATTCAATTAATACAAACGAATTTACAAAGAGTCAAATATTGAACAAATAATAGACGGGACAAATAGAAAACAAAGAGCAAGGTAATAGATTTGGACCCAACTATATCTATAACCACATTAAATATAGTCTAAGCACCACTAATTAAAAGACAGAAATTGGCAGACTGGATTAAAAAGAAAAATTCAAATATATGATGCATAAATAATATAAAGACAAAAAATAGGCTAAAAGTGAAAAGATGGGAAAAAAATGCCATGCTAAGACCAGTTAAAAGGAAGCCATGCTAAGTGAAATAAGTCAGTCAGAGAAAGACAAATACCATATGATTTCACTTATATGTGGAATCCAAAGAACTGAATAAATGAGCAAAGTAAACAGAAATAGTCTCAGAGATATAGAGGAAAAACTGATGGTTGCTAGGTGGTATGGGGGTGGGTATGAGGGAGAAGGGGAAGGGATTAGACAGCATAAATTGGTAACTACAATATTGACACAGGAGATAAAAGACAGTTTGGGGAATATAATCAATAATGTAAATATTTTGTAGGGTGTCAGATGGGCACATGTCTTGTTAGGGAGACCACTTCATGGATGGTGTAGAAGCTTGATCACTGCACTCTACACCTGAAGCTGAAGCTGAATAATATTGTATGTCAACTATAATTTAATATATATTGTCATGGGATATGAAGTATAGTGTAGGGAATAGAGCCAATGGAATTGTAATAGATATATATGATGTCAGAGGGGCAATAGATTGGGGGAGAGGGTTATCATTTTGTGAGGGGTGAAATGTATAATTATTATATTGTTTTGTACACCTGAAAATAATAAAAAAAAGAAAGCCAGAGTGGCTATATTAAGATCAACAAAAGTGGGTTTAGGAGTATAAAATATTTTCAGGGACAAAGAAAATCATTTTATAATGTTAAATGGGTCCATTTATCAAGAGTGCATTTCAATCCTAAGTGTTTATAAAGTTAACATCAGAGCTTTAAAATCTATGAAGCATGGGGGAGGGGGGTTGTCACTTCGAGGGATAAAAACTATAACTATTGCACTGTGTTGTACAGCTGAAACTAATTCTAAAAAATGTGTATTTCATAATAAAAAATAATTTAATAAAAAAAATCTATGAAGCAAAAATTTATAGAACTGCAAGGAGAAATAGAAAATGCATAATTATAATAGGATATTTCAATATCTTCTCTCAATAATTGATAAAATAGGCAGAAAATCAGTAAGAATAGTGTAAAACTGAACACTATCAATCAACTTATCCTAAATAACATTTATAGAACATTTTATCCATAATAACAGAACATACATTCTTTTCAAAAGCATACAGAACATTTCCTAAGGCAGATAATATTTTTGGACATATAAAAATCCTCAACAGGTAAATAGTTCAAATCATACAAAGTATCTTCTCTAATCCAATGAAATGAAATTAGAAATCAAAACCAAACATCTCTGGAAACACTCAAATTTTGGAAACTAACTCACTTGTAATAATCCAGTGGTCAAAGAAGAAACCAAAAAGGAAATAAGAAAATATTTAGAAATGAATGAAAATAAAAATACAACACATCAAAATTTCTGGGTTGTCACTAAAATAGTACTTAAGGGGAAATTTATAGCACTAAACACACTTGTAATAGAAAAGAAGAAAGGTCTCAAATAAACGACATCAATTTTCACTTTAAGATACTAGAAAATGAAGAAAAATTTAACCTAAAGTGAAGAGAAGATAGAAAATGATAAAGATCAAAGCAGAAATCAATGAAATAAAAAACAGAAAAATAGAGAAAATAAGCAAAACCCAAACCTAGTTCTTTGAGAATACAAATAAAATGAATAAAACTGAAGTCAGACTAATCAAGAAAAAGACACAAATTGCCAATAGTAAGAATGGAAATCACTATAAATTTACAGAATTAAAGGGATAAGAAAATATTATGAAAACTCTGCCAATATCTTGACCACCATAAATAAAGCTGCAATGAACATCGGAGCATATATATATCTTTACGGATAAATGTTTTCAGAATTTTTGGGTAGATACCCAGCAGAGGGATTGTTGGGTCATGTGGTAATTCTATTCTTAATTTTTTGAGGAACCACCACACTGCCTTCCATAGCAGGTGCACCAATCTGCATTCCCACCACCAACATGTGAGGGTTCCTTTTTCTCCACACCCTCTCCAACACCTGTTATTTGTCTTGTTGATGAGAGCCATTCTAACAGGTGTGAGGTGATTTCTCATTGTGGTTTTTATTTGCATTTCTCTGATGATTAGTGATGTTGAGCATCCTTTTTTATGTCCATTGACCACCTGTATGTCCTCTTTGGAGAAATGTCTATTCAGGTCCTCTGCCGATTTTTAAATTGGATTGTTTGGTTTTTGTTGTTGAGTTGTATGAGTTCCTTATATATTTTGGGTATTGGCCCCTTATCAAAGGCACTGTTTGCAAAAATCTTCTCCCGTTCGGTTGGTTGCCTCTTTATTTTGTCGATGTTTTTTTTTTGCTGTACAGAAGCTTTTTAGTTTGATATAGTCCCATTCATTTATTTTAGCATTTACTTCCCTTGCCTTTGAGGTCAAATTCATAAAATCCTCTTTGAACCCAAGGTCTATAAGTTTAGTATCTATGTTTTCTTCTATGAAGTTTATTGTTTCAGATCTTATGTTTAGGTCTTTGATCCATTTTGAGTGAATTTTACACACGGTGACACATAGAAATCTAGTTTCATTTTTTTTGCATGTGGCTTTCCAGTTCTCCCAGCACCAAAGTGTCCTTCAATAGATGATTGGATAAAGAAGATGTGGTACATATATACAACTCAGCCATAAGAAAAGATGAAATAGTGCCATTTGCAACAACATGGATGGACCTTGAGATTATTATGCTAAGCAAAATAAATCAGATACAAAAAGCTGAGCGCCATATGATTTTACTGATATGTGGACCACTAATTTTTTATATACCATTTTCAATAAATGGCACTGGGACAATTGGTTATTCATATACAGTAAGATGAATTTCAATCCTTATATTATATACAAAAATCACTTAAAATGGATGATAGACATAAATCTAAAACCTAAAACTACAGAACTTTTAGTTTTCAAGACATGGAAACAACCAAAGTGTCCTTTGATAGATAAATGAATAAAGAAGATGTGGTATATATACACTATGGAATACTATTTTGCCATAAGAAAAGATGAAATAGTGCCATTTACAAAACTTTTAAAAGAAAACAGAGAAGAAAAATCTTTGTGACCTTAGGTCAGGCAAATATTTCCTAGATACAATACCAAAACCATGAGTCATAAAACAACAATTTGATAAGTTGGACATAATCAAAATTTAAAAGTTCTGTTCTTCAAAAGCCACAAAAAAAAAATGAAAGAGAAGCCACAGACTGGGAGAAAATACTTGCAAATCTATGATATAGAACTTGTATTCAAAATTTATGAAGAATTCTCAAAACTTAATAACAAGAAAATAATCAACCTTATTTAAAACAAAAACAAGAAATTTGTTTTTGTGTCTGTACACTTCACCAAAGAATGTACAGGATTACAAATAAGTACTCAGAAAGATTCTCAACATCATTTGTCCACAAGGAAATGCAAATTAAATCCACAATGATATACAACTAGATCCCTATTAGAATGTATAATATTACAAAGGCTGACTACACCAAATGTTGTTGAGAATGTTGAGGAACTAACTCTCAACAGAATTCTCAACAGCCTTAATAGAGATTTAAATGTAACCATTTTCAAAAGCAGTTTGGCAGATTTTTTTAGAAACATTAAACAAATTCTTCATTTTTTACTTAAGAGAAATGATAATATATGTTCATTTAATGACTTGTACATGAATATTTACACCAGTTTTATTTATAATAGACAAAAACTGAAAACAAGCCAAATGTCTTTCAACTGGTGAACAGGTAAACAAGCAGTGGAACACCACTCAGCACTAAAAACAAATGAATTGTTGATACATGCTACAACAGGAATGAATCTTACACTTTGTGGTTTTAGTTATCTAGAAATCTGGAAAATGCAAACTAATCTGTTGTGACAGAAGCAGTGGTTGCTTAAGGATAGATTGGGAGGGATGGGTAGGAGGGATTACAAGGTGGGTACCATATTTCCCCATGTATAACACGCTCCCATGTATAAAATGCACCTTAATTTTGAGGACCGAAATTTGAAAAAAAATGTATTACATAAAGCTATTGAACTCAAGTTTTATTCATAATAAAATTCATACAACTCCTCATCACTGTCAAAACTCCCAACCATTAGCTTGTCCTCATCTGTGTCTGATGATGAATCAGACTTCATATGTTGCCTCATCCTCAGCGGGAAATGCAAGTAAAAAAAATCTACAATCACTGTATAAGATGCACCCAGTTTTTAGATCCCAAATTTTTTGAAAAATGTTGTGTCTTATACATGGAGAAATATGGTAATTATGATGGACGTTTTGGTAGATAATTAATGTTCATTGTCTTGATTGTGTTGATATAGTTTCACAAGTATACATATATATCAAAACTAAAAAATTGAACACTTTAAGTATGTGCAGCTTAGTGTATATCATTTATACCTCAATAAAGGTGTTTAGAAAACCTTAGTGAGTAATTATTGGTGGTGGATGAAGGAAAGGGAGAAGTCGAGCACGAGCCTCACCTTTCAGGTTTACAGTACAAGGTACAGGGTTAACCCTCCAGTGAAAGCCAAGTCTGGGAAAACTGAAGATGCGAAAATTTTGAGTGGACATGGAAGTTAGAAGATCTTTGGTAGGAAATCTATGACTTTTTTCATTGGCCTAAGCATGGCAAATGGAAGAAGGGAGAAGAATAGAGAAGGAAAGTGGTACCAGATTTTGAAACTCATGTTGGATTTTGGAACAGATTTTGGGTTTGTGAGTAAAGTCATTGTGCCTATATTCCCATTGTATCACTTCTCCAAATGAAGGTGTTAGCTTTGTCAGAATCATCTAGTGTTTTTAAAATAAAATGTTTCTCTACTTCTGTGTTAAAAATCTCTACATATAAATTACACATTTATAGTGTTATTATATAAATCATGGAAACCTATGCCTTTTTCTTACTCAGTGTTCCACTACCCAACCATAGAGAATATCTGTGTTCTATTCCTAATTTGCCTAAGATATAGCCTCTTCATAACAACAGCAAGCTCAATTTTTCCTTTTTTAAGGCTCTACCAATCACTAAATAAACAGACACATTAATTGTCTCGTCTTCTGTTGGAGTTCATGGAGAATGGCCATCTAGACCTAATTATCCTTTGTGATAGAGTGCCAGGACTTTCTTGGTTTCAAATTCTTCAACTACAATTCTTCAGTCTTTCTGGAAAGTTCTTCATCCCTCATATCAAATTCTTTTCCCTCAAATCCCCAGAGGGCAATGTCTTCTGACTCCTACATGCTCTTAGCCTTAATTAACTTAATATTATCCTTTTTCTCATATTATTTTCCCTTAACTTTCTAGTATTTTGAGTATAAGTTTAAACTACACATCTGCAAACTCACCACTTACACTGAACATATAAAGTGTGGATGTTTGCATAATATGATACATGCTGGTTGCGTACAAATAGTTCATTGCAGGCTGCTTACTGACTAATAGTTGGCTTTGATTTCTTCATACTTTGATTATTTTTCACCCAGTTTTAGTAATTGGACTTCTGCTTTGTTCATGCCTTATGACAAACAGTCTTTATTATGTACCAGTTCCAGTAATTTGTTCCATATGTTCTACTTATGCTTCACTTTCTATCTTGATCATCTCTCCAAATCAGTGAGTGCTTCAAGACTGAGGGTCCTGCCTTCCAACAGATACTTATGAGACAAAAGGAAGATATTGTCTTTATCTTTATACTGTTTTACCATTAGCTAGAGAGTTTGGATATTTTTCTCTTTACTCCAACAACTGCTATGGCTAAGTAACCAAATATCACAATTTTATGGTTTACAACTGACTTCGATTACTCCCTCTTTGAGTGTAAATTGTTTTTCTATACCAAGTAACATTATAAATTCCCCTATACATTTATGATCTCCTGGAAAATTAGCATTTGCTTAGCCTTTCAATTGCTCTTAAGCTAGTCAAACACAACCACGTTCTGTACACTGACAGCTATTGAATACATGTTATGGATAATGCTACATTTCTTTCTCCTTATTCTCAATCATCTTTTGCCCTTTCTCCACATCTGTAATATAAAGTATTTGCTGTAAATCTAGACTCTGGTTTTATCCCTGTTAGCTTAGATTTCATGTTAGTACTTGATATCCTCAGTATTTCATATTTGAGTTTTCCAACGTTCTTAGCTTAGACTTACAACTCCAGCTTTTCTATTTTAAGAGTTCTTGTGAGCAAATAGTCTATATTTACACTTTTCTTTTCCTTTCATCCAATTGAACTCAATAAAATATGGTTTTTACTTCATATTTTATATTTTGCATTTAATATGCAAATATATTTAAATATCTACTCATGTCAAGTACTCTGTTAGTTTCTTGGACTACATTATAAATTAATTTATTCAAGGTTTCTAATCTCATTGAACATATAGTCTAGGACAGCAGTTCTCAACCTTTCACAGGGGTCCCTAAGACTATCGGAAAACACAGATTTTCGATGGTCTTAGGAACCGAGACACTGCTCCTCTATCCGTCTCCAGGCCCACATGCAGATATGCCCACATACAAGTACCCGGCGACCCCTGTGAAAGGGTCATTCGACCCCCAAAGGGGTCGTGACCCACAGGTTGAGAACCACTAGTCTAGGAGGAATGATAGACATAAATATAAGCAAATGTAGTGTTCAGTGTTCTATGTAATACAGAGGACAAGAACATAGAAAGTGGACTTAACCTCCTGCAACTAATTCTGGAGGATTTGTACAACATCTGAGAGGAAATGTCCTTTATGTTGAACTCTGAAGGATAAGTTAGAAAGCTACAATGGGAGAGTAGAAGATTGCCCAGGAAGAAGGGAAAGCATGTTTGCAATCCACAAGGTAAAAAATAGATTGGTGCATTGTAGGAGCAAGAAATCCAGTATGGTTGCAACACAGAAACTGAGGATGAGATTGGCATTTGTTGAATTCAGAGGCAGGGAAGAGACAGATCTCATAGAATGCTTAAGTACACATTAAGAATTTTTCTTTAAGGACATCAAGAAGATTCTGCATGGTAGCAAAAAGGGTAGTAATATGATCAAATTTTTGTTTTCAACAATTACTCTGGTTACTTTACAAAAAGAGCTTGCAAAAGGGCGAAAGTAGATGTAAGAATGATAGATAGGAGGGTCTTATAGTGTTTAGTAGGAAATGACTTATGGTATGGATGATGGGCTGTAGTGGTGGTTCATCAGTGTTTAATTGTTCCAAGAAATAAATGGCTGACTGGCTAAAAAAATAAATAAATAAGGTATATATTTGTAACAATAATGACAATATGCCATAGCCTAAGAATTATCATTAATTCAATTATGTCTACTTGAGATCCAAGAATAGAAGAAGAAAACAAGTGGATATGAACAAAATATAGTTTGGTAGTCTAAAAGATAGACTTTGATATTCTTTGAGGGGAATGAAAGAACTCAAGATTATGGATTGAACAACTGATAAGGTTATCATAGGCTATGGCAAGAAACACTGGTGGAAGGGCAGATTTGTAATGAAACACAGTGAGTTAAAATTAGGCATGTAATATTTGGAGTCTCTTTGAGACACACAAGAAAAGGCAATGTGTAAACAATATACAAGCTATTAAGAATTATGGAGGATAAGGCCGGCTAAGTGGCGCATTGGTTAAGGGCTGGCTTGGGATGTCAGCTCTGAGTAGCAGGGTCCCGGTTTGGATCCCACATGAGGGCCAGTGACACTGTGCTCTAGAGCTAAGATGGTGAACAACAGCTCAACCTGGAGCTGGGCTGCTGTGAGTCACCGGTGTAGGCTGCAGTCCCTGCTGTAGTGGGCTGCCATAAGCTACTGTGAGTGGCCGGCAGCCAGCATGAGCGGCCGGTGGCCGATGTGAGCTGCCAAGAGCTGCTGTGAGCGGCTGTCCAGAAACCAGTGACTGATCTGCTTCACCCAGGAAGAGCGTAATGATAATATCAACATGAGCCAGTGAAGTGACGTCCTCCACAACTTGACTGAAGAACAAAAGAACAGCAACTTGTCTGTTCCCCTTCCCCCGATTCCCCAGCGCTGTTCCCCTCCCTCAATTCCCCAATAAAATCTTAAAAAAAAAAAAGAAAAATCATGGAGGGAAAGTCTGGACTGGAGATGTAAGTTTGGGAGTATGAAGATGGCAATTGAAGACACAGAAATCAAAGAGGTCACTTACCACAAGAACATGGGTAATGATGAATGTCTAAGAAGCTCCAAGATGGAACAGTTGGATAGAGGAAAACCGTTTTCAAAAGAAGCAGAGAAGAAACATATATATATATATATATATATATATATATATATATATATATATATATACACAATATATATATACACACATATATATAATTTTATATAAAAATATATTATATATGAAATATATATTATATATATTGAAATATATAATATATATATGAAAATCCTGGAGAGTGAGGCCCTATAGTCATCAAAAGAAAATATTAAAGGGGGTTGGGGAGTGTCACTTTGTAAGGGGTGAAAATGATAACTATTGCATTGTTTTGCAAACCTGAAACTAATAATAAAAAAAAGAAAAGAAAAAGAAACAATGTGCATACCTTAATTAAAAAATACTTTATTGCTAAAAAATGCCAAACATCACTCAAGCCTGTTGGAAAAATTGTGCCGTTACACTTGCTGAATGCATGGTTTGTCACAAGCTTTACTTTGTAAACACATAATAATAATAATAATAATAATAATAATAATAATAATAATTGCAAAGCAAAGTGCAATAAAAAAAAGAAAATATTAGAAACAAAAACCGACTAGTCCATGTGTCAAATGATATTGACATATAAAATAAGATGAGGGGGCCGGCTGAGTGGCGCGTTGGTTAAGAGCTGGCTTGGGACACCAGAGGGCCCCGGTTCAGATCCCACATATGAGGGCCAGTGACACTGCCCTCTACAGCTAAGATGCTGAACAACATCTCAACCTGGAGCTGGGCTGTCATGAACACCGGTGACAGCGTAGGCTGCAGCCACTGCTGCAGTGGGTTGCCATGGGCTACCATGTGTGGCCAGCAGCCAGCGTGAGCGGCTAGCAGCCGCCGTGAGCGGCTGTCCAGAAGCTGGCGACTGATCTGCCTCGCCTGGGAAGATCACAATGATGGTGCCAACTTGGGCCAGTGAAGCAACGTCCTCCACAACTAGACTAAAGAACAAAAGGAAAGCAACTTGTCTATTCCCTTTCCCCAGATTCCCCAGTGCTGTTCCCATCCCCCAATTCCCCAATAAAAATCTTTAAAAAATAAAAATAATAAGATGAAGACTGAAAAGAGTTTTTTGGATTTGTTATGTAGAGGTCAATAATGAATTTGGTGAGAAGAGTTTCCGTTTCAGTGACTTTTTGTTTCTGTGAAATATGAATAAATAACATAGCACACATTGCTGTAGAGTGAGCTGAAGAACTGAGAACCCCAGTGAGGACTGAGACAATTCTTTACAATGGTTCTTATCTGCTCAACTGTATCATTCCCCCCCCCCCCAGCAATGATTGCAGCCATGGGAGATAAACTAGAAGAGAAACAGGAGCAAAGCAAAATCCAGCTACAATGTCTCTCTGGGTCACCCATTCAGATCTTCCCCATCATTTGTAAGAATTCATCGTTCTTACTAATTCCAAAAAATCAACTACACTGCAATCCTACCAAGAAAGGGCTACTTCCCATAATTTCTACCCCACTTTTTTTTTTAACCAGGCCACAGTGTAAATGACTTCTAGCCCCTGTGAAAACATTCTAAAGAAATGCTAGAGTTTACAAGTTCTTCTTTTACTCTTAACTGACCACTGCAATATCCAGGAACAGATACAGTAAAAGTTTGACTGAAAAAAGAGGCAGGGTTAGTGGTTTCTGAAGGTGAAATAACGTGTGTTGGAGAAATATTAACAAGTTCAACTTGCATCATCTTAAAAATTAAAGGGAGGTAAATTTTAACTTATCATGAGACAAGTGAAGAGAAAAAGACAGCAGCCTAGAGCACATGGAAGCCCCTACGTGGCTGTGTTGATTTCAGTCCTCTATCACCACAGCTCCTATGTATATGTCTTCAATGCATCATCAAGAAACATATTTCACTGATATATGAGATACAAAACTGAAAACAACAAAAGAACAAGACAAAGTAAAAAAACCTCATAGACATAGACAATAGTTTAGTGGTTACCAGAGGGTAAGGGGTAGGTGGGGGTAGATGTGGGTAAATGGGGTCAAATATATGCTGATGGAAGGAAAACTGACGCTGGGTGGTGAGCACACAATGTGATACATAGATGATGTATTGCAGAATTGTACACCTGAAACCTATGTAACTTTACTAACCATTGTCACCCCCAATAAACTTTAATTAAAAAAACAAACAAAAGAAAGAAACAAGAAAGGATTTAAGGATCGTTAACCCTTTTATGAGAAGGAAATGGAATCATCATGACCATGAGTTTGAATTTGAATTCTAGACCTGCTAGTCTGAACAGATAAAAGGAGGAAGAAGAAGTGTTGAGTCCTGGCCTTCTGCAATAGCACTTGAAAGGTCAATTTACTTGCATCCTAAATAAATAAACACCTTTTAAATCTACATGCATATTTAAGGCTTATAGTTAGCTCCACAACACTGAATCTTAGTTCTCAGTATGTGACAACATTATATGTTAGAATCTTTTGCCTGTTTATTTGTATTTTTAATTTAGAAAAATAGTTCCACAAAAGTCTGCTTTTCTCTTATGTGGACCTCTTTCAAAAGTTGTCAAATCAAATGTGACTTTTCACTGAAGCATTTCCTATAACTCATTTTATGTCTATGTAAAAACAAATTTCAATGGTTTTTACTAGAATTACTTTCAGATATGGAAAGCTTCAACTTTTGGTGAGAAGATATTTAACCATCTGAATTAAATGATTTTTGAAATATATATCACATTTTACCTTTTCACACATAAGAGTAGATTATATATGTGCAGAAAGCAACTTGACCTAGGGAAAAACTATATAAATTGGGAAATATGGGGAAAAAACTTGAGCTGATTCTGAGATAAAAATGCAAATACATATATCACAGAGTGATAATATATGAGCTCATTAGTATCTGTTAATAATCTAACAGATTTTCTTTACCAAATAAGTTGCTAATAGCATGTGAAACTCTCAGGGAAGGTAAATAAAAGCATAGTTCTAAAAAAGCTAGGATTTTGAAATAAAATATAGAGGAAGTTAGAACTATGTCATTAAGGTCTGCAAAGAAAATTGCAAGGGACAGAAAATATCAATAGGCAGGTAGAATATAAACCCCAGAATACAATTATCAAAAATAACATTTACTTTTACAAAACAATTCACAGGATAAAGCTAGAAACCACTTCATGTACCAGTAATTTTTTTACCCTGGCACATAATTTTATGCACTAAATGAAAATACATTTACTGAATAAATAAAGAACATATTTTAGTTTCAAAGTATTTTGTTAAAAGATTTTTTTTATAGAACCTCTCACTTGAGTCTTGATCAAAGATAATGTCTGACTCTACCATGAAGAAACTTTTCATTTAATGAATCTATTAGTCCATTCATTTTGTTACTTAGTTAATACAACTTAGTGCCTGCCAGAAACTGTGATAAGTGCAGGGAATAAAATGATTTCTGATCTCAGAGAATTTACTATCTAATTTAGAGTTTACACAATTATAAACAATGTCATCAGGTTCATATATAAACTCAGATGAGAGCATTAGAAAAAGGAGAACCTATTGCCTTTGCTCTTAGTACACTACTTGGGGGTTCAAAACAAATTCCGGTTCAATAATGTTTTAAATAATTATATGAGTAAATAAGTAATAAAATGAAAGAAAATGAAAAATGTTTATACTGAAGATCTTATTACGTTAGAAGTTGCCCTTGAGACACTCCCAAATGGTGGAGTTCCACTGCATTTCCAAAGTACCGTATTTCCTCATGTATAAGACGCTTTCATGTATAAGGCGCACCTTAATTTTGGGGCCCGAAATTTGAAAAAAAATGTATTACATAAAGTTATTGAACTCAAGTTTTATTCATCATAAAAAAGCGAAATTCAAAAAAAGCGGGAAATGACAGTAAAAAAAATCTACAACCACTGTATAAAATGCACCCAGTTTTTAGACACCAAATTTTTCGAAAAAGGGTATGTCTTATACATAGGAGAATATGGTATCTTTTGAGCTAGATGCTTTGGTTTTTGCAGCTGGATTATTTTATGACCAAGTTGCACACAATAAATTCAATTTTTAATCTATTTTAAATCCAGGCGTATTATATAAAGTTAAAAGAATTGAAAAGCAGAATATAAAAGTAAGTCATTTTAAAATTAGGTTCAACAAATAGTGAGGAGTAAGAATGACTAAAGTAGGGGAAAATAGTAGGCTGACCAAATAAGGGAGACTACCTGGGACGTAGTAGAGAGCACGTGTTCCCTTGAGAATTAAAAACAGAAACATAGATATGAGGCAAGGATGGAGTGCAGCTGTAGCCATCAGACAGGAATGTAGGAAAGAGGGCACTTCCCTTGGTTGGTCAAAGTATGCTGGTGTTATACCTGCAAAAGAAAGCAGGATTGCCAGTGTGGTGAGTGAGTGACAGAGTGGGATATTCAGAAGAGAAAACAGACATTGCAGAAGTTTTTTTGTTTGTTTGTTTTTTGTTTTTTTTTTACTTCTCGGGAAATCATCAGGGCTGGAAAATGGATCTCAAAATTGGAAAGAATTAGACCTTTGTTTAAAAATTAAGAAAAGTTCACTTAAAAATCAGATACTGAACATGAGGAAGGAAAACACATTCCCAGGGACAAAGAGGAATAGTAAACCCTGAATTCTGACATGTAAAGAAGAAAGAAGGAAACTAAGGCTTTTGTGGAAGTCAAGCCAATCTTGCTTACTAATAATTGCAGATGACCCACCCTTTCTTCCAGTAATTTGTTGTACATTTCCAGGCATGCTGTGTCATTTAATCTTGCCAGCTACCCTGTGAAATGAAATGCTTTCTCCATCTTACAGATAAGATTGCTGAGGCTAAAATAAGTTAAATCGTTTTTGCAACATTGTTTATTACATATGTAGAAGAACGGGAATCGAAACCATGACATTTTGAGTCCATGCCCACTTCCCTTTCCATTTAAGCATAGCTTACTTCAGAGTTGAAAACTCTTTGAATTCTCTTTTAAGAGATCCCAGATATTCTTAATGTAAGAGAAAGCAAATTGCAGGCACGGTGACTTTCCATCATGAAGAACATAATCCCAGAGACCAGAAACTTTCATTTAGGCTGAAGAAATTGAAAAGAAGGGAACATCTGAGCTCCAAGCAAAACTTAAATCCTTGGAAAACTGCCAATACAGATGGAAAAATATAATTTGGTGGGGTTCTGAGATATTTGTATCTTTTCTTATTGTAAATGCTCCTGGTGTAAGGATATCATCATTTATTCATGGTAAAAAAAATCTTTTATTTTCTCTAGAGAAAAAAAAAGTAATAAGTTAGGTTACTACTAAACTTATTCTTCCTATTGAATTTCAAGAGTGGTATATGAGTAACATGTTCATCCTTGTAAAATTGATTTGTATTTTGTTAGCATAAAGATTAATGTTTATATATTTTTTTAAATTAAAGTTTATTGGGGTTATAATTGTTAGTAAAGTTACATAGGTTTCAGGTGTACAATTCTGTTATACATCATCTATATATCACATTGCGTGTTCACCACCCAGAGTCTTTTCTCCTTCCATCACCATATATTCAATCCCTTTTACCCTCATCTACCACCCACCTTCCTCCTTACCCTCTGGTAACCACTAAACTATTGTCTGTGCCTATGAGTTTCTGTTTATTCATTTGTTTGTCTTGTTCCTTTGTTGTTTTCAGTTTTCTATACCACATATTAGTGAAATCATATGGTTCTTGACTTTTCTGTCTGACTTATTTTGCGTAGCATTGTAATCTCAAGATCCATCCATGTTGTCGCAAATGGCACTATTTCACCTTTTCTTATGGCAGAATAGTATTCCACTGTGTATATATACCACAACTTCTTTATCCAATCATCTATCGAAGGACACTTTGGTTGTTTCCATGTCTTGGCCACTGTAAATAAAGCTACAGTGAACATAGATATTTTTTTTTTAGGAGTGCAATGTTCTTCCCTTTTTGAAAGCAGCTGTTTGCAAAAACCGGGAACATCATATTCAGTTACTTGCTGAAAACCTCAGCCTTTTATGTTTATAAGGAGAACTGGGTACAAAATGTATGCAGTGAAGACTTTCTCCCATGTGTTTACAATTTGATCCTTACATCCAAGATATTTACCAATTCACTTATACTTATAGGGGGCAGCCAGGTGGTTCAGTTGGTTAGAGCACATGCTCTGAACAACAAGGTTGCTGGTTCCATTTCTGCCTGGGATGGTGGGCTGTGCCCCCTGCAACTAGATTGAAAACAGTGACTGGACTTGGAGCTGAGCTGTGCCCTCCACAACTAGATTGAAGGACAACGACTTTACTTGGAGCTGATGGGTCCTGGAAAAAACAAACTGTTACTCAATAAAATTTTTTTTAAGAAGTTCACTTATAGGCATAGATCCTAAGGAAACAAGTGAATAAGTATGCAAATATAAATATGCAGTTATTTACTAAAAGGCAAAAGATTTATAAATCTGAAGAGAAACCAGAGTATATGCAGTTATTTAGAATAGTGAAAATTTTGAAACTAGCATGTGTCCAATAAAAGGAGAACATTGTAAATAAAATTTAGAACAATCATTCAATGGAATACTAGACAGCTGTTAATAATAATAATGTCACTTTCTATGTACTGACTTGGAAAACCCATGTTATTTTATACATGAGAAAAGCAGGATGCAGAATATTATAGTATAATATGGTTACATTTTACAGATATCTGCAAATATTTATATTCATACACACACATTTATGTACATACTAAAACTTCTGAAGTGATCAAACAAAAATTGAAATGTACTGTATTTATGACTGACCTATGCTATATATTTTGCTTTTATTTAAAAGTAAAAGAGTATCTTTCCAAAACAGCCTCTGGCTCCCAACTACTCTAACTTATTTATCTATTCAAATATTTACTGAACATCCAGTAGATGTTAGTCTCTGGGACACATGGTATAAATTCATAGATGAACAAGACACCATAAACAAGAAAATTAACAACTACAATAGGGTGTGACAGGTTTTTTTTGTTTGTTTTTTGTTTTTATTATTAGTTTCAGGTGTACAGAACAATGCAATAGTTATTCTTTTCACCCCTCACAAAGTAACAACCCCCATCCCCCGATCCACTGCCCTCCCACTCCTGATGTCATGCTTATCTATTACAATTCCATTGACTCCATTCCCACACTCTACTCCACATCCCATGACTATATGTATATATAATTGTAGTTGACATACAATATTATTCAACATCAGCTTCAGTGTGACAGGTTTTGATGGTAATGTATATGGATACTTTGAGAGCATGGATAAGCATCTCCTAACTTGACATAAAAGGGGTCAAGGAAGCTTTTCCTGGGCTAAATCTAAAATTGCATCAATAGTAGTCATGTCAATAAGGAAGTAAATATCTCAGTCATAGATATAACTGGTACAAAGACTTTGAGACATGTATAAATAAGACACACTTGGGAACTTGGAAGTAGTATGAAAAAAATAGAAGTTTTCTAAAGATATGAAAGAATTTCTATTAGGAAGTTAAGGAAAAAAAGAACAAGCAAGGAGCCTTGACTTTGTATGGGAGATAACGTGGATTTAATGAAAGAGTTTAGTCATAGAAATGTGGTTATATTTAAAAGATAGAAAGAGGG
>NW_017732012.1:238887-263107 GCF_001890085.2 Hipposideros armiger
CCACTCACAGCAGCTCCTGGCAGCTCACACAGGCTGCCGGCCGCTCACACTGGCTACCAGCCACTCACAGTAGCTTATGGCAACCCACTGCAGCAGGGGCTGCAGCCTACGCCATTACCAGTGACTCACAGCAGCCCAGCTCCAGGTCAAGCTGTTGTTCATCATCTTAGCTGTAGAGGGTGAGCGTCACTGGCCCTCAATGTGGGATCTGAACCGCAGCCCTGCTGCTCAGAGCTGGTGCTCCCAAGTGAGCTCTTAACCAGCTGAGCCACTTGGTCAGCCCCCCTCTGACATTCTTTAGGATCACCCCTGTCCTCTTGTTCATGCTTCTTCCTAATATTACTGCTAATAGTTCTTAATAAGGATTTAAAGGAATCATTAGGAAACAAAATAGAAAAATTTAAATTGCATATTACATAGTGCTTGCCCTGCCCTGTCACAGGGTTCTCCCAACATTCTGCCATGTTTCTGGAACTTGTTTCTGCTCAAATCAGAAGCGTCTCTCTAATATTACTTCTTTACTAGGTTCCAGGCTCCTAAAAGTAATAAAATGAAAATATAACAATCCATCATCATTTACCCAAATAATAATCTTGACATCTATTGAAAATCATTATTTTGCTTCATTTGCAGAGCATTTCCCACTAGTTTTAGCTAAGTGTCTTTAGCTTTCATAATCAGAGAGCAAGTAATGGAATTTTCCAAACGAATGAGCCCCTAAAGATGATTTCTGTGATTCCTAGAATGTTAAAGTAACTATATACAGCTTTTAAATCAGTAATAATTTTTGCTGTATTTGCTATACAAGTAATTCAAGATAGCGATGTTGAGTGAGTTAAAGCAGTGGTGATGCACATTGAGAGAAGACTATATTTAGTTAACAGACATCAGAGTAAAGAAGAAAACAGATTTGGTTAATGAACAAGGGTGCTGATGGAGTGGTATGGATGACTTCCAGGTTTTTTGCCAAGCAACTACATTAGAGGGGAAGAAGATTTGAAGGATTTTCAACATGACTGCAATTGCTGGTATGTGAATTTCATTATGTTTTAAAGTCTATTTGTAATTAAGATTATTCTGGGAAAGTTAGTCCCCATGGGACTGATGTTATAGAGAGAATACTGAAAAATAAAGTAAAAATCTTCAAGTATGGATAAAAGGAGAGAAGAATCATTTATATAGTTCATGACTTGTCATCAACTCAATTTACAAATACACAAAGAAAGAGTACCCAAACAGTATCCACCAAAAGTCAGTTGATAAAAAGTAAAAGTGTGATGAGTAGGTTAAAGAGATCTTTATTGAACAAAAGTAAATTATGGTAATTACTTTGTGACAGCTTTTATGATAAAGACAAATGATATCCATTATATTGACCACCAAATCAAGAACTTCACTTAAATGCTAGAAGAAAAATTGTGAGAGAACCAGTATGAACAGCCACTTAAGAAATATGACAAGATGGACTGCTGTGGAAGTCTGAATGAAGTATTTCTAGGGACTGATTCTAATTGAGATTTGAACTTAGCTCTAACATTTTGTGCACAACCCACTACATAAAGAAAAATTAAAAAGGCAATCTGGAATAAGCATTAAAATCTTTCAGTGAAACTTTCTTAATGATGTATTTTTAGACATTACAGAATGTAAACAGGGAAACTCCATGGATTACCATTTTGGACTCTAGGTTTTCACTGTCATGTGAAAGAAATGTTGATGGCAACACCACCAATTTTTAATTCTTCTGACCATAATTTTTGGGGTCATCATTAACTCCTCTTTTTCTCCCACATCTGATATCCAAGTCTTTGGGAAATCCTATTTGCATCACTAAAAAGATATCTATGTCTTTTATAATCACCCTGGTGAGAGTCACCATCATTTCATGCTTAGAATCCTGCCTCCTCTGGGTGGTGAGCACACAGTGCAATATATAGATCATGTATTATAGAAGTGCACACTTGAAACCTATATAATTTTATTAACCAATGTCACTCTAATAAATTTAATCAAAAAAAAAAAAGAATGCTGCCTCAGCCTCCTAACTTCCTGTACCACTCCAAAGTATTTATTCACAAGATAACTAGGGTAGTTTTAAATTTTAAGTCAGGTCATGTCATTTCTTTATTGAAAATTCTCCAAAGCTGCCTATCTCACTCAGAATAAAACCTAAAATGGCCTATAGGAGACTAACCAGTATCGACCACCATCACCCTTCTCCTTACCTTTCTGAATCTACTTTGACTCTTCCTTTCTGATTAACCTCCACCCACACTGGCCATCTTGCTGCTCTTCAAGCGCCTTACACATAATCCTGCCTTGGGGCCATTGTATTAGCTGTTCCCTTTGTGTACAACATTAATTCCCTCACCTTCTTCAAATTTCAACTCAGCTCCTCAGTGAGCCTTTTTTGTAATTATTTTTTAAAATAATTCCTCATGCTTAATCTCCACTGCTGTATTCATTTTCTTTTTGTCTACAGAACTTTCACTTTTAACATATAATATAATTTACTTATTCATTTGGCTTATATTTTCTGGGTGTCACTCTCTCCCTTTCCTTGTCTGCCACATCTGAATATATGCTTTATAATGAGGAGGGAACATGATCTCTGGTATATTCCAAGCACTTAGAAAACTACTTGGTACATTTTTTTTACTAGACTAATGGGTCAATTGTGATTTTCTTTTAATCAGTTAATGTCAGATATCCTAATTAGTATAGTTCATAACAGTCTGTCTATTACATTGACCAACTAATGCTTTTCACTGGTATTAACACTTGATTGGGGGTGATGGGAAGAGCTGTGTAGCATTGCACTTTACTCCACTTTTTGGACCCTCTTAATTTGATTTTGAAATTGCTGTCATTATTAACATCCCTAGGAACTTCCTTTTAAAAGTATTTATCTAGAGAAGCCATCACTAGTTGAGATATTTCAGGCCCTGCACCCTATAGGAATTGTACTCTACCTAGTTAAATATCTATTTCATTAATGGATAAAATATGAGTTAAATAAAGAATTGTTTCAATGAAGATGGAGCATTTTGAAAAAGTGAGTCAATAAAAATATTGGGCCTTTGGAAAATGATTGTGTCTATGTTTTTCAAAGGTAATTTATTTATATAAAGAACAAAGATCAATAAATGATATATTGCCCATTTTGTTCAATAACCTTTTGCCATCTCTCAGTGAGCTTCATAATTCCTTGTTCGTAGAAGGACCTGTCTTTATCGGTGAAGAACTGAACAAGGTGCCAATTTACAGCCTCATCTGAATTGAACGTTATACCATGCAAGGAGTTTTGAAGAAGGCAAAACAAGTGGAAATCTGATGGTGCAAGGTCAGGCGAGTATGGTGGGTATTGTCACACATCCTATCCAAGCTCCAATAATTTTTGACGGGTAATCAAACTTGTGTGTGGTCTCTCATAGTCGCGATGGAACACAACTGCTTTACAATTAACAATCTCTGATGTTTCTGGATGATGGATTCATTCAAACTGTCCAATTGCTGACAGTACACATTTGATTGATTGTTCAGTTCCTTTGTAGGAGCTCGGAAAACATGACACCTTTAAAATCCCACCACACTGATAGCATTACCTTCCGCTGATAAATGTCTGCTTTTGATATCGTTTGAGGCAAATCATCACGTTGGGACCAAGACTGTTTGCACACCACATTGTTGTAAACAATTCAATTTCTCACCACCAGTTATCAGTCGCTTCAAAAACGGATTGTTTTCCTCACATTTAATGAGCATATTGCAGATGTTTATATGCGCCATCAAATGAACTTCTTTGAGTTCATACTGAACCCAAATATCGAGCTTGCTTACATATTCCAGATTCTTCAGTTATGCTTGAATGATGGATGTTCAATGTTTCTGCAATCTCTTGTGTCATGTAACGTGGGTTTGACTCGATCAATGCCTTTATTTTGTTGTCATCAACCTCGGTGGGCCTCCCTGACTGAGGAACGTCGTTGAGATCAAAATCATCAGCAGGGAATTTTGTGAACCATTGTTGGCACTGATGTTCTTGTAGAGCATTGTCACCATAAACTTTATGCAACTTTTCACTAGCTTGACGCATGTTCTTCCCTTTATGGAAGTAAAACAGTAAAATATGGCAAAAATGCACAGTTTGGTCTTCCATCTTCAACTTGTAAAATCTTCAAAACTCAACCAAGTCACTCAATTTTTTTTTAAAATGAAGCTAGAACTGTCAACTATCAAATGACTTAGCAATAACATAGATGCAAATAACTCTAGTACTTCCAAAAATGAACAAGTGCCATCTGTTGCAAACATGAGTCATGACTTTTCCGAATACCCAATATGTTATTCGATTAAATGTGAATAAGAATTTTAGAAGATTAGCAAGAAAATTCTAAAAACTTAGACAATTCCTACATACAGATTGCTTGAAAAATATATTTACCTTGATTCTGTTTGAAAAAAGATTTACAACTGGTTATCTTAGACAATGCTTTATAGATGTAAGGTTATTCAAGAATAAGGAGGCGGAACTGTACTCAGTGAAACCAATCAAAAAAGAATAGCCTTAGCCCTATATCAAAAGATTAGAGAATGAATGTACATTTATATGTTTTCAATTATATATATTCTCATGTATTTTATTTTCTAAATTATCTGAAAATTACATTGAAGAAATGTGGTTTGTTTTCTTCCAAATAGTCTCTTAAAATAGGCAAATATTTTCTGTTTGTGTGTGTGTGTGTGTGTGTGTGTGTGTGTTTTCTAAAATACTTACTTTCTCTTTCACAACCACAGTAAAATTAAGAAAATCAGGAGAAATATACAAAATGAGAAGATTAACATGTGTACAATACTTTATTTAATCTACAGACCTTAATCATATTGGGTTGTTGGGAATGTCATGATGTATTTATTCTATGTTTTTTGTTGCAAAAATGTGTCATGACTTTTCCGACAACCCAATATTTCACTAATTTCCTCAACAGCATAAGAAAATCCCAGATCATGTATTTCCTTGATCACTTAATTAATGTTTACCAGATTTCTCCATTATGTAAGTTTATGACGTTTTCCTTTTAAACTTAAGTAATTTGTAGAAAGATACTTTGAGAACGTGTAAATATGTAAATATTCTCTTCTCCCATAGCAATTATCATCTGGTCTACCATTCAATATTATTTCATATAGTTTCCATAACTTTTTACTCTCCTTCAATCTGAAATAGTTCTGCTATCCTTTTTTGTCTTTGAACATACTAATATTTTTGAAGCATGCATGTCAGTTATTTTGTAAAAAGCCTCAATTTTGTTTTTTCTAATGTCTTATAATAATTAATATTAATTAGGAGTACAAGCTATAACTTTGAAAGTCCAATCTATTTAATTAAGAGAGGCTTTTCCCAATAAAACTGTACTTTTATGTTTAATAATTATTTACCAACATTTCATTATAATGATGAATATTTTGTTTGATTGTTGTGCACTAATAAATATTGTAATAACATTAAATCCAGAAGGATTAAGTTAGGCATTTAAACGTTTTTTCTCAGTGAATTATATCAGGAACAAAGGATATCAATTTATTCCATTATTGATAAGGTTAACTTTGATCCTTTGGTTAAGTCTTCTGTGTATTCTAGGATTGAGTAAATATACTGGGAGACAGTTTTCCCACTACAGGAGAAGCAAGTTATAAATATGGAATGAGAGCAGTTAGAATGAACCCTGAAATGTTTAATTGGATTGGAGATATCAGTATGAATTCATAGTTTTTAATAGCTAGCTATAGACATACATAGAGACATAGATAGAGGTGTGTTAGAAAGTATATGTGTGTGAATGTGTGTGTGCGTGTGCATAAGTAGCTCTGAATGCTTAGAGGCTAAAAGCAATGACACCCTAGAAACAATAAACTCACAAAGTGCTGAGATCTTGGTTTCTAAATACCATTCTCCACAAAAAAGAACCAGGACTCCTTAGATAAATGGCTGGTTCCAGTCTGGAGGGGGAAAGTCTGTGACCTTTTTTAAACTCCCATTTAAAATTCCCTTTACTTTAATTTTTAATCTAGATGACAAAAATCTTATGGATTTACTTATAATTACAATTTTTATTAGTACAGAAATAATCAAAACAACATAATTATATTGAAATGTGTGATTATTAAAGATAAAAAACAATTTTATTGTAAAAGCATCTCTTAATGAAATAAATTGTATGCTTAAATTTATATCATGTAGTCATAATGTTATATACTACTGTGATATTTATGCATCAAGCATAAATTCCATCATAATTTTTCAAGGTCCCAGAGGCTGAGAAATCTTGTTCCGATAAATAATAGAAATAGGAATGGAGAAAGTTTTTTATAGCAATGCCATTTGATTTGTAGAACTCTTTTTGAGTATTTGCCCCAAATATAATGAACTATCATCAATAATTATTATTAATGATGACTCAGTGAATAGCATCTTCTAAAAGATACTCCTTCAATTTTATTGAAAACCAAGAAACAAAAACATTTCACTTTCTAATATATTTGTCACCTATAAGTAGAGTAATCCCATTTCTAAACTTGTACCAGTATCTTATGTTAATTGACACACTGGAGTTTACTATACCCCAGGTAAGTGAGCTAAAAAAAAGTGACTGAAGAGAAAGAAAGATACTTATCTTCCTTTTATAAAGTAGAGCAAAGGCAGTTGTAATGAGAGAGTTTGAAAGGAAGAGATTTTAGCAAAGTTCATATAAAATAGAAGATCTGCAACCCTATGTTCATTGCAGCAGTATTTTCAATAGCCAAGATATGGAAGCAGCCCAAATGCCCATCAGTAGACAACAGGATAAAAAAGAAGTGGTACATATATACAATGGAATATTACTTGGCCATAAAAAATGAAATCTTACCATTTGCATCAACAAGATTACACCTATCATGTTAAGTGAAATAAGTCAGACTGTGAAAGACAAATACCATATGATCTCACTTGTATGTGGAATCTAAAAAACAAAACAATCAAAACAGAAACAGACTCATATACACAGAGAACAAACTGATGGTTGCCAGAGAGGAGGGGGGTGGAGATCTGGATACAAAAGATGAAGGGATTAAGAAATATAAATTGGTAGTTACAAAATAGCCACAGGTCTATAAAGTACAGCACAGAGAATATAGTCAATAATGTTGCAACAACCATGTATAGGGCTAGGTGGGTACTAGACTAATAGGAGAGATCACTGCATAAATTATATAAATGTCTAAGCACTACACTGTACACCTGAAACTAATATAAAATAATATTGAATGTTAACTGCAACTGAAAAATAAATAAATACTTTAAAAAAAAGAAATTGAACACCTAGACAATGATTCTATTTAAGTGATCTTTGCAAGCATGACTTTTGGAAATATCTCAAAATGTTTATGACCCAATAATTCTACTCAATCAACTTGTCTTTCATATGCAAGGACAATAAAATGTTTTAGTTACGTGACATTTTAGAAAATGTACATGTACACACAATGGCCAAAATTATTTAGAAACAAGAAACATAAGTGATTAAGAAATATCTGGGAAAGCAGAACAGGGAGAAAAGCAAAGGGAGACAGATGAAAATGTATGTCAGCAGTACTACTGGGTAAGTCCCTTGGAATCAGCAAAACTAGGCATGAGAGGAAATGCTGAGTTATTATTTACGAGAATTTGTGGTCGAATTTTTCACCTCTTGTCATGCTTTTCTTCCTTCCCCAGTCCTCCTTCCCTGGCTACTGTCTCTAGGATTAGCAAGGGAAGGAGAAAGTAAGCATGAAGAGGAAGTAAATTTGGAAACATAAGGATATGTAGTCAATATGACCTTTTCCTAAACAGGACAAGGAAGTGAAAACGTGCAACTCTGAATTACAGCAATTAAGATGAGTGTTGTAATGTGTTCAGGAAGGCTCATAAGATTCTGAAGGCTGTGACTTTGGCATAAATGACTAGTAATTTTCCATGTCAGTTTTTGTTCTTAAGATTGTGTTGTGGAATACTATTTAGTTGACCTGGCTTGACTGTTACTGGTTCATACACAGACATAGGGGATAGAAAGAGGATGGTAAAAACAGTTGTGTGGAACATAGGGCCAGAGTAAGACCTTCAGGCTGTTCCAAGATCTGAAGACATCATGGTGCTTTCTCTTATACATAATTCAAGATAAAAGTATATTAAACATTTGAACATAAGTAAGATAGTTCAACAAGATTCTAGATCATTTCTCAACAATTACTCTTTCAAAGGTTTGTTTTTATTTAAAATATGAAAAAATTCCCCCTAAATGCATTTGAACACAATAATTTGATGGTACCCTAAGCACATACTTAGTCTTTCTGTTATGTAAGTCTTTACTGAGATTGTAGTCTAAATACCTGTGTGTGTTATGTGTGTGCACATCTGTTTATCTCCTCTTTGATTCATATCAGTGAAATTCACACCTTCTTATTTAGCAACTCTGCTGCTTCATAACTTTGCTCTCTCTTAGATTTCCTGTTTTGTTTTGTTTTTAATTTTTTTATTCCCTGGGCCTTTCCTTAAGTTACTCTTTTTTTCTTTTCTTTCTTTCTTTTTTTTTTTTTTGCATGCCATTATTTTAATTAATTAATTTATTTATTTATTTATTTATTTATATTTAATTATTAGTCTGTTTTATGTTCCATTTGATGCACCCTATCCTCTTTGCACCTCCACCTTCTTACTCTTTCAAATAGGTTATACTCCTGTTAGTTTATCATACATCTTGAATTCTATACAGCTTGTTTACAACTTTCTTCACTCTTCTAGACCTATAAAAACTTGATTACTAGTGAGGGTAACTTGTTCCCTGTATCCTTTCTCTCTAGCCTTAGACTATTCCAAGATGAGAGAGATGAGAATGAGTTGACCTTGTCCTATATTGATGATCCTCCATATTATTCCTACCTTATAGTAACACTATTGAGGTTAAATAAGACGATAATTATAAGTGCATACTACACTGTCTGAGACAGATTAGATAGGCAATAAAATGTAGCTCTGGTTGTTTGCCATGGAGTGAGCTGGGAGATATTGAACCGAATATGAATATTTTATGCTACTAATACTCATCCAAATTTTGTTTTCTTCCCACTTCACACATTGAGTTCAAGAACCTATGGTCAAGCCATAAAAAACAATAAAGCTAATTCTCTGAGGAAAGATTCAAATTAACTTTTGCAGTATAAATAATGAAAAAATATAAACTTTGAAAAAAAATTTTTTAATTTATTGAGGTGACATTGGTTAGTAAAGTTATATAGGTTTCAAATGTACATTTCTATAACATATCATCTATATATTGCATTGTTTGTTCACCATCCAGAGTCAATTCTCCTTCCATTACCATATATTTGACCCCCTTTTTCCTCTTCGACCCCTACCTCTTACCCTCTGATAACCACAAAACTGTTGTCTGTGTCTATGAGTTTTTGCTTCTTTGTTTGTCTTGCTTTCAGTTTTATATCCCACATATGAGTAAAACATATGGTTCTTGACTTTTTCTGACTTATTTTACTTAGCATAATAATCTCAAGATCCATCCATCTTGTCACAAATGGCAGTTTCATTTCTTTGGCCAACTAGTATTCCATTATATATCTGTACCACATCTCCTTTATCCAATCATCTATTGAAGGATACTTTGGTTGTTTGTCTTGGCTACCGAGAATAATGTGGCAATGAACATAGAGGTACATATATCTTTACAGATAAATGATTACAGCTTTTTTGGATAGATACCCAAAAGTGGAATTGCTGGGTCACATGGTAATTCTATTCTTCATTTTTTGAGGAATGTCCATACTTTTTTCCCAGAAATAAACCCACATGTATATGGGGAAATAATTTTTAACAAAGGAGGCAAAAAAAATACAATAGAGAAAGGAAAGCCTCTTCAATAAATTGTGCTGGAAAATTGAGAAGTCTTGTGAAAAAAATGAAACTAGCCTTGTATCTGTCACCATACACCAAAATTAACTCAAAATGGCTCAAAGACCTCAATATAAGACCTGAAACAATAAATTACATAGAAGAAAACATAGGTACTAAACTTATGGACCGTGGTCTTAGAAAGGATTTTATTAATTTGACCTCAAAGCAAGGGAGTAAAAGCTAAAATACATGAATGGGACTATAACATACTAAAAAGCTTCTGCACAGCAAAAGAAGCCATCAACAAAACCAAGAGGCAACCAACCAAATGGAAGAAGATATTTGCAAACATTTCCAATAAGGAGCTAATATCCAAAATACATAAAGAAATACAACTCAACAACAAAAAAATAAACAATCCAATTAAAAAATAGGCAGAGGACCTGAACAGATACTTCTCTCAAGAAGACATACAAAAAACTAACAGATATATGAAAAGATGCTCAACTTCACTAGATATTAGGGAAATGCAAATCAAAACAACAATGAGATACCACCTTACACTTGTTAGAATGACTATTACCAACAAGACAAGTAGTGACAAGTGCTGGAGAAGCTGTGGAGAAAAAGGAACCCTCATCCACTGTTGCTGGAAATGTACTCGTAAATTGGTACAGCCACTATGGAAAACAGTATGAGGTTCTTCAAAAAATTAAGAATAAAATTACCATACAACCCAGCAATTCCTCTTTTGGGGATTTACCCAAAAAATATGAAAACATTTATCTGTCAAGATATATGTACCCCTATGTTCATTGCAACATATTCATGGTGCCCAAGACATGGAAACAACCAAAGTGTCCTTCAATAGATGATTGGATAAAGAGGTGGTACATATAACAAGGGAATATTATTTGACCATAAGAAAAAATGAAATACTGCCATTTGTGACAACATGGATGGATCTTGAGATTATCATGCTAAGTGAAATAAGTCAGACAGAAAAAGTTAAGAACCATATGACTTCACTCATATGTGGGATATACAACTGAAAGCAACAAATGAATAAGACAAACAAAGAAGCAAAAACTCATAGACACAGACAACAGTTTAACGGTTACCATAGGGTAAGAGAGAAAAGGGAGTCAAATATCTATGGTGATGGAAGGAGATTTTATTTGGGGTTGTGAACACACAATGCAATATATAGATGATGTATTATAGAATTGTACAACAATTAAAACCTATATAATTTTATTAACCAATGTCACTTTAATAAATTTAATAAAAAATTATATCCATGATACATAAAGGATTCTCATAACTCAATTTTTAAAAAAATATTCTTTTTTTATTTAGATGACAATTACTTGAGTGTGTTCATGCTATGAAATTTATGGAATTGAACAATGTGATGTTTGTACTTTGTGTACCTTATTGTATGCATTTAGACTTCAAAAATAAGTCCAAAGTGTATAATAATGTACTCAAGAAATTGGAAAAATAATTTTAAATAAGCTAAAAATTAGGTGAACGTGCTGGGAATATTTCAGTCTGAATGTCTGAATCCTGTCTCCCCTCCAGTTTAAATTTAAAAACATTACCCTCCCCCAAGTTGAGCAGTCACCAGTCCAGTAGGTCTTTAGCAGAACAAGTAAAGCTTCAGGCTCAGCAGGAATCCTCATAGAGAACTCTTGGCTTTCCAGTAACTATGACCCAGGGTGAAGGGAAAGCCCTGCTCTCTATAGGTTTGTTTCTTGGGCTTCCAATGCTTTTTTCAGAAGCAGACATTGAGGAGGCAAAGTTGAAGGGGCAAAATATTTATTAGAGATTAGTACCTTTGAAAGGAAACAGAGGAGTACGAATGTGAGAAAACAGGATGGAATAAAGGAAGAAGTTGAACTGTGTGAGCTGGCCCCAAAAGGTCTCAGCCATCTTGGTAGGAAAGGGGAGAGCAAGTTTTGACTATAAGAGCACTGTAATAATAAAATGTTCTGATAATATCTTTTTTATTTATAGGAGGAAAATGAATTACAGAAAAGACAGAGGTCATAATAAATGTATTGAATAAAGCACTCTTCACTCCATCAGATCCATAATTAAAGGCAAGAGCTGCCTCATTTGTTTTCCTATACTCAGAATTAATGCTCAAAACATCTGTGAATTAATGAGAATTTCAAATGAGCAGCAGAATGTTATGCAAATAAGAAATTTAAGCTGCTCTCCCAATAGAAGGCAACAATATTAATCCATCCTTCTTGACTGGTTAATCAGAAACAGCTTTTGAAACTGAGGGTAAAGGGGCTCAAATATATGGTGCTGGAAGAACTGATTCTGGGTGGTAAACACATAATGCAATATATAGATGATGTATTATAGAATTGCAAACTTGTAACCTATATAGTTTTGTTGACCATTATCACCCCAGTAAATTTTAATTTAAAAAAAGAAGTTAATAACTTTTTTAAAAGAAAAAAAAACTGGTGGTGGGCTTTGGAAAAGTGGGCTTTAGAAAGAGTCTAAAATGACATTAGTAAGTTCAGTAAAGCCATCTCAGATAAGTACATCTCAGAGAGAGGTGATGAAGATTTAGCTTTAAGTGCTTATACTCAGATGCCTATGGGAGTTCTATGACAGTTGAAACTGTACTGTTGGCTGGAGTGGGTTGTTTAACAGAGGTTGGTACATACATTATAAAAAGAAGTAAATGATACTGAGAGTTTGTGATGAGAGCAAATAGGATAGATAGCTATGCAGAGGGATTAATAAACTGTGGGAAGAATTTGGGAAATGGGGTGAGGAAGAAGGACTGATACGGGAAAATTAGAAGAAAGGGTCAGTAAATGAAAGAATAAGAAATATTATTAAATGAAAGTATTTCTTTTAAACACTCTTGTAAACTTTCTTTGAAGTTCTCATCTCACCTCAGACAACTGAGTACCCTCTCAGAGAGTACCTATTAAGAGAGCAACAGACACTGTATAAATACAGCCATTCTTTCCTCCTGATGCTACTCTGCTTTTGTCTTTCTAGATTCCAAGATGGCTGACAATATCAGATTTGAGGGTGTGGTACCTGCCATACTGAAGATGAGCAAAGACCCCACAAACTTCTACATAGGGCGAACACTGTGGTTCAGTTTTACTTTTCTTTATATTTCAGTTGTATATGTAGTACAAATCACCTGGTTTGATTTGACCAAAGACTTCCAGTGTCATGGGAATATTTCCAAAGCCTGTCTAGCAGAGTGCTATGAGAATCACTTCACTAGGCCTATTCTAGGAGTTTGGTATGTGATTGGCTTTGTCTTTCCCTCCATTTTTTTTGTGATGGAGTTTTTTGTCTCTCAGAGTGTGCACAAGCAAGCCAAGATGTTTAAAAAACAATCTCTAGAAGAGAATTCCAATGACACTGACAACAAAGAAGACAGTAAGGAGATAAAGGAAGATGAAATTTTTGACTTATCTCACAAAAAGTCCCTTTTGGCAATGTATCTTGTCTACTTTCTTGTACAATTGTCTATACAGGTGATCTTCTTGGTTATTCTTATTTACTATCACCTACCACTGATTAAAAAATCCATTTTGTGCAGTACCCACATGTGTCAAGGACCTTACACATGTGTAATAATGGGGACACAGGAAAAGATGATGTCCATCATACTTCTAGCTACACTCTCAGTGGTTATCATGACTTTCTGTATTATGTTCTTCCTGTACACCATTAATGCATACCTAGTCACAGGACCTAACCTGTCTAAGAGATACAGAGGCGCTATAAAACCCTGACAGTCGTCCGGGTGATCACCACTGATTATAAAACATGGATGTAAAAGGGTCCATAGTGGTCTTATATTGAAGCAGTACATACTTCATTATTATTTTAAGTTCCCCAAACATTCATATCTTAGAAAAATAAAACTTGGAACTGTGACAAGCCTGTTTTATTCTCACATGGGTAATCACTTTATTTCATAAAGAAAAAATAGGTTTCAAAATGTTTTAAAGAGAAGAATCTGAGGGCATTTCACTCTAACAGTTTTGATATTCTATCACAATGAAATTTTAAAGTCTATTTTTTTTCCATTTAGTTTATTAGTAACTTAAGATTAAGAGAATTTACATAATGAGAATTTTAGAGGGATGGACACAGTGGAAAATTACAGATAACCAAACATTATAGCTTCTTTAGTATATTAGCATAGTAGCTACTACTATTTACAGTGTTCATAAAATAGTATCTTCTAGGCTTTACTACTTAAGTAAACTTCAATACATATGTTTTAAAGAAGGTTAATACCAAATATTTCATATAAGTAGATAAGATAAATTAGTAAGAAAAAAGGGAAATAGCATGTTCTCAGGACTTCAAAAGAAATGCTTAAAAGTTTTTTCACAACAAAGGAAACCATCAATAAAACAAAAAGGAAGCCAACTGAATGGAAGAAGGTATTTGTCAACCAGATACCTGATAAGGGGTTAACATCCAAAATATATAAAATGCTCATGCAACTCAACACCAAAAAAGCAAACAACCCAATTAAAAAATGGGCAGAGGAGGGCCGGCCGAGTGGCGCGATGGTTAAGAACTGGCTTGGGACGCCAGAGGGCCCCGGTTCGGATCCCACATATGAGGGCCAGTGACACTGCCCTCCACAGCTAAGTTGCTGAACAACAGCTCAACCTGGAGCTGGGCTGCCATGAGTCACCAGCGACGGCGGAGGCTGCAGCCCCTGTGGCAGTGTGTTGCCATGGGCTACCGTGTGTAGCCAGCAGCCAGCGTGAGCGGCCAGCAGCCGCAGTGAGCGGCCGTTCAGAAGCCAGCGACTGATCTGCCTCGCCAGGGAAGTGCACAATGATGGTGGCAACTTGGGCCAGTGAAGCAACGTCCTCCACAACTAGACTGAAGAACAAAAGGACAGCAACTTGTCTGTTCCCCTTCCCCCAATTCCCCAGCACTGTTTCCATCACCCCAATTCCCCAATAAAAATCTTTAAAAAAAAATGGGCAGAGGATATGAAGAGACATTTCTCTAAAGAGGACATACAGATGGCCAACAGGCATATGAAAAAATGTTCAACCTCACTAAGCATTAGGGAAATGCAAATAAAAACCACAATGAGATACCACCTCACTCCGGTCAGAATGGCTATCATCAATAAATCAACAAACAACAACAAGGTTGTGGGGAAAAGGGAACCCTGGTGCATTGTTGGTGGGACTGCAGACTGGTGCAGCCACTATGGAAATAGGTATGGAGGTATTTCAAAAAATTGGAAATGGAACTACCGTATGACCCAGCAATTCCACTCTTAGGTATTTATCCAGAAAAACCCAAGACATTAATCCGAAAAAAATATATGCACCCGTATGTTCATTGTGATACTATTCACAATAGCCAAGACTTGGAAACAACTGAAATGCCCATCGGTAGACGACTGGATTAAGAAACTACAGTACATTTACACAATGGAGTATTACTCAGCTATAAAGAAGAAGGAAATAGTACCATTTGCAACAATATGGATGGAACTAGAGAACATTATGCTAAGTGAAATAAGTCAGTCAGAGAAAGACAAATACCATATGATCTCACTTATACGTGGAATCTAAAAAACTGAATAAATTAGAAATGTAAACAAATAATCTCAGAGGAAAAACTGAGGGTTGCTAGTTGGGGGTGGGGGGTGGGATGAAGGAGAAGGGGAAGGGATGAGATAATACAAATCGGTAACTACAATATGGCCTCAGGGATAGAAAAGACAGTCTGGGGAATATAATCAATAATGTTGTAAGGGCCAGCTGAGTGGCTCAGTTGGTTAAGAGCTCGCTCAAAGGTTTGAGCTCTGAGCAACAGCGGTTCGAGTCCGGCCCGAGCTGAGCTGCTGCTGAGCTGCCAACAGGTGGCAGGATGGCTCAGCTAAAAAAAAAATAATAATGTTGTAAGTATTTTTAGGGGGCCAGATGGACTCACGTCTTGTTAGGAAGACCACTTCATAGTCGGTGTAGAGGCCTGACCACCGCACTGCATTTCTGAACTGATATTGAATAATATTGTATGTCAACTATAATTATATATACATATAGTAATGGGACGTGGAGTAGAATGGGGGAATGGAGTCAATGGAATTGTAATAGATAAGCATGATATCGGGGGTGGGAGGGCAGTAGATGGGGGGGTGTTTCTGTGTGAAGGGTGAAAAGGATAACTATTGCATTGTTCTGTACACCTGAAACTAACGATAAAAAAAGAAAAAAGAAATGATTGAGTTTCAGATATGTATTAAGGATAGGGAAAGAAAAAAACAGAAGCAGCAAATACATTGCATCTGTTTCCCTTTGGCACTTTATTTCATTATTACCAACTCCTAGCTTAGTTTCATCAAGCTGAAATAATATGTGTTGAAGTGACTAAAATTTGAGAAGCGAATTCTTCATAGAATAATTGAAGATTCTACACTGGCAAAAGACTTAAACTGTAAATGCCGCCACAGCTGCTATTAGTGGGAATGTGGATACATTTGGGGGCCAGAGGTGTTTCATATGGATGTTCAAATAGCAAGGGAAGTGGGACTTTATGAGCCACAGTGGCTTATCACAAGGGAAACAGCAACTTAAAAGGTGAGATTAAATTACATTGTATAGCTATATGTATTTATAGAGTCAGGCATTGACAAGCAGTACTAGAACGGTGGCCTGAGAATCTCTCTTAACATGTTTTGAATTCCATCCAGAATCAACGAAGTGAATTGGCAGGATTAAAGTTTGGTGATTGGTGTGCTCCTTCCTCAAGCTCCGCCTCTCACGCTAGCTATGGAGTCTGTTTTAGGTCCCAGATGTCTATAATTTGTGACATAGCAACAGAGGATGCAAGAAAAATAATCTCCGTGGCTAATTTCAGAAATATCAGGTTTCTTCTCTTGTAGAAATTAGACGCCTATCATGTTATGAATTTGCCATGTGTAGGTAAATTCTCTTCAGTCTAATATTTATCTAATTTTCTCCATCATCACTCTCACTCCTTACTGTTACGTGATTATATCTCATTTGGATTTCAATAATAGCTGCCTAATGTTGGCTCCTTCCATTCTCCACATTTTTGCCACAGGTTATCTGTGACAAACCTCACTTTGCCACCTTCATACTTTGGCTTCTTATTCCCCTAAGAAAAAGTTTAAACTCTATTAACATTATTAACAAAAACTTACTTTGTTAAATCCCTATTTAGTAATCCAATCTCACTTTCAACCATGACTTCACAACACTCCACATTACATGCTCCACCCAACTGTCAGAGTGTCTTTTACATACAATGTTCTCTTTGACCCCTCAGCCTTCACACAATGCTTAACTTTCAACTGCAATAATTTTCAGAACAACTGATCACTCCAGCTCTCTTCATCTACCTAACTTCTACTAATGACCTAGTTCTCAGTTTAGATCACTTCCTAGAGGAGGACTTCCTTGCTTTCCTAAATTTGAATTAAGAGGTCTTATTCTGTGTTATTACCTAATTATAGCACTTGCAACAATGCCTGTTGTTTGCCTTTATCATCCATTAAGATACAAACTCTTCACAATAAAGAATATGTCTAATTTGCTTCCTACTTTATACCCTAGGCTAAAACACATTATATATGTTGAATAAATGTTTGTGGTCAAAATTCTTAAGTGAAACATAACTGCTGCCCATATAATAAAATTAACTTTAGAAATACCATTATATCATCTAAAGAAGTATTAGGAGGTAAAATAATTTTTTTTAATTCCATATACCCATTTAGAATATTAATTGAGATCTTAGAAGCTAAGTTACACTCATATGGCATAGAAAGGGACATACGAGGTGAGATGATTTAGAGAACTAGTTGCAATGATGTTGCTAACCTTTTTTGATATTAGAGGGATTATTCATTATGCATTCGTACCAACTGGACAAACAGTTAACCAGTTTACTATTTGGAAGTGCTAAGAAGGCTGCGTGAAAAAATTAGGCAACCTGAACTTTTTGCCAACAATTCATGGCTCTTGCATCATGACAATACACCAGCTCACATGGCACTGTCTGTGAGGGAGTTTTTAGCTAGTAAACAAATAACTGTGTTGGTACATTCTCCCTACTCACCTGATCTGGCCCCCAATGACTTCTTTCTTTACCGAAAGAGAGAGGAAATATTTCAAGAAAGACATTTTGATGACATTCAAAACATCAAGTTTAATATGATGACAGCTCTGATGACCATTCCAGTAAGAGTCCAAAATTACTTTGAAGGTTAGACTAGGCACTGGAGTGGGTGCATAGCTTCCCAAGGGGAGTACTTCGAAGGTGACCATCTATCAAAGGACACTTCTGTTGTTTCCATGTCTTGGCCACTGTAAATGATGCTGCAATGAACATCGGAGTACATACATCTTTAGGGATGAATGTTTTCAGATCTTTTGGGTGAATATTCAGGAGAGGGATTGCTGGGTAGTATGGTAATTCTATTCTTTTTTTTTTTTTTGAGGAACCTCCATACTGTTTTTATGTTTCTTGGTGCTATTATAAATTGTACTTTCAATTTTTTTATTTACAACTGTTTCTTAAATATATAGGTATATATAAGTTTTCATATGGACTTTATATTGTGTGACCTCACTAAATTCACTTATAAGTTCTAGAATTTTTTTTTGTAAATTCTTTGCTGTTTTCTGTGAAGGCAATAAAGTTGTGTGCAAATAGAGAAAATTTTATGCTTTTTTTTTTAAGATATGTGTTTCATGTTGTGTATTTTTACCTGTTGTACTAGGTAGGACTTCCAATGCAATGTTGAATACAGTGGTGACAGCAGACATTGCTACTTCATTTCCAATTTTAGACAGTAGTTATTTTTTCACCATTAAGTATGGTAGTAGCTGTAGATGTGTTTGTAGATGACATTTAATCAGATTAAGAACTTCCTTTCTATTCCTATATACTGAGGATTTTGTCAAATGCATTTTCTGCATTTTGTGAGGTAAACTTTTTGTTTTTAGTCTATTAATATTTGAAATTGTGTTTACTGATTATCTTTTTTTAATTACATTTTTCTTCAATTACAGTTGACATTTAAAATTATATCAGTTTCAGGTGTACAGAAATTTATATAACTTATGAAATAATCCCCATGGTAAGTCTAATAACCACCTGGCACCATACATAGTTATTACAATCTATTGACTATATTCCCTGGGCTGTATTTTACATCCCCGTGACTACTTTGTAATTACCAATTTGTACTTCTTAATTCCTTTATCTTTTTCACCCAGTCCCCTAAACCCCCTCCCATCTGGCAACCGTTGGTTTGTTCTCTGTATCTCTGAGTTTGTTTCTCTTTGTTTATTTGGTTTTTTTAGATTCCACATATAAGTGAAATCATATGATATTTGTCTTTCTCTGTCTGACTTATTTCACTTAGAATATACCCTCTAGGTCCATCCATGTTGTTGCAAATTGTAAGATCTCATTCCTTTTGATGGCAGAATAATATTCAATTGTATATATGTACCACCTCTTCTTTATCCAGTCATCTGTCAGTGGACACTTAAGTTGCTTCCATATCTTGGCTATTGTAAATAATGCTGCAATGAACATAGGGATGCATATGAGGTCTGACAATTACGTTCACAAACTTGTTGCAATGATGTTGCTAACCTTTTTAGATATCAGAGGGATTATTCATTATGAATTTGTACCAACTGGACAGACAGTTAACCAAATTTACTATTTGGAAGTGCTGAAAAGGTTGCATTAAAAAGTTAGATGACCTCAACTTTTCACTAACAGTTCATGGCTCTTGCATCATGACAATGTACCAGCTCACACAGCACTGTCTGTGAAGATTTTTAGCCAATAAACAAGTAGCTGTATTAGAACACCTTCCCTACTCACCTGATCTGGTGCCCAATGACTTCTTTCTTTACCCAAAGGTAAAGGAAATATTGAAAGGAAGACATTTTGATGACATTCAGGAAATCAAGGTTAATGACCAGCTCTGATAGCCATTCCAGAAAAAGAGTTCCAAAAGTGCTTTGAAGGGTGAACTACGCAAGTCTTGCTTTGGTACATAGCTTTCCAAGGAGAATACTTCAAAGGTGACCATAGCGATATTCAGCAATGAGGTATGTAGCACTTTTTTCTAGGATGAGTTAATGAACTTATTGTCCGACCTCGTATTGCATTATGTGGTCAAATATATGGTGATGGAAGAACTGACTCTGGGTGGTGAGTATGCACATTTTAACAATGCTAATTTTTCCTATCTGTGAGCATGATATATCCTTCTACTTATCTTTGTCTTCAGTTTTTTTTTCTTCACTGTTCTATAGGTTTCTGAGTACAAGACATTTATCTCCTTGGTTAAATTTGTTTTAGGTAATTTATTCTCTTTGATGCACTTCTAAATAGGATTTTAAAAATTGTTCTATGTCTGATATTTTGTTTTTAGTGTATAAAATTGCAACAAATTTCTGAGTATTTAGTTTTTACCCTGCTACTTCACTGAACTTATTTATCAGACCTAGTAGTTTTTTGGTGCACTCTTTAGGGTTCTCTCTATATAGTAGAATGTCATTTGCAAATAATTCAAATTTTACTTCTTCCTTCCCAATTTGAATGCCTTTTTTTTTCTTCTTGTCTGATGTATGGCTAGGACTTCCAATACTGTGTTGAATAAAGTGGTGAAAATAGACATGTGTGTCTTATTCCTGATTTTAAGGAAAATGCTTTTAGCTTTTCACTGCTGAGTGTGATGTCACCTGTAGGTTTCTCATACATAGCCTTTATTATGTTGAGGTATGTTTCCTCTATTCCCACTTTGCTGCAAGTTTGATCATCAATGGATGCTGGATTTTGTCAAATAGTTTTCTGCATCTGTTGATATGATCATGATTTTTATTCTTCATTTTGTTTATGTGGTGCATCACATTAATTGATTTGTAGATATTGAACCAAACTTGCACCCCAAAAATAAATCACACTTGCTCATGATGTATATTTTTAAATTATTGCTGGATTTGGTTTGTAATATTTTGTTGAGGATTTTTGCATCTATGTTCATCAGGGATATTGGCCTATAATTTTCTTTTTTTTGTAATGTCTTTGTCTGGTTTTAGAACCAGTGTAATGCTGGCCTTGTAAAATGAGATGGAAACTTTCCCTCCTCTTCAATCTTTCTCGAATAGTTTAAGAATAATAGGTGTTAGGGCCAGCCGAGTGGTGCATTGGTTAAGAGCTGGCTTGGGACGCCAGAGGGCCCCAGTTCAGATCCCACATGAGGGCCAGTGACACTGCCCTCTACAGCTAAGATGGTGAACAACAGCTCAACCTGGAGCTGGGCTACCATGAGTCACCGGCGACAGTGTAGGCTGCAGACCCTGCTGCAGTGGGCTGCCATAAGCTACCATGTGTGACCAGCAGCCAGCATGAGTGGCAGGCAGCCGGTGTGAGCTGCCAAGAGCTGCTATGAGCGGCCGTCCAGATCCCGGCGACCAATCTGCCTCACCTGTGAAGAACGCAATGATAATACCAACATGGGCCAGTGAAGTGACGTCCTCCACAACTAGACTGAAGAACAAAAGGACAGCAACTTGTCTGTTCCCCTTCCCCCCGATTCCCCAGCACTGTTCCTCTCCCTCAATTCCCCAATAAAATCTTAAAAAAAAGAGAAAGAAATGTTAAAGGGGTTTCTTTAAAAAGAAGAAAAAGAAAATAAAAAACATAAATAATAAAATGGCAATAATTATGTACCTATCTATAATAACTTTAAATATAAATGTATTAAATGTTCCAATCAAAAGCACTAGGATGGCTGAATGGATAAGAAAATAAGACTTATACAGGTGCTGCCTATAAGACACTCACTTCAGATTGAAAGATACACAAAGATTGAAATTAAGTGGATGGAAAAAGATATTTTATGCAAATGGAAATGGAAAAAATTCTGGGGTAGCAATACTTATATAAGGCAAAATAGACTTTAAAACAAAGGCTATCACAAGAGACAAAGAAGGACTTTTTATGATCAAGGGATCAGTCCAACAAGAAGATAGAACCCTTATAAACATTTATACACCCAACATTGGAGTACATAAATATATAAAGCAAATATTGACAGACATAAAGGAAGAGATAGAAAGTTACACAGTAGTAGTAGGGGGCTTGAACACTTGATGATCAGTGAATAGATCATCCAGACAGAAAATCGACAAGAGTGGCCTTAAATGCCATAAACTGTCTTCCAAAATGGCTTTACCATTTCACATTTACACCAGTGATGAATGAGAGTTCCTGTTGCTTTGCATCCTCTTCAGCATTTGCTTTGTCGGTGTTTTGCATTTTAGCCCTTATAATAGCTATGCAGTAGTATCATGTTAAGCATCTTTTCATATGCTTATTTGCTATCTGTATATCTTCTTTGGTGAGGTGTCTATTTAGATCTTTTGCTCTTTTTAAAAGACTGAGTTGTTTATATTTTTACTCTTGAGTTTTAAATGCACTTTGCATATGTTGACACAAGTTTTTTATCAGATATGTGTTTCACAAATATTTTTTCCTCAGTATTTGGGTTGTGTCTTTATTCTATCTATCATCTATCTATCTATCTATCTATCTATCTATCATCTATCTATCTATCTATCATCTATCTATCTATCTATCAGTCATCTATCTATCATCTACCTGTCTATTGTTCATTTGCTTAAAAAAACATAAATTTATTTTCTCACAGTTATGGAGCCCAGAAATCTTACATGAGTTTCACTGGGTTGAAATCAAGGTGTCAGCAAGGCCATTGTCCTTTCAGTGTCTTTAAGGGAGAATCTGTTCCTTGTTTCTTCCAGCTTCTGGTGATTTCCAGTGTTGCTTGTCTATCTGCATAACTCCAATCTTTGCCTCTATGGTCACATCACATTCTCCTCTTCTTTGTCAAGTTTTCCTTTGCTTCTCTCTCATAAGAACACATGTGATTGCATTTAGGACTCACCCAGATAATCAGGATCGTCTCCCTATCTCAAAATTCTTAACTCCACCTGCAAAGACCTTTTTTTACCATATAAGGTGACATTCAGAGAGATTCGAGGGATTAGGATGTGGACATCTTTTGAGAGGAATTATTCAGCCTACCATAGGCAGTAAAGAGGAACACTGTAAATAATTACAAGGCAACAACAAGAGCAAACAGGACTGTCCTAGGCAAACTGGAGTATATGGTCACCCCAATTGGAGGCAAGTTGGGGAGCTTCAGGTTTATGAAATGTACTCCAATAAATAACCATAAAACAGGAAGCATGGATAATGGTCACTCTCCATTCAAAAAGACAGGCTACAAAGAAAGAAATTACCCTTGAGATAGAGGCAGAAAGATGCTGGACCATACAATACTTGTGTGTGCATCCTGTTGAATGCAACCCAGCACCAGGGTATATGAATTTGGAAACTGTGCAACACACAGTTTCACAACCATATGCAGTAGTCCTGGATAGGCAATGGTTTTATAGAAGATAAGGCAGAAAAAGTGTGAAGAAGTTTGGAATTCAAAGAAGAGAAGAAATTGAATTTGAATTACTGATAAATATTGTCTCTTCATCCTCTTAACCGTATCTTTCACAGAGCAGACATTTTTGTTTTCAATAAAGTCCAACTTGTCGATTTTTTCCTTTCATAGATCGTTTTTGGTGTTGTATCTAAAACTCATTGCCAAACTCAAGATCATTTAGATTTTCTCTTATGTTTTCTTTTAGAATTTTTAGGGTTCGGCATTTTAGATTTAGGTATTTTGAGTTAATTTTTATGGAAATTAAAACTATTTTTAAAAATAGTTTAAAAACTATGGCTGGGTTATTGTGTTTTTTTAAACATATGAAAAAACCAGAAGCATTTGTTAAAATGACTACTCTTTCTCCATTGATTTGGGTAGTGTTAGTTTTCTGATTTTTTCATTCTTTTTCAATATTGTGTTGGTTATTTTGGATCTTTTGCCTTTCTATATAAACTATAGAATGTTTGTCAATATCCAAAAAGTCACTAGATCAACCAGAGGACAAAATAGGCTGTTCCCAACTTCAGCCCCCATCATAGAAATGACAAATAGAACAAATCCATATACACAATGCTTTTGTGAAGATTCCAAAATGCAAGGGTGAGGCTGAAGCACCACCTTGAAGAGAGAGAGAGAGAGTTAGAGAGAGAGAGTTAGAGAGAGAGAGAGAGAGAGAGAGAGAGAGTTAGAGAGAGAGAGTTAGAGAGAGAGAGAGAGAGAGAGAGAGAGTTAGAGAGAGAGAG
>NW_017732012.1:263124-283185 GCF_001890085.2 Hipposideros armiger
GAGAGAGAGAGAGAGAGAGAGAGAGAGAGAGAGAGAGAGAGAGAGAATTAGAAGTATAATAAGGATGCTTTCACTTTGACTGCATTACCTTCCCCCAGGCCAGTACAGCTCCACTCCAAATGGGACCCCCAGGCTTACAGTTTCTATAGTTGTAAAAGGAAATTCCAAGATGGACACCTAGCTTCCCTAGAATTCCAAAATGCTTCCTGGGAGACCCATTTAGATATTGCCTCAAAGAGATCACTGGGAAATTCAACCAGAGACAGAGAAGAAGGGTAGGAATCACAGTGATGAGTGTGTGGATCTTGGCAAATTGCATTCTAACTGACATCAGTGCCCACATAGAGATCTTAACGAAGTTCTGTTCATCTTCAGAGCCACACTGGTGTCTCCATTTGGCCAAGGAGCTCAGTTGGCAGTTCTGTCCAATTTGAGCCACCAATCAATGGGCCATCCCTGCCACATAAACCACTCTAGAGCCTTGCCTGAACAGGAAAGCAAGCCTGTCAACTGCTGACCATAACCACCAGTGCCACCTGAACAGAAAGCCTGACCAGAGATGCTGAGTAGCTGTGCAGCACATTCTAAGCCTTGCCCAGGCAGGAAAGCAAGCCACCAGTCCCATCAAACTATTGAGCATAGACCCCAGCCCCATCAAACTAAAAAGCCTGGCCAGAGATTCTGGGCAGCTTCAAAGCACATCCTTCAGCCTGCCAGGGCAGAAAAGCAAGTCAGAGACCCCAGAAAACTTCATCAAATATGCAGATACCAATGTAAAGATACAAAACTCATAAAGAATCATGTAAACATGACAACACCAAAGGACACTAATAAACCTTCAATAACTGACCCTAAAGAAATGAAGCTCTGGGCTGGCCAAGTGGCGTGTTGGTTAATAGCTGGCTTGGGACGTCAGAGGGCCCCGGTTCGGATCCCACATATGAGGGCCAGTGACACTGCCCTCTACAGCTAAGATGGTAAACAACAGCTCAACCTGGAGATGGGCTGCCGTGAGTCGCCGGCGATGGCATAGGCTGCAGCCCCTGCTGCAGTGGGTTGCCATGGGCTGCCGTGTGTAGCCAGCGGCCAGCGTGAGCGGCCATCCAGAAGCTGGCGACTGATCTGCCTCACCAGGAAGAGCACAATGATGGTGCCAACTTAGGCCAGTGAAGCAACGTCCTCCACAACTAGACTGAAGAACAAAAAGGACAGCAACTTGTCTGTTCCCCTTACCCCAATTCCTAAGTGCTGTTCCCATCCCCCAATTCCCCAATAAAAATATTTTTTAAAAAAAGAAAGAAAAAGAAATGAAGCTCTATGACTGTCTGACAAAGAATTCAGAATAATCTGCTTAAAGAAATTCAATGATTAGAAAGTGCAAATCAGTAGTCACAATATAGTCAGGGGGATATGAAATACAATATGGGGAATATAATCAATAATGTTGTAAAGATTATGTAGGATGCCAGATGGGCACTGGGCTTATCAGGGGGATCACTTCATAGGCTGTGTAGATGTCTGACCACTGCACTATTCACCTGAAGCTAGAATAACATTGAATGTTAACTATAATTAAATATATATACATATAGCCAAAAAAATGTATACACATTTTAAGAAAGGAAAAAACTGTATTAAAATTGTAACATTCGATATATACCAATTACAAAACATAAATACAAGTCATGTGTGTGTGTGTGTGTGTGTGTGTGTGTGTGTGTGTGTGTGTGTGTATACTCATGGGATGTGCAGTACTCATGGAAATATAGTCAATGGTATTGTAACCACTATATACGATGTCAGAGGTTTAGTAGATCAAGGGGGGTTATCACTTTCTGAAGAGTGTAAATGTCTAACTATTACGTTGCTTGGTACACCTGAAGCTAATATAAATAAATAAATAAGCAAGAAAAGAAAAAAAGAAATTCAATAAACTACAAGTAAACACAGTGATTAAACAAAATTGGGAAAATAATGCATGAACAAAGTGAAAAGCTTGACAAAGAAATAGAAACCATTAAAAAAAAGCAAACTAATCCTAGAGCCTAAAAATATGATAATTAAACTGAAGAATTCAATAGAGCGCTTCAACAACAAACTTGAAAGAAAACATGAAAGATTCAATGAACCAGAAGACAGGTTATTTGAAATAACCAAGACAGAAGAAATAAAGAAAAAAGTAAGAGAGGGAAGAAAGCCTAGGTGAATTATGGGATATCACTAAGGGAAACAGTCTGCATTATTGGAGTCCCAGAAGAAAAGCGAGAAAGAAAGGGAAAAAATACTTATTTAAAGAAATATTGGCCAAGAATTTATCAAATCTAGGGAGAGATTTGGACATCTAAGTTCATGAAGCTCATAGGTCATCTCAAATTTTTAACCCAAATTGATTTTCTCCAAGACACATTAAAATCAAATTACCTAAAATCAAAGACAAAAGAGAGAATTTTAAAAGGAGCAAGAGAAGAAATTTCTTCACATATAAGGGAACCACCAAAAGATTATCAGAGGATTATTCAGCAGAAATCTTGCAGGCTAGAAGAGTGAAATGATCTATTTAAAGTAGTGAAAGAAAAGACTATCAACAAAGCATACTTTACCTAGGTAGGACTGCCAGGTGGCTTAGTTGGTTAGAGCATGTGCTCTGAACAACAAGGTTGCTGGTTCAATCCCCACATGGGCCACTTTGAGCTGCACCCTCCTTAAAAATAAGAAACAAAAAACAATAAAAAAAGTATACTTTATCCAGCAAAGTTGTCTTTAAAAAAACGTAGACAAGATAAAAACTTCTTCAAACAAAAAATAGCTGAGGGAGCTCATTACCACTAGGCCTGCCTTATAAGAAATGCTAAAAAGAATTCTTCAAGCTGAAATGAAAGAACACTAACAAGTAACAAGAAAAAATATGTATAAAAATCACTGATAATTATAAGTATATAGTCAAAATCAGAATACTCTAATCCTGTAATATGTTGATGTGTTAATCACTTAACTCTAGTATAAATTTTAAAGGACAAAAGTATTAAAAATAACTATAGCTCAATATTTGTTAATGGATACACAATATAAAAAGATGTAAATTGTGACATCAAAACTAAAGTTTGTAGGGGTAGTAAAAGGGTTGTTTTTGTATGCAATTGAAGTTAAGTTGTTATCATCTTAAAACATACTGCTATAACTATAAAATGTTTTATGTAAGACTCATGGTAACCACAAACCAAAAAACCTACAGTAGATACACAAAAGAAAAAGAGAGGGAATCAAGGCACACCACTATGAAAAATCACTAATTCACAAAGGAAGACAGCAAGAGAGGAAGAAAGAAACCACAAAACAGCCAAAAGACATAAAGTAGACATTCGTAAGTCCTTATCTATCAACAATTATTCTAAATATAAATGGATTAAACCCTCCAATCAAAAAGCATAGAGTGGCTGAATGAAAAATAAAAAACAGGACCCAGCTATATGGTGCCTACAAGAGACTCACTTCAGATTAAAGAACACACAAAGTGAAGGGATGGAAAAAGATATTCCATGCAAACAAAAATAGGAGAGCAGAAATATAGAAATAGCTATAGTTATATCAGGCAAAATAGATTTTAAGTAAAACACACTGTAACAAGAGACAAATAAGTTATTATATAATGATAAAGGGATCAATTCATCAAAAGAATACAACAACTGCAAATAAATATGCACCCAACATTGGAGCACCTAAATATATTAAGTACAGATCCAAAGGGAAAAATAAACAATAATACAATAATAATAGAGGACTTCAATGCCCCATTTTCAACAATAAATAACCCAATCAATAAGAAAACATTAGTCTTAAACCACACTTTATAATTACTACTTTATACCTAATGAAACTAACAAGCATATACAGAACATTCCGTCCAACAGCAGCAGAATACATATTCTTCTCAAGTACACACAGAACATTCCCCAAGATTGATCATATGTTAGATTACAAAATAAGTCCTAAGACATTTAAGAAGACTGAAATAATACCAAGTATCTTTTTTTTCATTTGTATACACTCCTGACACTGTCACCACAATCACAATAGTGAATGTATCCATCACCACTAAATGTTTCCTCTGCCACTTTATAATCCCTCTCTCCTGCATCTCTCCAACCTCCACCCTGAGGGAATCATTATCTGCTTTTGTCACTTTTTAAAATCTGCATTTTTTTGTATTTATTGCATATGGGTTTTTCTAGAAGGCTGTGTGCATAAGCGTAGATGTATGCCTCCAAACTCTTCCCTTACCACTACCCCAGTATCCACAATCAAATAATAACATGTTGCAAGAAAAAGAGAATCTTGTTAAGTTCTAGTTCTGGTAGCCCAGTAAAAATTTTTAAATTTGAAATACTTAGAAAACAATACACTATTTTTCATATTGAAATGGCCATGTAAGTTAATGAATTCATTTCCATCTTTTGGGGTCCAATACAATGGTCACACCGAACTTGCTGGCAGTGGTGAGGAAGTGTTTTTCTCTTATTTGTGATGAAAGAATCGCTGACAAAGCCATGGGACTCCAGAAAGACTGCTCTTGAAATTGTGTCATTTTAATGATGAGGAGGAGGAAGATCGTCTAGACTGAGTTATTTATTATTTACCTCAAAAACTGCACTTCTGTGTCACAAACATTTAAAACTTTCAAGAAGGCTGCTTTTCTATCTCTTCTAATGCCCTCACTTCCTATCTGGAAACAAAGTTGCTAGACCTAATTTTCTTATTTTAATTTCTTTTTAATTTATGGGGGTAACATTGGTTAGTAAAATTATAAATTTTGAGTATACAATTTTATAATACATCACCTAAATATTACATTGTGTGTTCACCACACAGTGTCAGTTCTCCTTCCATTATCATATATTTGGCCCACTTTACCTTCTTCTATTACCTCTCCTCCCTTACCCTCTGGTAACCACTAAACTGTTGTCTGTGTCCATAAGTTTTTTCTTGTTTGTTTGTTTGCCTTGTTCAGTTGTTGCTTTCAGTTTTATATCCCACATATGAGTGAAGTCATATGGCTCTCAATTTTTTCTGGTGGACTTACTTTGCTTAGCATGATAATCTCAGGATCATCCTTGTTGGCACAAATGACAGTGTTTCAACTTTTCTTATGGCTGAGTAATATTCCATTGTATATATGTAGCACATCTTCTTTATCCAATCATCTATTGAAGGACATTTTGATTGTTTCCATGTCTTGGCCACTGTGAATAATGTTGCAATGAACATAGGGATATATATTTATTTTTTTACAAATAAATGTTTTCAGATTTTTTTATTTTAGGTAGATACCCGGAAGAGGAATTGCTGGGCCATATGCTAATTCTATTATTAATTTTTTGAGGAACTTTCATACTCTTTTCTATAGAGGCTGTGCCAATTTATATTGCTACCAGCAGTGTATGAATTTGCTTTTTCTCCACCACCTCTCCAATATTTGCCACTACTTTGTCTTGTTGATAACATCCATTGAAACATGTGTGAAGTGGTATCTCATTGTGGTTTTGGTTTTCATTTCCCTAATAGTTAGTGAGGTTGAGTATCTTTTCATATATCTGTTGGCCATTTGTATGTCTTCTTGTGAGAAGTGTCTGATAGGTCCTCTGCCCATTTTTTAATTGGATTGTTTGTTTTGTTGTTGAGTTGTATGAGTTCTTTATATATTTTGGATATTTGCTCTTTATTGGAGATGTTGTTTGTAAATATCTCATCCCACTTGATTGGTTGCCTCTTGGTTTTGTTGATGGTTTCTTTTGCTTGCAAAACCTTTTTAGTTTGATATAGTCCCATTCATTTACTTTTGCTTTTATTTCCCTTGGCTTTTAGGTCAAATTCACAAAATCCTCTCTAAGACCAAGGTCTATAGGTTTAGTACTTATGCTTTCTTTATACAACTTATTGTTTCAAGTCTTACATTTAGGTCTTTCAGCAATTTTGAGTTAATTTTGATATATGGTGACAGGTAGCAGTCTAGTTTCATCCTTTTACATGTGACTTTCCAATTTTCCCAGTACCACTTACTGCAGAGGCTTTCTTTTCTCCATTGTATGTTTTTACTTAGTATTTTTTAAATCACAATAGTATGAAACTAGAATTAATGACAGGAGGACAACTCAAAAATTCACAAATAAGTGGAAATTAAATAATGTATTTCTGAAAAACCAATGGGTTTAATAAAATCAAAAGGGAAATACAAAAAAATATATATATATATCTTAGCATGATAATCTCAAGATCCATCCTAAGATATATATTTTTTGTGTTTCCCTTTTGATCCCCTTTAACCCATTGGTTGTTCAGAAATATGCAATTTAACTTCCAGTGAAATAAGTCAGACAGAAAAAGTTGAGAATCACATGATTTTACTCATATGTGAGATATAAAACTGAAAGCATTACCAGAGGATAAGAGGGTAGGGGTAGTAGAAAAAGGAAAAAGGGGTCAAATATATGCTGATGGAAGGAGAACTGACTGGGTGGTGAACACACAATGTAATAGATAGATGATCTATTATAGAAACATACACTTGAAACCTATATAATTTTACTGACCAATGTCACCCCAATAATTTTAATTAAAAAATAATAAACACACATTGACCCTAAAAAAATTGAAAGCAACAAAGGAACAAGACAAACAAACAAGCAAAAACTCAGACACGGACAACAGTTTAGTGGATACCAGAGTGTAAGGAGGGAGGGGAAGGAAGAAGAGGGTAAAGGGAGTCAAATATATGATGACAGAAGGAGATTTGACTTTGGGTGGTGAACACACAATTCAATAAATGGATGAAATAGTATAGAATTATAGACTCAAATCCTATATAATTTTACTAACCAATGTCGCCCTAATAAATTTAATAAAGTTTTGTTTTTAAACAAAAACAAAACTATATGTATATATCTTAATATAAATGAAAATACAACCTATTAAAACTATGGGATGCAGCAAAAGAAATGTTAAGAGGAAACAATATAGTAATAACAGCCTCAATTAAGAAAAAGAAAGGTCTCAAATAAACAACTAACTTTACTGCTCAAGGAACTAGAAAAGATGAATATTAGAGCACAAATAAATGAAATAGAGAATAGAAAAACAATAGAAAAGATAAATGAAACTGAGTTGGTTTTTTGAAAAGATAAACAAAGCTGACAAATCTTAGCTAGACATACAAGAAAAAAAAAGAGAAGACTTAAGTAAATAAAATTATAAATGAGAGAGGAAACATTACTACTGTTACTACAGAAATACAAAAGATCATAAGGGACTACTATGAACAATTAATTATACACTAACAAATTAAACAACCTAGAAGAAATGGATAAATTCCTAGAAGCATAAACCTACCAAGACTAAATCATGAATAAAGAGAAAATCTTAACAGAGCAATAATGAGTAAGGAAATTGAATCAGTAATCAGAAACTTCCCAACAAAAAATAATTGGCACAGCCACTATGAAAAACAGTGTGGAGTTTCCTTAAAAAATTTAGAATTACCATATGACCAGGCAATCCCGCTCCTGGGTATCTACCCAAAAAAATCGGAAAACATTTATCCATAAAGGTATATGTGCCCTTATGTTCATGGCAGCAATTTTTACAGTGCCCAAGACATGGAAACAACCAAAGTGTCCTTTGATAGATGATTGGATAGAGAAAATGTGGTACTACTTGACCATAAGAAAAGATGAAATACTGCCATTTGTGACAACATGGATGGATGTTGAGATTATCATGCTAAGCAAAATAAGTCAGGCAGAAAAAGTCAAGAACCATATGACTTCACTCATATGTGGGATATAAAACTGAAAACAACAAAAGAACAAGTCAAACAAACAAAGAAACAAACACTCATAGACACAGACAACCGTTTTGTGGTTACCGAGAGTAAGGGTGGAGAGGGGATGGTGGAAGAGGGAAAAAAGGATCAAATAAATGGTGATGGAAGGAGAACTGCCTCTAGATGGTGAACACAAAATATTATATACACGTAATGTATTATAGAAATGTACACTTGAATCCTATATAATTTTACTAACCATTGTCACCCCAATACATTTAATAAAATAAATTTAAAAAAGAAAATCCCAGGACCAGATGGCTTCACAAGTAAATTCTACTAATTTTTTTTTAATTTATGCAAATTCTTCTCAAACTCTTCCAAAAAACTGAAGAGGAGGTAACACTTTAAAACTCCTTTTAGGATGTCAATGTCACCATGATGCCAAAGCCAGACACAGACACTACAAAGAAAGAAACTGCAAGCCAATATTCATGATGAATGTACATACAAAAATTCTCAACAAAATACTAGTAAATTGAATTCACAGCACATTAAAAAGATCATATACTTTGGGTGCAAGAATGATTCAATATATGAAATCAATGAATGTGATATATCACATTAATAGAATAAAAGATAAAAAATCTTTTGATTATTCCAATAGATGCAGAACAGCACTTGACAAAATTCAACAGCCTTTCACGATTAAAAAATTCTCTTTTTCTAGTTCTTTAAGGTGTAATGTGAGGTTATTTACCTGGGATTTTTCTTGTTTCTTGAGATAAGCCTATAATGATATAAATTTCCCTCTTAAAACAGCTTTCACTGCATCCAAAAAAATTTGGTAGGATCTGTTCTCATTCTCATTTGTTTCTATGTATCTTTTTTTTTTTTTTTTAGCTGAGCCATCCTGCTACCTATTGGCAGCTTAGCGGCAGCTCAGCTCAGGCCGGGCATCGAACCGCTGTTGCTCAGAGCTNACCAACTGAGCCACTCGGCCGGCCCTTCTATGTATCTTTTGATCTCTCCTCTTATTCCTTCTTTGACTGAGTCATACTTTAAAAGTATGTTGTTTATAACTATTGCACTGTGTTGTACAGCTGAAACTAATTCTAAAAATTGTGTATTTCATAATAAAAAATAAATTAATAAAAAAACAAAAAACAAAAACAACAAAAAAGTATGTTGTTTAAGTTCCACATATTTATGGTTTTTGCTGCTTTCTTTTTGCAGTTGATATCCAATTTCAAAGCCTTGTGATCAGAGAATATGCTTGGTACGATTTCAATCATCTAAATTTGTTGAGGCTAGTTTTATGTCCGAATATATGGTCTATCCTTGAGAATGTTCCATGAACACTAGAAAAAAATGTGCAGTTTGATGTTCTAAGATGAAATACTCTATAAAAGTCAATTATGTCCATTTTATTTAATGTGTTATTTAGGGCTAATATTTATTTATTTTCTGTTTGGATGATCTATCCATAGCTGTCAATGATGTATTTAGGTCCCTACTATAATTCAATAGATGATTGGATAAAGAAGATGTGGTATATGTACACAATGGAATACTATTCTGCCATAAGAAAAGATGAAATAGTGCCATGTACAACGACATGGATGGATCTTGAGATTATAATGCTAAGCAAAATAAGTCAGACAAAAAAAGTTGAGAACCATATGATTTCACTGATATGTGGGATATAAAACTAAAAACAACAAAAGAACAAGAAAAACAAATGAAGAAACAAAACTCATAGACACAGACAATAGTTTAGTGGTTATCAGAGGGTAAGGGTGGAGGAGAGTGGTAGATGAGGGTAAATGGGATCAAATGTAGGGTGATGGAAAAAGAACTGACTCTGGGTGGTGAACATACAATGTGATATTATAGACAATGTATTATAGAATTGTACACCTGAAATCTATATGACTTTGCTAAAAATTGTCACCCTAATAAACTTTAATTTTAAAAAAAGAAGAAAAAGGACTATTGTATGTATGAAACTTTTGGAACATTAACCTAATGGTAACCACAAAACAAAAATCTAGAACTGAGCCCAGCCGAGTGGCTCACTTGGTTAAGAACACAAGTTCTGAGCAACAGGGTCGCTGGTTCAATTCCCACGTGGGCCAGTGAGCTGCTCCCGCACTGAGCGGTCGCTGAGCTGCCAACAGGTGGCAGGATGGCTCAGCTGGTGAGAACACATGCTCCTAACAACAAGGTTGCCGGTTCGACTCCCACATGGGATAGTGGGCTACGCCCACCCGCAACTAAGATTGAACACGGCACCTTGAGCTGAGCAGCCGCAAGCTGCCAACAGGCAGCTGGATGGCAACTGGACTTGGAGGTGAGCTAGCTGCACCCTCCACTAAGATTGAAGAACAACAACTTAGCTGTTCCCCTTCCCCAATTCCCCAATAAAACCTTAAAAAAAAAACAATCTAGAACTGAGACATGTAACATAAAAAAGAGGTAACAGAGAAAAGTCAATCATAAAAAAACACCAAACTAAAATAGCAGACAGAAACACAAGGGAAAAGCAAATGTGGAGACACAGAACAACCAGAAAACAAAAGATAAAATGGCTGTAATAAGTACTCATGTATTAATAATCACCCTAAATGTACATGGACTGAACTCACCAATCTAAAGGCACAGAGTAGCAAGATGGATTAAAAATCGAGACCCAACTATATGTTACTTGCAGGAGACCCATCTCAACTACAAATATAAATATAGATGCAAGGTGAAGGGGTAGAAGATACTCCAAGCAAATGAAATCCAGCGAAAAGGGAGTGTAGCCATACATGTATCAGACAAAATAGATTTCAAGATAAAAAAAGATAATGAGACAGAGATGGGCATTTTACAGTGATAAAGGAAACAATTCATCAAGAAAACATAATACATCAATACATATCACCCAACCTGGGAGCACCAAGTATATAAAGCAATTACTAACGGACCAAAAGGGAGAAACTGACAAAAAATACAATTATAGTAGGGGACCTGAATAGCCCATTGACAGCAATGGATAAATCATACAAACAAAAGTCAATAAGGAAATATCAGCCATAATTGGCACATTAGACCAAATTGAATAATCAATATTTACAGAGCTTTCTATCCCAAAACAGCAGAATGTACCTTATTTTCAAGTGCACATGGAACATTCTCAAGGATAGACTACATGTTGGGACCCAAAACTAGTATCAATAAATTTAAAAGATTGAAATCATACCAGGCATATTTTTTTACTACACTGGTATGAAACTGGAAATTAACTACAAGAAGAAAGCTGCAAAAAGCCACTAATATATTGAGATTAAACAACATGCTACTGAACAAATATTGGATAAAAGAAATAAAAGGAGAGATCAAAAGATACATAGAGACAAATGAAAATGATCACACAATATATCAAAATTTGGGATGCAGCAAAAGCAATTCTAAGAAGGAAGTTGATAGCATCAAAGAGCTGGTTCTTTGAAACAATAAATAAAATTAACAAACCTCTAGCTAGACTCACTAAGAAAATAAGAGAAAAGACTCAAGTAAATAAAATCAGAAATGAAAACGGAGAAGTTACAATGAACAAAACAGAAATACAAGGGATTATACAAAAATACTATGTAAGGACATATGCTAACAAATTTGATAACCTAGAAAAAAACAGACCAATTCTTAGAAATATATAACATTCCTAAACTGAATCATGAAGAATTTTAAAACCTAAATAGGCTAATCAATAGTATATATATATATAAAAAATGAAACAGTAATCCAAAAACAAAAGTCCAGGACAAGATGGCTTCACTGGTGAGTTCTACCAAACATTCAAAGATTTAATACCTATTCTTTTCAAACTCTTCTAAAATATTGAACAAGAGGGAATATTTCCTAACTTATTTTACAAACCCAACATTGCCCTGATACCAAAATTAGACAAGGATAACACACATGAAAAAAAATTACAGGCCAATATCTCTGATGAACATGCAAGAATCCTAAACAAAACACTAGTCAAGCAAATACAACAATACATTAAAAAGATGATAGAAGATGAGCAAATGGGACTAATTCCAAGAATGCAGGGATGGTTCACCATATGCAAATCAATCAATATGATACACCATATTAACAAAACAATCATGATCATATCAATAGATGCAGAAAAAGCATTTGACAAGATACAACATCCATTTATAATTAAAACATATGCCCATTAATAAAATGGGTATATTTGGGCTCAACATAATGAAGCCCAAATATGAACAAACCCTCAGGTGATTCATACTCAATGGTGCAAAACTGAAAGCTTTTCCTCTAAGATCAAGAAAACGATAAGGATGTCCACTCTCACCATTGTTATTTAACATAGTACTGGAAGTCCTAACCAGAGCAATCAGGCATGAGAAAGAAATAAAAGACATCCAAATTGGGAATGAAGAAGTCAAATTGTCCCTTTTTCAGATGACATGATTCTTTACATAGAAAACCCTAAAGACTACACACACACACACACACACACACACACACACACACACACACACACCAGAAACAATAAATAAAATTGTGTGATACAAAATTAGTGTACTACAAAATTCCATTGCATTCCTATATATTAACAATGAAATTTCAGAAAAATAAATGAAAACAATAATCTCATTTACAGTTGAAACAAAAAGGATAAAATACCTAGGAATAAATCTAACAAAGGAAGTGAAGGACCTATACACTGAACACTACAAGACATGTCAAAAGAAAATGAAGAAGACACAAAAAATGGAAAGATATTCTGTGTTCATGAATTGAAAGAATTAACATAGTTAAAATGAACATACCTAAAGCAATATACAGATTTAATGCAATCCTCATTAAAATACCAAAGATATAGAAAAAACAAAAAACAAAAAAAACCCTCTCAAATTTGCAAGGAACCACAAAAGACCCCAAATAGCCAAAGCAACCCCAAGAAAAAATAACAAATCCAGATGTATCACACTCCTTGACTTCAAATTATACTACAAAGCTACAATAATCAATGCAGTATGTATGGTATTGGCAGAAAAATAGATACACAGGATAATGGAACAGAATCAAAAGCCCAGAAATAACCCCACAGATACATGTGGGATGAATTTTTGACAAAGGAATCAAAATCGTACAATGGAGAAAGGAAAGCCTCTTTAATAAATTGTGCTAGGGGCCTTTTGAGCTCCTTTGCTCAGCCCGCTCCCAACTCTTTGGAGTGTACTTTCTCTTCTAATAATGGCCCTTGAGCCATTCTCTACTGCTCGGGCCTGCTTCTATATCTTTGAAATGTATTTTTTCTTCTAATAAACTGTTCTTTTCTGCAACTTTAAAAATAAATAAATAAATAAATTGTGTTGGGAAAATTGGAAAGCCACATACAAAAGAATGAAATTAGACTAATATCTGAAACCATACACAAAAATTAACTCAAAATTGATTAAAGCCTTGAATATTCGACCTGAAACAATAAAACACATAAGTTTAGACATAAGGTCTAAATTTACGGAACTTGGTTTCATGAATGTTTTTGTGAACTTGCCCCCAAAGGAAAGGGAAGTAAACAAAAAAATAAATGAATGGGACTACATCAAACTAAAAAGCTTTTGCACAGTGAAAGAAACCATCAACAAAATAAAAAGGTAACCAACCAAATGGGAAAAGATATTTGCGACAATACTTCTGGTAAGAAGCTGATATCCAAAATATATAAAGAAATCATATCTCAACAACAACAAAAAAGCCAATCCAATTAAAAAACGGGCCAGGACCTGAACACTTTTCCCAAGAAGACATACAAATGGCCAACAGATATATGAAAAGATGATCAACTTCACTAACTATTACGGAAATTTAAATCAAAACCTCAATGAGATACTACCTTACACCTGTCAGAATGGCTACTGTCAACAAGACAAGAAATAACAAGTGTTGGGAGAGGCTGTGGAGAAAAAGGAATCCTCATACTCTGCTGGTGGGAATGTAAATTGGTGCAGCCTCTATGGAAAACAGTATGGAATTTCCTCAAAAAAATTAAGAATAGAGATACCATATGACCCAACAGTCTCTCTTCTGGGCATCTATCCTAAAAATTTGCAAACACAAATTCATAAAGACATATGTATCCCTATGTTCATTGCAGCATTATTTACAATAGCCAAGACATGGAAACTACCTAAGTGTCCTTAGGCCAATGATTAGATAAAGAACATGTGATATGTATATACAGAGGGTGCCAAAAAAATGTATACACATTTTTAAGAAAGGAAAAAACTGTATTAAAATTGTAATAATATATACCAATAACAAAAGGTTAATACAAGTCACGTTTGACTTCTGCAATTACAAGAGGTGCTCAGAGTGGTTACCATCAGTGTCCACACACTTCTGATTACGGCAAACATTGTTTGGTAGACTTCTGCGGTGAGCACGTAAACTGTTCCAACACCATAGCAGAAGAAGCAGGACTTGTTGCTGCGCGAGGCCTCCTGGATCTTCCTTTGTGCACATGATACACAGCACCAGGCATCTCAAACTCATCACAAATGTGTGCAATTGTTGGGCACGTTGGAGGTTCTGTTGCATACTCATGCCTTCATTGTCAATGTACTTCCATAATGTTCTTGAGTTTCAAATACCACTTCAAAATGGCCTTGCACTCCTCAACTGACAACCATGCTTCCATCATTTTCTATGACTGCCCTGCCTGTTTCATGGTGACACTAGCATTCATTTGATTAACACCATCTTTTAAGCAAAGAGCATACTACACATTGCTGCCGTAATTCAATTCAACTTTGAAAAGTAATACATAGATAACATCTCTTAAAATGTGTATACATTTTTTGGCACCCCTGGTATATAGTATATATACTACTCAACCATAAAAAAATGAAATATTGCCATTTGTGACAACATGGATGGATCATGAGAGTATCATGCTAAGTAAAATAAGTCAGATAGAAAAGGACAAGAATTATATGACTTGGCTCATATGTGGAATATAAAACAGAAAACAGCAAATGAACAAACAAACTCATAGGCGCAGACAACAGTATGGAAGTTACCAGAGGGGAAGGGGTGTGGAGGTGGGAGGGTAGGGGGGAAGATAAAGTGGGTAGAAGTGGTCAAATATTTGGTGAAGGAAGGAGACTAGACTTTGGGTGGTGAGCACACAATGCAATATACAGGTGACGTATTACAAAATTGTACACCTGAAACTTATATAATGTTATTAACCAATGTCACTCCAATAAATTTAACTTTAAAAAAAGAGGAAAAAAACAATGACATAAGTTTATGGTCTTGTTTGCCCTAGAAACCCATCTCTTTGATCATCAGCTCCTTGCAACTTTTTGTTTTTATAAACCTTGCCCTACATTTTGAAACGTAGTCTCAGTTCATCCTGAGGACTACATTTCCTGGTCTGCAAATCATTATTTGAATAAACTCTCTTTTAATTTTTCAAAAAGGTTCTCTGGATTTTTGTTTACATTTTTGGCAACAAAGATGGGATTTGAAACAGCATCCTGATTCCCTCCCTTTCTCAGAGGGAACTCACTCCATTCTGTGGACCTGAAGTGCCCTTTGAGGTAGAGCTGCCTTCCTGTGCTGTTGAGAGGCGTGCATGGGTAAGTCCTCTCAAATCTTTGACCTCCCAAGCTTTCAGTTAAGATCTGAGAGTTTTATTCTGACAGTGTTATTCTTAAGGGGAGAGACCCCTCTCTATAGGTTTTTCAGTTTTCCAGAGAGGGACCCCTCCATAAGGGATCACAGGAGTTAAACTTAACCTACAAGGTTCCAGGCTATAATCTTTCACAAAGGATACGTAATTCTGATTCTAAGGCGACATCTGCTGGCCCTCCACCGCCTAGCACTCCTGCAGGATATATGGTTAAAAACCGTGGGTCAGTGAGTGGCCTGCAACTGATTTGGCTTGGTCCCTGGACTAAAATCACCCGGCACGATTTAAATTAAACAGGCCGCTTTGAGGCTCTCTTGATATTCCTAAATTTGGTTATTTAAGGGCACAATTAGAACAAGGATCTTTCCAGACTTCCCAAAAGCAATGGGAAGCTTTTCCCAAAAGAAATGAGAAGGCCACTATAGCTTCTCTGTATGACAGTAACTCTCAACTGAATCACGAGAGTTCAAAAACTAGAGGACCCTTCTGGTGCATGCGACTCTCCTTCTAACTCAGCTTCCTCTCCTTCCCCAACTCCACCTCTGTCCTCTACCCACTCAACCACTGCCCTTCCTGCCTATCCTCTAGCTGATCTCCCCTTTCTCTCTTCTCCTTTCTGTCTTCGGAAATTTCCCTTCCTGAGTCTCCTATTCTTGAGGCTGGATAAGTAGCCTAGGGAATTAACTTCCCCCTCTAGGACGTAACATCACGTAACATCCAGGAGGCACTTCACTAATAACAGTTTCAAAAGAAACTGTATCTAGCACCTGCAGCTGAAGAAAATCAAGAACCAGTTTTATCCAGGAGGACCAGTGTCCCCTGACAGAGATCTGACCTTTACCTAATTATAATGTCATTATAATCTCATTTACATTGTGGTTCCTACAACTCCCATCATGCACCTGATACCATGACCGTTCCAGAGAAACCAAATAAGGACAAAGGAGGAAACTCCTTTGAAAGCGTCCAGCTGGCTACTGGGAGACAGGCTAGCTGAAACAAGACCACATGGCCAATTCCCATCCCTAAGGGAGACAAATACCCCTAAGACAGGACTTCCTTGGTGCAACTGGACCTCTGAGTTTGCCTGCACGTCCTTCTCAAGTGTGTACTTCCTTTTCAATAAACTCCTTGCGCTTCCCTGCATCTGCCTCGCTCTTGAATTCTTTCATGCACAGAGACAAGAACCTGGTCACCAATGCTCTGAGTTTAGTCTTCTCTTGGACATCCCTGTGAGCCTCCTGCAGCATTCTAATGGCACCTTTTAAATGCCATAGAAATTCTGATGGGGTGGATACTATCTCTTACACCCACTAGTCTAAAGCAGAACTGTTAGCCAAGGACTTCCGAGACCCAAAAACTAATTCCCTTGAATTTGAAGGACATTTTATTCTTAAAAGTGCTTATCAACCTGGCTTCTTGGATCTTTATCAACTCACCCATATGTTAATTGGCAATGTCTTAGCTAAAGAATGGCACCCCTTACAAGATTTTAAATTGACCAGCACCATGGCCTTAGAAGTCACACAGAAGCGGGCCAATAAATTGCTTAAGGCTATTCCCCAAATATTTCCAATACAGATTAATTGGAAGGCCATCCGTAGATGTACTCTAAAGATGGATGAGCCAGTACTTGATTATTTTGACTGATTTGAAAAGATCTTTCAACAAAACTCAGGAATTAAAGAATTAAATGATGAGACCCTCCATTTATTTAACCCAATATTTGTAGCAGCAGGTCTTTCTGAAAATATCAGCACCTTAGTTTAACAACATGACCTTAACTGGGAAGATAAATGTCCTTGTGAAATCACCTGACTGGCAAATAAACTCTCTAAAACCATTTAAAAAGATAGCGATAATAGGGAAAAAAGAGTTCTGGATTACCAAGAAAGAATTACCAAACTAATGGCCCTCCAAGTCCAGCAATTTAATAAACCAACCACACCAAATTAAAATACCCAGGGCACAGATCCAAAGGCTTGCTTCTTTTGTAAAAGACTAGGACATCTTTAAAAGGATTACCTCAAATATCAATGGTGGGTGCAATTCCACCCTGAGAGGATCCTAAAATTTCAGACTGGAACACAAGAACAGAGATGCTCCGGGGAAATAAAGGGGACATTTCCTTTATTAAAAGCCAACAAATTAGAGGAAATAGATATTAAAATTGGGGATGAATTAGTTAGAGCTTTGCTAGATACAGAAGCAACCCTTTCAGTCCTCAACCCCAAAGCCCTTTCAATGTCTTCTCCCCGGAGTCAAGAAAAAAATAAAATGACTGGGGTAACTAATAACCCTATAACAGTCCCCAAATCTTTATTAGTCCTTTTTCAGATTGTCCCCCTCTCTGGCATTTGTCAATTTTTTCTTGTCCCTTCTGCCCCAATTCATTTATTAGGAAGAGATTTTCTAGAAACCTACTAAGCTCATATTTTGTTCTCCCCTAAGGGAGGAATATTATTAGATTTAACCTCCTCAGATAACAAGACAGACTCAGAAACAAGTAATTTTCAAACCCCCTATCTAATCCTTATTTTATCCAACAGTCCTTACCCTGCTCTGCAAGGTCTGCCTGCCTATCTCTGGGCACAATCTTCCACTGATATAGGGAAAATCCTTTTGGCATTCCCCATCAAAATTCAAACAGATCCTAACAAACCTTTACCTAACATAAAGAAATACCCCTAAACCCTAAGTTTTAAGGAGTTCAACCCATAATAGAGGAATCTTTAACAAGGGACAACTCACTGTCCCTTGTCCTAGCCCCTGCAACACCCCTATCCTCCCAATCCAGCAGCCTAAAGGAAAGGGATGGAGATTTGTCCAAGACTTTGCAGCAATTAATAACATAGTTATTTCCCAGCATCTTGTAGTTCCTGATCTCCATATTTCTTTGTTGTTGTTGATGTTGTTGTTGTTGTTTGCCATAGACCTCTGCAGTGCCTTTTTCAATATTCCAGTTGATTCAGAAAGTCAATATTCTGGCTTTCACTTGGAAAAATCAACAGTGTACCAGGACTGTCTTATCCCGGGGATATACTGAAAACCCTATTTATTCTTCTCAAATTCTTAAGGCAGATCTTACAGATATTGTATTTCCCTGTAAATCGACTTCAACATATAAATTATCTACTCTTATGCTCCCACTCTGAACAGTCTGCCTAACAGACAAGTCTCCATTTATTACATAATTTAGCTCTAAAGGGATATAAGGTCGCTAAAGAGAAGCTTCAATTCTGTCAGCCTTCTATAAAACTTTTAGGACATCTCCTTACCTCAGAGGGCCTAAACTTTGACCCACCTTATATATAGGGCATATTGGCTTTCCCTGAACCCAAAACTAAAAGACAACTTCGAGTGTTCTTAGGACTTGTAGGATGCTGCTATAATCATCTCCCTAATCTGTCCTTATTCTCCCAACCCTTATAACAGCTCCTAAAAGCCTCTTCTTCTGATCCCCTACAATGGACCGATGAGGCTGAACAATCTTTTACTAATTTAATTGGTGACTCAGGCACCAATGCTAGGCAACCAAATAATAACCTTCCCTTCTCCCTTTTTGTCCATGAAAGGGAGGGAAATGCATTAGGTGTACGTGTTCAACCCCATGGTGGACAACACTGCCTTAAAGGATATTACAGCCAACAGTTAGACCCCGCAGCCCGGAGCCTACCACCCTGCCTTAAGGCAGTAGTCACCACTGGCTACTTTAATTAAAGCTACTGAAAAAATAGTTATTGGATCTCCTCTCACTGTCTGTGTTCCCCATGCAGTCACAAACTCCAATCATACGCAACATCTTTCTGTTAACTGCATCACCTCTCTCCTATGAAATACCTCTCTCTTCTCATCTAACAATCACCCACTACAATCTTAATCCTACAGCTCTCCTTCTCGCCCCTGACGACATTCCCCATGACAGTATTTCCCTGACAGACCAGTTACTCACCGACTAGATCTTCAAGAGTGCTCCTTTACCTAATTCTGATTTCAACTGGTTCATTGATGGGTCTTATCTCCAGAGATTGACCAGTTCTTACCAAGCTGGTTATGCTATTGTTTCTTTAGAGAGGACTGTAGAATCAGACCCACTCCCAATTGCTAGGCCTGCACAACAAGCTGAATTATATGTATGTAATCATATATGTAATCATATATGAATTATATAATTATACTAACTAGAGCCTGTATCTTAGCCAAAGACAAAACTGCTAATATCTGTACAGACAGCAGGTATGCTTTTGGAATAGCCCATGATTTGGGGCTCCTGACATCCTCAGTACAACCCATCAAAAATAAAGATTTTAGTCTTAACCTTTTAGATTCTATCTTACATCCTAGACCAGGGGTGGGCAAACTTTTGAGACAGAAGAGCCGCCAGGGGTCGGCAAGCTGCGGCTCGCGAGCCACATGTGGCTCTTTGGGTACGTACATGTGACTCTGAAGTAAAATTGAAAATGAAAATAAAACTATCATAGTTTCATTTATAATATTACTTTAAATTTTCCTTATTTGTAAAAAT